>NC_134785.1:59551907-59574407 GCF_046742065.1 Oratosquilla oratoria | reverse complement strand
TCTTCATTTTTTCTCCCTTAACACATGATCACACGCACACACACGCATGCATGCATGCACGCACACACACACACACATATACATGCATGCACGCACACACACACACATATACATGCATGCACGCACACACATTTACACACGAGCACATACACACACACACACGATCACACACACAAACACACACATACATGCATGCACGCACACACACATTTACACACGAACACACACACAAACACACACACGATCACACACACACACACACGCACACACACGCACACACACACATGCACACACACACACATGATCACACATGCACACACACACATTCACGCTTAATTTTCAGCTCACTCCCTTCCCTACCTGGTGATACTTATCTTCTTTCTTGCCTGTCGCCAGGCGATTTTATTCATCTTCGTGGTACTCTGGCAAGGAAGGGATGAACCCAATGATCGATGTCGGGAAAGACTAAAGAACCAAACTTGACTTTTCTGTTATTTTTTTCTAATTAATTGGTTCCCATTCTCGTTGGTCTCTCTCTTTCTCTCCCTCTCTCTATTCTTTATTCTTCAATTATTTTGGTTCAAATTTCTCATTAATTAATGTTCGTTATAATTGTGAAAGAAATAATTCATAATCTCGTAAAAGAACGGAAAGAGAGAAGAGAGATAGAATGAGAGAGAGAGAGAGAGAGAGAGAGAGAGAGAGAGAGAGAGAGAGAGAGAGAGAGAGAGAGGGAGAAAAGAGAGAGAGAGAGGTATAGGCATCCCTTTTGACCTACGTGTTCGGATAGCCTGGGAAAATGGCAGCCACCGGGCATTCATATACGGTTACACAATCTTCATTTTTTCTCCCTTAACGTCACCCCTACTGACCAGAGCTACGCATAATGACTAGTGATTCATCTCCACTTCAACTATCCCTCCCTTCAGCTACTATCCTCCTTGAATAGACTTTCTAGAATTCATTGACATAATTCTAACTTTAATCATTTTCGTCGTGGGTTAGTAATGACGTCATCAGTTGCCCCCAAAACGATTTTATTCAGGTTAAGGAGCCTAACAACCCGAACGTTTAATTATAAGAACGTTTTTCTCTTCTGTATAACAACCGACGCTTACAAACGTTCATAAAATTCATTTCAGGTGGGGCAGATATTTTTGTCCCTCAATCTGCTGTACTACAGAGAAAATTATAATCTACATCTAGCTCTTCTCGCCTTCCTCTTCTCTCCTCTCTCTTGTGATGTTACTTCCTAAACAATTAATTTCTCTCTCACTTCTCCTCCTCACCCTTCTCTTCCTCCTCCTCATCCTTCCTTCCTCCTCTTCTGCCTCTCGTTCTCTTATATCTCCTTTTCCTCACCCTCTTTCTCCTCGCCTTCCTTTCTTCTTTTCTGTATATTTTATTTTCTTTCAATCTCAATTCTATCCTCTTCCCCTTTTCCACTTCCCTTGTCCCTTCTAATGTTCCCCTTCGACCCTACAACATCCCTTCACACTCCTCATCCTCTTCTTCCTCCCCTCCTCCTTCTCCACCTCCCCTCCTCCTCCTCTTCTTCCCCTCCTCCTTCTCTTCCTCCCCTCCTCCTTCTCTTCCTCCCCTCCTCCTTCTCCTCCTCCCCTCCTCCTTTTCTTCCTCCCCTCCTTCTTCTTCTCCCCTCCTTCTTCTTCTCCCCTTCCTCCTCAATCTCTTCCTCCCCTCCTCCTTCTCTTCCTCCCCTCCTCCTTCTCTTTTTCCCCTCCTCCTTCTCCACCTCCCCTCCTCCTTCTCTTTCTCCCCTCCTCCTTCTCCACCTCCCCTCCTCCTTCTCCACCCTCTCCTCCTTCTCTTCCTCCCCTCCTCCTTCTCCTCCCCTTCCTCCTCATCTCGTTTCTTCCTCTCTCCCTCAATCCACTCGTGTACCCTTTCCTCTCTCCATCCTTCTCCTTTCCTTTATTCCCTCCTTCCTTCCTTCTTTCTTTCCTCTACATCCTTCTCCTTCCTTCTGGTCCTCTTTTCACCCTTTCTTCTCTCCTCCTTACTTCCATCTTCCTCCTACCTCTTTCGTTTCGCCTTCCTTCCTTCCTTCTTTTTTCTTTCACTCTTTCCCTCCCTCCCCCCTTCCTTCCTTCTTTTTTCTTTCACTCTTTCCCTCCCTCCCCCCCTTCTTTCCTTCTTCCTCTTTCTTCCTCCCTTCCATCCCTCCTTCTTCTTCTTTTTCTTCCTTCTTTTTTCTTTCTTTCCTTCCCTCCCTTTTTCCTTCTTCCTCTTTCTACTTCCCTTCCATCCCTCCTTCCTCCCTTTCCTCCTCTCTTCCTTCCTTCTCTCCTCCCTTCCTTTCTTCCCTCCTCTCTTCTTTCCTTTCCTCCTTTTCTCTTCCCTTCCTTACTTCCTACTTCCTCCCTTCCTTACTTCCTTCTTCCTCTTTCTACCATCCATCTTCCCATCCATCGATCCCTTCCTTCCCTCCTCCCTCCTCCTCCTCCTCCTCCTTACGGTCCCCACAGCCCCAGTCTGCCAACTCCAAGTTCGTTCGCGCCTGATTCGGGTTCTTACTTATTTACCAATTCCTTTCGTACTCGACCACCAACCACCACCGGAGGAAAGCGCCGGTCTCACGGTGGCCCGCGCCGGTGCCGGCGTCAACTCGCGTGACCGCCGGAGCCGGCCAGCCAATCCATCCATCCATCCATCCATCAACTCGACGGAATGATCATGCCAATTGGTAGTAATTCAATTTTCGTCAGGTCAATTCCAAAGTTGGTCTCCTTCAGTCTTCCTCTCCCACCCCACCTCTCTCTGTCTCTCCATATGTATATAAGAATTATATATACAGTATATATATATATATATATATATATATATATATATATATATATATATATATATATATGTGTGTGTGTGTGTGTGTGTGTGTGTATGTATATATATATATATATATATATATATATATATATATATATATACATGTATATATATATTTTATATATGTATATATATATATATATATATATATATATATATATATATCACTTAGACAAAATGTTGTAGCACATTTGTAAATAATCACGAAAAATCCAAAGTCGGAATGAAAGGAAACTTTAGAAGAAAGTGTAAATTCTGTTTCGGCTAATAGCTATTAACCGAAATATAGAAGTTACACTTTCTTCTAAAGTTTCCTTTTATTCCGACTGTAGGTTCTTCGGGATTATTATGGATGTATGTATGTATGTATATATATATATATATATATATATGTATATATATATATATTCATATACATATATACATATATATACATACATACACATATATATACATACATATATATATACATATACACACACATACATATATATACATATATACATATATATATATAAATACATACACATATATATACATATATATACATACATATACATACATATACATACATATACATACATATACATACATATACATATATATACATACATATACATATATATATATATATATATATATATATATATATACATATATATTTAGATATTAAATGACAGATGAGATTTTTTTTTTTTTGGGGGTGGTGGAAGTAAAACGAAGATATTCTCGGAATAGGTTATACTCTTACGTTACGGCCACTTTGGTCTTCTTCAGAGAGTTGTCTACAGAAGGTTTTACATGTCACATTTTATATCATTCCTGAGGGGCCACCTTCCCCATTGGAAAGAGGCCAAATTCCTCAGAAAGGGTCATGAAAAGAAAAAAAGAAAAACGATTGAAGCTGCATACATAAACGCCAAAGAAAACACTAATGGAAGAGAGGAATTTATACGCTTATCAAAGGTGGCAAGTATCCTTATACTAGACTCGCTGAGACACCAGACAAATGTTCACCTCCCGGACGCTGTGCACTGACTGAGAGGCCCCTCAGGAATGATATAAAATGTGACATGTAAAACCTTCTGTAGACAACTCTCTGAAGAAGACCAAAGTGGTCGTAACGTAAGAGTATAACCTATTCCGAGAGTATCTTCGTTTTACTTCCACCATAAAAAAACCATATATATATACATAAAAAAAATATATATACACATAAATATATATATACTGTATATATGTATATATACATATACATATATATATATATATATATATATATATATATATATATATAATCATTATCATCACCTTTAACGTTATCATCTTCACTATCACCACATATAGAATTCCTTGCCGTCATCGTTGCTTTCATATTCACCACTGTAACCAATATCATCATTATCACCATCATCATCTTCATGATCATGATCATCATCATCATCATAGCAGGGGCGACCGATAACCTTTCGCGATATTCAATTTACAAATTCAGCTCAACCTTTTGGATATATTCCTCCCTCTCCCTTCCCCTCCTCTCTCTCCCCCCCTCTCTCTCTCTCTTTCTCTCTCTCCACTTTCTTATTCTCTTCCTCTCTTTCCTCCCCCCTTTATCCTTAACATTTCATTCTCTGGTCCCCCAACTTTTGGGGTTTTAATACAACCTTTAAGAAAGACAAACCAGAGGCATGCAGTGAAATAAAAGTTCACATGCACGCACGCACGCCAAAGCACATAGATGTACTGAAATAAAAGTTTACATGCACGCATGCACGGCATTACACATGGATATATTGTAATAAAACTTTAGATGCGCGCATGCACGCCAAAGGACAGGGATGTACTGAAACAAGATTTTACATGCACGCACGCACGCACGCTAAAGCAGTCATGTATGAATATCAAATTTCGCATATGCACATGCAATTCAAAGCACAGGCCATGTATAAAAATATAAATTAACATGCAAGCACACATGCCAAAACATTCACATACAGGAAAAGCGAACTACATCCTCATTATTTGGTTAAAAACAACATTGTTTTTATGTTTGATATATGAAAAGAAAGAATATGATGATGAGAGTCAGTATTGTCAAATATACTTGGGTTAACATAAAAGTAAATGCATACACACGGAGATAGAGATAGAGATAGAGATAGATAGATAGAGAGAGAGAGAGAGACGAGTGCAAAATTCATAGAAATCTTCTTTGTTAAATCAATCTCTTGAAAATATGACAAGAGGGGTAGGAGGTCTCACTCATGCGGACTTTTAAAAACGATGTTTGTTTCATCCACTTCTATCAGAAAAATACTGTATGTATGAACAGGACTTCCATTTTTAACGGAACCAGATATTGCGAGAAGAATGTCCCTGAGTAGAGATGAGGATCGCGTGACGTCATGTCGCTTTCATCTTTAATGTCGACAAAACGCATTCCGCTCACTTCCGGTGAGACGCTTACTTCCATAATTTATGCAGCGCTGTTTCTTGCCCTCCTGGTGACCACAGCATCACTAAAGTATATCGCTAAACATCCACTGATTCACACTAGATTCCGGTTAGTGGTCTCACTCACCAAACTCTCTGGGCCTTGAAGGATCTGCGGACCATACTTTGAGGACCACTGTGTTCCAATAAGGGGTCCAATGTACCAC
Organism: Oratosquilla oratoria; assembly: GCF_046742065.1. Taxonomy (NCBI): domain Eukaryota; kingdom Metazoa; phylum Arthropoda; class Malacostraca; order Stomatopoda; family Squillidae; genus Oratosquilla; species Oratosquilla oratoria. The sequence continues at coordinate 59,568,903 of NC_134785.1, read as the reverse complement.
ATCTTGTGAACTAGTGCCTACCAGATGCCGAGACCTTTTTGGCGCCATGCAGCACGATATGGATGGTCTTGTTTAGGGGTAGACAGGCAGACCCCATCGTGAAAGATCCCTCGAATGATCGAGCCCCCCATTTAGGTCGGGGATCAACTTTCAGTGCATTAGTAACATTAAAGGGAGGGAGAGGGAGATGAAAGGGGAGAGGAAGAATAAAAGGGCGAGTGGGAGAGCGAGGAAGAGAGGAAGAGAGGACAAGAAAAATTGAGCAAGAGAGGACGAGCGAGCAAGCGAGAATGAGAGAGAGAAAGAGAGAAAGAGAAAGACGAAAATCAACAAAACAACAAGAAGGTTGTTGCCTGACCCGCCCCCACCTCCACCTCCCCCCGGCACCCGCTTGGTGGTCAACCTATACAAATACTTGATGGCCCAGCATCGTTTCGAGGACCAGCGCCAAAGGTCGCCCTTGAAATCCGAGGGTGACTCAGGATCGTCTCCCCCAACGTCGAATGAAACTTTGTGGTCTTTGTTGGAAGTTTCTTCGTGACGTCATCGGGGTGAGGGGCTCACCGTTTCCTCTCCTGCTTAGGATCTATGCTTTGAGTCGGCAAACCTTCATATGAGGGGGAAAAACCATCAGTACATACAGTACACACACTTACACACACGCGCGCGCATACACATGTGCAATCACACACACTACCAGTGTGTTGTCACTGTGGAGCAATGGTTTCCAAATCAACAGGATGAAACGAAGGAAGAGAACACAGTACAAAGAAATACATAAATACATACATGTGCATGTACATATACATTCCCATTCTTATAGCTGGGGCATTGGCCGAGGCTACCCCCAACAAAAGGGGAAAATTGCACTAATAAAGATATGTCAAACGCGCGCGCGCGCGCACACACACACACACACACGCACACATTTGTGCACACATCCTACTCGAGGCTGATAGGCCGTCGGTGTTCTCGTGTTTGCAAGGCTTCCTTTACGGGAGAAGGCGCAAAATGTGACCTTGAGACGCCCTTCACAGGTCCTCCTCCAGCAGGTGACGACGTCCCCCTCCAAAAATCTCCCAGACCCCCGTCAGGTGTCGCGTACCCATCGCCCCGAGCCTCCCTGCTGCAGCCTTGACTGATAACGAGGACTTTATCGCTATCGTTATCGCTGCTGCAGGTGGAGGGTTGAATCACCCCTTCGGGAGAGAGCGAGAGGGGGAGGGGGAGGGGGTGGGGGTGGGTGGGAGGGCAACGGGGTCAAAGGGCGACGCTGGGGGAGGGAGGGAGGGAGGGAGGGAGGGTGGGGGGAGGGAGACAGTGAAAAAGGATGCGCAGGAAGGCAAAGACAAGGTCAACCAATGTGAACCCAGTGAGATAAGGTCAAGTTTACGGGGACATGGGTCGAAGGGAAGATAAAGGGATGGGGGGAAGGAGTTAATCGGGGGGGGGGATTGAGGGAGGGGGATTGAGGGAGGGGTCAGGAGCAAATGGACGAAGGTAATGGTAATTGAGAGGGGGGGAGAGGGGGGAGAGGGAGGGAGAGGGGGGGTTTCTAAGACCCAATAAATGCCAAACGATCCCTTTCAGAAGAGTAGAGATCGCCTGATGACTTGTGTAATGAAGCGGCAGAGGCCGAACGAAAAGAAGACTCGAATGTTTCCACTTTACCTTCCCGGAGCGGCGACAGTCGGTCATGGTGCCTCGACCTCCCCTGCTCACTAGAAGAACAGAAAATATATAGATAATATGAATAAATTAGATCAACAAACAGGTAAATAAATAAACAAATAAAGAGATAATAAATAGGTACATAAGTTGATAAATAGATAGGTAGACACACATACGTAGAAAAAAATATATATATGTATATATATATATTGTAAGCACCCGACACCTTACGCTTTCTTTCCTTCACAATAAAATGCCCTGATGGCAGAGAGAGAGGGCACACTGATCGGAGTGCCGCCGCCGCCGCCGCCGCCGCCGCCGCCCGGATGGTGTCAATGGACGGCAGAAGGGCCAAAGACCAAGGAAGGCTTCTGCCGCCCCCTCCCCCACCCCTACGACCTTTCTCCGGAACATCAAATTTGCAGTCTAAGTTGCAGGCAGATGCACGGGGGCCAAGAGGAGGGATAGGGGGAGGGAGGGGAGGGGATGTTCCACTCCCCCTCCCCTCCCCCTCCCTCCCACCCCCGCCCCACCGTCACGTGATCAATAATTTCTTTTGCACAGCGCGAGAAGCTATCCCCCCTCTTCCTCCCCCCTCCCCCCTTGGTATGAGGAGAAGGGTTTACGCCAGAAGGCGCTTACCTGCGGCCGAAGAGGCCACCACCTTTGCCCTATGTGCTTGGGCAGCGTGGTAAGGAGAGGGTTTGGTCATGATTGGTCTGTTGATGAGGAACAACAAAAGAATGCAATTCAACATGAATTAGGGGGAAGGGAAAGGAGGAGGAGGAGGAGGAGGAGGAGGAAAGGGAAATACGACGAGGAGGAAGAGGAGGGGAGGAAAGGGAAATAGGACGAGGAGGAAGAGGAAAAGGTGATAAGAGGAAGAAGAAGAAGAAAAGATAGGAAGGGAAAAAACGAACAACAAAAAAGAGAAAAGGAGAGATGCAAGAAGAAAAGAATAGAAAGAGTAGATGGAAACGGAAGCAGGAGGAGAAAATGGAAGACGTCTCTCCATCACCTCTTAGAGATGATGGAGAGACGAGGAGTGATCGGAGTGGGTACCGACTGGATAGAACGGCGGTCCGGCAGGTGTGCAGAGTGGGTGGAGAACAGGAAGGTTAAAATAGAGAGAAAGAGAGAAAGTGAAAGAGAGAGAGAGGGTGAAAGAAGCGGGAAAGAGAAAAGAGGGAGGGAAGAGGGAGAGGGGGGGAAGGGGGAAGGAAAGAGAGAAGAGGGAGGGAAAGAGAGAGAGGTAGGAGGGAAGAGGGAGAGGGGGGGAAGGGGGAAGGAAAGAGAGAAGAGGGAGGGAAAGAGAGAGAGGTAGGAGGGAAGAGGGAGAGGGGGGAAGGGGGAAGGAAAGAGAGAGGAGGGAGGGAAAGAGAGAGAGGTAGGAGGGAGAGGGGTTAATATTTCTTGAAGAGCGACGGATGGTTCCTCAGAAGCGGAGGACCCCTTTAAGAATCACCAAGTGAATCCAAAGAATGCTTGGACAGCTTTCTCAGGAGTAGGCAGAAGAGCTACACGAGTGACCGCGATTTCAGAAAATGGATGAAAATTCAAAAAGAAGAAATGAGCCATTCTCAGCCATATGGTGCTGGTCAAACATATGTAACAGCGATCAAGAAGTCTTCTGGGTATTTCAGGTGAAGGTAATGTCGTTCTTGGGGAGAGAGAGAGAGAGAGAGAGAGAGAGAGAGAGAGAGAGAGAGAGAGAGAGAGAGAGAGAGGGGGGTTGAGAGAGAGGTAGAGAGAGAAGGGAGGAAGAGGGAGGAAGGGAGAGGGAGAAAGAGGGAGGGAGGGAGGGAGAGAGGCAGAGAGAGAAGGGAGGAAGAGGGAGGAAGGGAGAGGGAGAAAGAGGGAGGGAGGGACAGAGAGGTAGAGAGAGGGAGGGAGGAAGAGGGAGGGAGGGAGAGGGAGAAAGAGGGAGGGAGGGTGAGAGAGAGAGGGGGAGAGAGAGGGGGGAGGGAGAGGGAGGGAGAGAGAGGGAGAGAGAGAGAGAGAGAGAGAGAGAGAGAGAGAGAGAGAGAGGGAGAGAGAGAGAGAGAGGGAGAGAGAGGGAGGGAAGGAAGGAGGGAGGGAAGGAGGGAGGGAGGGAGAGGGAAGGAGGGAGAGAGAGGGAGGGAGAGAGAGGGAGGGAGAGAGAGGGAGGGAGAGGGAGGGAGAGAGAGGGAGAGAGAGACAGAGAGAGAGTGAGTGTTGGGGCACGAGCTGGAAAAGGCCTGAAGAAAAAGAGCGTCAAGTAAATATCTAAAGAACGAACGAGCCGGCGTCCATAATTGCAAACATTCTTAGGATTTAAGATTTATCTTAAAGCGTAAGAACTCATTCCTTTATCTTATCATTCTTTTATTTATTTATTTATTCATTTATTTATTAATATCTTATTTTGTTTATCTATTAATTCGTTCAATTTTTAATTCATTTACCTATTCATTCATTTATTTACTTATTGAGGAACGAAAGGTAATGAGAACGACAAATACATAGTTGTTGAATACCTTCCATTGTGTTCGTGACGCCCTGACACCAAACAGCAGTTGGAGAAGGACGGTGGGGGGGGGGGGAGGCAACGAAGTTACAGCGGCCCAGGTACGGGGGCGGGCAGAGATTGTCTCTATGAGTTAAGCATGGGGAAAGGATTAACAAAGGGATTAGGGCAGGCATGTGTGTGTGTGTGTAAACGTGTGTGTGCGTGTGTAAACGTGTGTGTGTGTGTACGTGTATGTGTGCACGTGTGTACATGTGTGTATGTATGTGTGTACGTGTATGTGTGTACGTGTGTGTACATGTGTGTGTGTGTGTGTGTGTGTGTGTGTGTGTGTGTATGTGTGTGTGTATGTGTGTGTGTATGTGTACATGTGTGTATGTGTACATGTGTGTATGTGTACATGTGTGTGTGTGTGTGTGTGTGTGTGTGTGTGTGTGTAGCAAATGATTATGTAGGCGGACGAGATTAGGAAGGGTTGACCGAAGAATAAGAAAGTGGAGGAGGAGGAGGAGGAGACTGGGATTATCCTGCGGGAGGTGAGGGAGTCTGGAAGGACGCTGTGGGATTGTTATTGTGGGACGCTGAGGGATCTGCGAAGGATTAAGATGAACTTTGCCCCAATTTCTCCCACCCCCCATCTCACGCCGGCGATGACGTGAGTGGCCAACGGGATTTTCCCGTGAGGAACTGGGTCTTCCGTCTCCGCCCACGTGTGAGGGAATTCTCACGTCTATCTAGTTATCATTTATTTATATATTTATTCATTTATTCATTCTCACGTCTATTTACATATATTTCATTCATCAATTATTCCTCTATTCTCACAATTATTCGTCCATTAAATGTGTTTATTTTCACATTTATTTATTTGTTCATTTATCTGTTTATTCTTTTGTCTATTATTTATTTATTCATTAATTCTTTATTCTCACATGTATTTATTTATTACCTATTTGTTTTACTTTGACATGACAGACACGGGGAAGGATGCTTGGGGAAGGGGATTCAATTCCTTACACAGGACTCGAACCCAAGCACCTCATAACACGAGAAAGCGCCAAGAACCGGGCCACCAAGAAGACACTATCATTCCCCAGTGACGTAGTTAAGGAGTAACCTGACGCACACCATAACAAAATCTTTAAAGGCCGCCACTGACCTGTTTCCCGGTCACCATGGCAACAAGGACGCGTTGTGGAAAAGTCAGCTTCCCCCTCCCCGTCCCCTCCTTCCTCGTTACTCCAAAATCCCCAGTTCGATCCCCAGCGGCCACCTGTGCCCGGCTGCCCAAGTACACAGGGCGAAAGTGGAGGCTCTGGCCGCTGCTAAGCGACTCCTGGCGTCAGACCTCCCGACCACGTTGAGAGGTAAGTGGCGCCTACGAAGTTGTTGAGAAGATACGAGATACTCCTTATCTGATAACGGGAGTTTATAACTACCGTGTTTGGAGTCCTATTGGAGTACTGGAAAGGGGGGAAGGGGGGAGTGAAGGAAGGGGAATGCCCAGGGGGTAAGCGTCCACACGGGGGGGGGGATCTCAGAGCTGAATATAATCCACAGAATAGAATATACAAAGGGAAGTCGTGAACAGACTCTCTCTCTCTCTCTCTCTCTCTCTCTCTCTTCTAACAAATTGTACTTTGTTTTGAACTCTACTTGCTCTGGATGTACAATATATCACTCTCTCATTGGCTATGTGGTCAACAAACTTAGCGTGTATTGAGAGGAAGGGGAAGATGGAGGGAAAGGGGACACTGGAGGGAGAAGGAAGAGGGGAAGTGGCAGTTAAAAAATGAAGGGGAGGAGAGAGAGGGGAAGAGGAAGAGAGGAGGAGGGGGAGGAGAGAGAGGGGAAGAGGAAGAGAGGAGGAGGGGGAGGAGAGAGAGGGGAAGAGGAAGAGAGGAGGAGGGGTAGGGGAAGAAGGAAGGCAGGAGATAAAAAGGGAAGAGGAGTAGGGAGAAGGGGAAGGGAAGGGAAAAAGGAGAAGGAGGGAGAGGGGAAGGGAAGGGGAAGGGAAGGGGGAAAGGAGAGGAAAGGGGCGGGGGGGAGAGGGGGAAATAGGAGGGAGAGTGGTTGTATGCATCTACATACTGAAGCGGTTTAGCATTATGGTTGAGCGCTATTATCTGCTTACGGACAAACTGTCAGGCATAGGCTGTGGGAAGAAGCGATTGGGGGGGAGGGGGAAAGAGGAGGAGGGGAGGGGAGGGGAAAGGAAGAGGGGGAGGGGGAGGAAGAGGAGGAGAGAAAGGGGAAAGAAGAGGGGAGGGGGGAGGAAGAGGAGGAGGGGAAGGGGAAAGAAGAGGGGAAGGGGAGGGAGGAAGGAGGAGAGGAGGAAGTGAGATTAGAGAAGAAGAGGAGAAGGGAGGGGAAAGGAATGAAAAGTAGAGGAGAGGAGAGAAGAGAAAAGGAAGAGAAGAAGAGAGGGGACGGTAGGAGAGGAGGGAGGAACCCACAGGGGGGTTCCCAAGGGGTAAGCGATCCTAGGTCGCCCTGGGGTACGACTTCTTGGAGACTTGGCAACAGGGTCACATAAGCACAGAGCTCTCCTGAAGAACTCCCTCCAACTTCAAACGGGGGAATTCGTGGATGTTCCCCCAGGAGCCCGCAGACCTCTGTGAAACTTATGGAAGTCCCCCCGGGGATATACTGGTCGGGAACTTGCAGGATTAGATTGATAACCGACGATTTGATTCAGCGTTACTCGATCGCCAAGGGGCTTCACAAACGGGACGTCTCTAGTTAGCCTCGCTAGAGGTAATTTATTATTATTATTATTATTATTAGTTATTATCATTATTATCTATAATAATAATAATGATAATAATAATAATAATAATAATAATAACGGTAATGATGATAATAATAATAATGATAATAATAATAATAATAATAAAGATAATAATAATAATAATAACTACAACAACAACAACTAACAGTAAAGAAGAAGGCGGGTAAGTTCAAGAACCGCTACAACGGGGGAAGTCGTCGTCGTCGATGCAACGTCGAACGAACTGCCGAACAAGCGAACCGGCGAAGAGGCCACCTTCGGCCGAGATCGAAAACAGACCGGAGGAGGAGGAGGAGGACCACCGGCCGATAATCCGCGAAGGACTCCCAAGCCTTCCTGCTGAGGGGAAAGGACGGAGTACTGGGGGGAGGAAGATTACCGGGCTAGAGGAAGAGGAGGACTGTGGGGGGGTGGAAGGTGGAGGAGAGGGGAGAAGGGGAGGAAGAGGGGTTAGTGGAAGGGGGAGGAGGAAGAGAAAAAGGAAATGTAAGAATAAAGGGAAGATGGGGAAGGGGAGGAGGAGGATGGTGGAGAAGGAGGAAGAGGAGGAGGAGGAGGAAGAGGAGGAGGAGGAAGAGGAGGAGGAAGAGGAGAAGGAGGAAGAGGAGGAGGAGGAAGAGGAGGAGGAGGGGTAAGGAAAAGGGGAAGGAGAGGAGGAGGAGGGGTAAGGAAAAGGTGAAGGAGAAGAGGAGGAAGAAGAAGAAGAGGAGGAGGAAGAAGAAGAGGATGAGGAGGAGGAGATACTAGGACGAGTTTGTAGTGCTCATGGTTTCCCATCCTCAAACAAATCCTCAATAGCTGCTGAAAACTGACTGCGTGTGATACCACTGATGTTATGAACATGTTTCCAACACTTCCACCCCGGTGTGGACACGCCGTAAAGGGGGAGAATTAGACGGAAACGGACCCAGAAACGACTACGACTACTCTACGGTCTACGTAACGAGGTCGTTAACGTTCTGGGAAGTTACGACCTCGTCGTATGGGAAGCTACGTTAACGACAAGAGGAGATTCTCGCCTCTCCGTTTTCCTTGCCTCGGCCAACGAAGGCAGACCACCCACGCTCACTTGATAATGAACCCCCCCCCAAAAAAAAAATAACCTGATTTGAGACGTCAGCTACATTAGACTTCACCGCCCGATCAGGTCACAGGTCAGTCAGTCTTCTAGAAGCGCAAAACCTGACCATATTCTCCTACTTCCGGCCTCGACACTGTGGCCGACAATTCACCGGGAGGGCCAGACACCAAATAACTCTTGTCACTGTAATACTGGAGAGAATACACGACACCAATAACTCTTGTCACTGGAAGCGTTGGAGAGTAAGGGAGGTATAGAGGGTGTTGACAACAGTGCCAACAGTGGGTAACACGGCACTGGATGGTGATGGGGAGATGAGGAGATGGGGGGAGGGAAGTCTGAATGGCCTCGATAATTCAGACTCCCATACATTAGAAATCTCCCATCACTAAAGTAAATAAAAGCTAAAAGAGAAAAAAGAAATAGACGAACAAATCAAATAAAAACAAAATAAATACAACATGGGTAGGGTGAAGGGCTGTTTTAATAGCTGTATCCTCAGCACGGGCAATTGAAGGTCATTTCATCAAAGATCAAGTGAACGAGGTAACGAGATGTCGCTAGGGAAGGAGGAGAGCAAGTGTGAGTGATTGAGTCCATCAAGAAACACATAAGGAAGTCTTCACACACACACACACACACACACACACACACACACACACACACACGTATATTCATGTAACGACAGCAAAGCTCCAACAGCGGGTACCCACCAAAAATCAATAACACTTTCAATTACCTTAATTGCACCTATGGTTCATCTCTCTCTCTCCTCTTCCCCATCCTGATTCCCTCTAAGTCCTCTACCTCCTCTTCCTCCACACAATCCTTCTCCCCTTCAACTCCGCCTCTTTTTTTCCCTTCTCTCTTCCTTTCCCTTCCATACAAACCTCACTCTCTTCCTCACCCACTATCGTCTGTCATCTCTTTTTCTTTTCATATTTTGCCAGTGTGAAATCAGTTCCTATTTCTCATACACACACACACACACACACACACGGCTCCACGGCGCAGTGGTAGTGTTCGCAACCGCTACTCCAGTGGTCCGAGTTCGACTCCCTCTAAAGGCTGAAATCATTTCAATATCGCTGCAATGCGACCCGACACTCCAACTATCGTGGGCAGAGAGTTGTGTGTGTGTGTGTGTGTGTGTGTGTGTGTGTGTGTGTGTGTGTGTGTGTGTGTGTGTGTGTGTGTGTGTGTGTGTGTGTGTGTGTGTGTGTGTGTGTAAGGTCACGGCATTACCCATAGATCGGGAATGTATGAGCTCTGAGCTCTCATCCGGGAGGGTAATAGCCGTCGATCACGAGTCCAACGTAATCCAAGACCATGGTGAACCACACACACACACACACATGGAAGGGGGGAGGGGGGTTCCTCACCAACATTGGGGATCTCAGGGAAAGGCACACAAGCGCCTGGCGGCAACCAGCCCGAGGTGCCAAGTACGGCTCCGGGCCGGAAGGGGTAAACGTCGCTTCAGTGAGGTTGTTGTCGGAGACGGGAGTTCGATTACTACGGGAATGTTGATGAACGACACCCGATAAGATAGAGTCGAGATAGGCGACCGAAATTAATCAGATCGTATTCCCGATAGCTGCTGATAGCGTATCTGCAGTAAATAGCAATAGGCGCTGACAGTGCTGACAGGAAATGGAGGCGGCGGGCGGGGTGGTGGTGGTGGGTGACGATATGCGTTAGAGCTGATAATTCAGTTCAAACGAGAGAGAGAGAGAGAGAGAGAGAGAGAGAGAGAGAGAGAGAGAGAGAGAGAGAGAGGGGGGAAAGAAATGGAGAGAGAGAGTGAGAGGGAGTGGAGGAGAGGAGAGAGAGAGTGAGAGGGAGTGGAGGAGAGAGAGAGAGAGAGAGAGAGAGAGAGAGAGAGAGAGAGAGAGAGAGAGAGAGGAAAAGAAAGGGAGAGAGATAGAGTGAGAGTGAGTGGGGGGAGAGGAGAGGAAGAGAGAGAGAGAGAGAGAGAGAGAGAGAGAGAGAGAGAGAGAGAGAAAGAGAGAGGGAGAGAGAAAGAGAGAGAGAGAGAGAGAGAGAGAGAGAGAGAGAGAGAGAGAGAAAGAGAGAGAGAGAGAGGGGGGGGGTATTATCTAGATTCTAGAACAACAAATACAACAACCTAGTTATTATCATTATTACTTAATTCAGTGATGACATCTCGATCACGATAAGAAGCAGATATTTTCTTTGATTGATTTATTTGTTTACCCATTTACCTGATTATTCATATTATTCATTCATCTGTTTAATTTGACTTATCGATCTATATATTTACTGTCAGGGAAAATAACAAGATAACATGTGTAGGGTAGAGGTGGAGGGGATGGGGGTGAGGGTGGGAGGGGATGGGGGAGGGTGGAGACGGCGAGGAGGTAAGGGGTACACGTGGGATGTGGGGGAGGAGGGGAGGAAGAAAGGGGGGTGAGAAGGGGAAGGGGAAGGGGGGTGGGGAAGTAGGAAAGTTGTCCTGGAGTTAATCAGAGGGCAAACCGCTTAGTACCGCCCGAGTGGATTGATGAGTACGATATAATACACGTGTCCTCATCGAGGCCCAAGTTCAAGGCTGAGATCGAGGCCCGAGTATAAGAGATGATCCGAGGTTCGAGATCGAGGGCGAGATCGAGGAAGGTCTCCAGGCCCAAGATCAAGGGCGGTCTCGAGGTCCAAAATCGAGGGTGATCTCGAGGTCCGAGATCGAGTTCCGAGTTCGAAGATGAAATCGAGGGCGAGATCGAGGACGTCCTCTCCGTCTCTTGTAAATTGCGGAGGCAACCCTCGTTGTCGTGGAGTTAACCACGGTAAAGCCCCCTTGAATAAAATAGCGATGATAAAATGAACACTGAAACCAGTTCTCGAGAACACACACAAAAAAAATAGGGAACGGCTTCGACCTCAGCTAAGCGCCACCTAGTGTAACCTCAACACGTTATAGCCAGTCCTCCTACCGTAGTTTGTTTATTATGGAAAGAACAAAGTGACTCCGCCCACCAGAGTGATGTTCTACTCTGTGATTGGCTAAACCGACACAACACAACCAATCACAGGCCTAGTCAATGCAAAAGGGGAGGAGCCATTCTAACATTATGAACATGAACAGAACTTATTTACAATTTGCCTTACACCAAAGGCACAACAACAACAATAATAATAATAATAACAATAACAGTAATGATAATATTGATAATGATAAACATGATCATAGTAACAACAACAATAATAATGACAATAACAACAAAAATCATAAATCAAATACAACACCCATCATCACGATAACAACAATAATAACAACAGCGGCAACAAAAATAATAAAAAACAAAATACTGCGAATAGATAAGGGTCACACCACGGATGTATCTATCTAAATAATTCACACAACTTCTGCACTGCTGTCGGCCGGCCGGGCAGACGTCGCTACCGGCGTATAAGACGCGGCCGCCGGTGCCACCGGAGACAAGCCCAACAATGGGGACCAGTACCGGGGACACAATAGGGGCCCCTTTGGCGCCATGCCGGGCCCTTGTGTTGCTCCTGAGGGGCCCTGACAGGAGGCCACTGGATCCCCCATCGATCGTTCATGCCCTTCGCGAATTTCGGACAGTATCAATACCGCCCGACCAAACATTCCGAACTCGCGGTTATAGAACTATAAGAGGAACATGTGTGTGTGTGTGTGTGTGTGTGTGTGTGTGTGTGTGTGTGTGTGTGTGTGTGTGTGTGTGTGTGTGTGTGTGTGTGTGTTGTGTATGCATGTATATATTCGTGGGATCCCGCCACTGCCTAATTTGGTCACCCTCGGCTTTCAATGTATATGTATATAAATATATACATGCATGCATTTGTTTATATATGCACGCACATGTATATGCATACAAGCATGTATGTATGTATACATCTGTGTATAAAAGTATGAACATGTATACTATAATTTATTTATGCATGCACTTATGAGCGCGTGTGTGCATGTGTGTGTGTATTTACCTAGTTGTATTTTATGGGAAGGAGAGCTATGCTTGTAGTGTCCCGTCTTCATATCTCATTTTATTGTATTATAGTGTATTGTATTTTATTGTATTATAGTGTATGTGCGTGTATGTGTGTTTGTGCTTGTATGTACAGTAAGTATCAGCTTGAAGCAACTGAAGCCTTTCTACTTCCCGCCCGCAGTCCGCCATATTTAAACAACAAAAACTTCAAATGAAAATTAAGATAAATTTCCTAAATATGCCTCTACATTGTATGTATTTTTACCCTTTTCGTGTGTTGTAATATTTTCTTTTTAATATGGTTGCCACCATGTGATTTTACTTATTTCAGTAAAATTTCAATAAAATTTTTGCAAATCCTTCATGTTGGCATCCTCAATAAATATCACATAAACAAATATAATCTAAATTGTAATTACAACTGTTGTATCACACTAAACTTCTACAATATATACTTACCAGATTTCTTTATTTTTCCTCTTCAGCTCACTTACGTCTTATGCACTTAAACGATTGATTCAAGGCACTAGATATTAAATATTTCAACACTTTTCGAACGCAAAACTTTTCACAACAAAACCATTCAAACAACTACCGTCGACGTTACGTCACTGACCCCAAAAGTCGAGATTTTATTTTCCAAATCGGTAAAATTCCCAAACAAAAACTAGTTAGGTTCCAAGAAAGATATTAATTACATGGGTTATCTGCTAAATTAACAATAAAGCTACTAGAATATGGCTTTAGCAAAATTAAGATAGGCTATAAGCATGCTAACTACGAAGATGAATATTTGACAGGTCGAATGAGGGAACAATAAATTCACAAATTATGAACAATAATTAACTGATATAAAGAATTGCATTCATAAAGAAATAAATGTAAATCAAAGTATGTACAGAGAACAAATTAAATGAAATAGTAAAATAGAATTATATTTTGAATAAACAGACTATGTGAGAGCAATATCTGGACATTTTATGTAAGAAAATATAAAATGAGCAACCTATAAATAAAAAAATGATTAATGTTTTTCATAAATTACTTTTAAAATACACACACTGTCTTCTTTAATTAATATTTTACAACCTTTCGTGAACAGTATATTGTATTATTTAGCTCATATTAACACATTTGTCCCATGTAATCACATTTAAATTCAGACAATGAATTTGCAATTTTATATTTCTAAATACAAAACTGTTTGTACGGGATTGATGTCTAAAACACGGTCCCCTTTATAAAAATTGTACACACAGACACCAATACGCATGCGCAATGGAGCCTTGTGTAGAGAAAGCAAGTGTAAAATTTATACCTCAAGGTTGTCGTCATATTAAGTGTTATTTATTTCATTGTTCTTTATATGTAATCATGAGTAAAAACATCCAAGTCAGCAAAGAATAGCATTCCGACAAAATAACATTCTTTAAAAGTGAAATAACATTATTTTTTTGTCTTATAAAACCATCCACCATATATCTAAAGTCATAATGTAGAGATAACTTGACACAAATCCATTGTTCAAAAGCAGCCGTACGGTCTTAGTCGTCTGTCGGCTATGGCCGAGTGCGCTGAGCGGTACATATATCACGGGGCCCATATACACATAAATATACAGTACTGTATACTAAAAATGGCGAAATAGGTGATAAACATATATAGTGAAAACTAGAAAAATAAATATTACGGTCCTTGTTAATTTCTATCGTGGTTAAACAAACGTTAAACTTATAATGCTCAAGTAACGATAAATACTTCACGGGGTCCATATTTCACGGGCATGAGCCAAAATATATACAATTAATTTAGCGAAATCCCTTAGTCCAACAAAAACCATGACAACTCTTGATAACTATATTTCTATGTTGCTGTTAATTGATACAAATAGTCATATACTTATATATTGGAATAAATGAATAAAACCAGTATTCCATGGCATCAACCCTTTTCGCTGTGGATCATCTAAGCTAAGAAAAATCGCCTGGCGATATATACATATACATACATACATACATATATATATATATATATATATATATATAGATATATAGATATAGATATATATATATATATATATATATATATATATATATATATAAATATATATATATATATATATATATATATGTATATGCACAAGTTTCACAAAGCACACAAATTATGCTAAACATACATACATAGGCTATACCAAGGCTTTTTCCCCCTTATAAGGGAGGTAGCCAAAAAAAAAAGCATAAAATCATTCCCACCCATTCCATCTCTAAATACACTCCACTCCCCTCCACCCTCCCTCTTACCTTAGCACCTCCTGGATGACGGGTCATCCCTGCACCCTGTCCACCGCCCTGGGTCAGAAGCACTGTCGCAAGGCACAGCACATCCACAGCAGGGCCGCTTCATTAAATCGGTGACCCCCCCTCTCCGTCCCCCCATGCAGAAAAGGAGAAGACGGGGAGAAATCCCTTCGGGCTGCGTCAAATTTCGCTCACACATACTGCATCCCCCCCATCCCCCCACCCATTCATCACAACATCATCCATATACAACCATTCTCCATTCACCCCTGTCCTCTCCCGTCCTTCCTCAACAGACATTCCCCTCTTCCCCAAAGCCCCCTTCACCCTATCCATCCATCTCATCCTAGGACGTCCCCTCATGTTCACTCCCTCCACATCTGCCTTCCATACCTCTTTTACTAGTCTTTCTTCATCCATTCTTTCCATGTGTCCAAACCATCCTAATACTCTTTCATCAACCCTATCTCCCAACATGCTAAACACCACAGTGAAAAGAAATTAAAACTTTGAATTCGAGCGCTTTCGTGATATAATCATCTTCAAGGATTACAACAGAATAATTATATTACGAAAGCGCTCGGATTCAAAGTTTGGTATTTGTTCAGTTTTGACCTTGGGCGCGATATAGCGTTAGAAAATTAAATATTAATTTTGTCAATTATAACAGATGAACGTAATATGCGATTTTCTGGGCGGAAATGAAAATAAAAAAATACCTTGCTACAAGCAAATATGCTAATAAACGAGTTGAAAAGCCCGCCAACGTCTCTCAATACGACGACAACGAAGGCGATCCGGATGACATTTAATTTGCAGGTAACGATTTATTAAACACAGGTTAGGTTAGTTTGGGTTAGGTTAGGTTAGGTTAGTTTAGTTTAGGTTAGTCGAATTTATCATCCTTTCATTTCTTCGACGTCGGCATCTATCATAACAAACAAGGCGTACAATTCGTACGGCGTGACTTCGTTACTTACGAAATTTCCGCCCACAAAATTGCATATTACGTTGATACTTATAATTTACAAAATTAATAATTAATTTTCTATTGCTATATTGCGCCCAGGGGCGAAACTGAACATTTACCAAAGTTTTAATTTCCTTTCACTATGGTGTTTAGCATTATATAAATATATATATATATATATATATATATATATATATATATATATATATATATATATATATATATAAATTTCACAAAGCCCTCGTGAACACACAAATTATGCTAAACACCACAGTGAAAAGAAATTAAAACTTTGAATTCGAGCGCTTTTGTGATATAATTACATCTTCAAGGATTACAAGAGAATCATTATTCTCATGTAATCCTTGAAGATGATTATATTACGAAAGCGCTCGGGTTCAAAGTTTAATTTCCTTTCACTGTGGTGTTTAGCATTATATATATACAGTATATATATATATATATATATATATATATATGTGTGTGTGTGTGTGTGTGTGTGTGTGTGTGATAATTTTTTTGACAGTCGCATGCAGGATTCGAACCCACTGCTATCGGCCACCCGTATGATCACCTTTACAGAGCCTTAGCCCACAACACCAACAGAGACTTAAAGCCTTGAAACCTGGAATCGAAGTAATTCTCAAGGATAGGAAAGATCACTAATCTGCGACCCCAATTCCTTTTTTACTCAAGGCCCAAGTCCACCAGTTGAGTAAAACAGGAATTGGGGTCGCAGATTAGTGATCTTTCCTATCCTCGGGAATCAGTTCGATTCCAGGTTTCAAGGCTTTTAAGTCTCTGTTGGTGTAGTGGGCTAAGGTCTGAGAAGGTGATCTTACGGGTGGCCGATAGCAGTAGGTTCGAATCCTGCATGCGACTGTGATAAAAATTACCGGATTGATATCGCTGTTACTAGCGATTTTCTCTCATATATATATATATGTCTATATATATATATATATATAGATATATATATGTATATATATATATATATATATATATATATATATATTGCGTCTTGATGACGCAATTGGCTAAGTCACTAACACTTGTCACGTGCTAGCCTATGCTTGAGTCCTTGGCCGTACCACGTTTCAATTTCTGCATGTTGGCCTCCTGGAGTCTCTCTTGATATTGATGGCTTAAAATTAAAGTGTATTTTCGTTGATATATATATATATATATATATATATATATATATATAATATATATATATATATATATATATATATATATATATATATACACACACAGCCATTATCACACCTACGTAGGCAAATGAATGTATACAGCAGCGCTTCACAATCTTAGGGTTCCGGGGAGCCCTAAGGTTCCGCAAAAGGTCCCTAAGGGTTCCGCGAGAACAAGTGAGATAAGCTAATGCACTTTTGATTTTTTATTTAATTTCATATACGTAATGTGATTAAACACGCACGACATATTCTTGGTTATTGTGATAATGCAATATAGACATCATCCTATCTAACCCATTATTACGATGAAAGTAAAATGAGAAAGTTATGGTATATGTTTTTTTTTGTTTTGTTTTTTGTGCAGGGGTTCCTTGAGACATGCGCAAGGGTAAAAAGTTTGAGAAACGCTTGTATACAGTGTGTTATATATTTCATATTGGTGTTACTGTATCTGTTTAGTATTCCTGCACATTGTGTCGTTAGTGTCTGATGCTGCCGAGGATGCGACCC
>NC_134785.1:59541907-59544407 GCF_046742065.1 Oratosquilla oratoria | reverse complement strand
AGGTACTGTAGTCGAGTGTTTCCGGTATCTGGAATGATCTCAGATTCGGAGAAATAAAAACCCGTAGCGAGTTTGGAAAATCTTCCGAATTTAAGAAATAGTAATAATAAAAAAGAGCCAGAGAGAGAGAGAGAGAGAGAGAGAGAGAGAGAGAGAGAGAGAGAGAGAGAGAGAGAGAGAGAGAGAGAGAGAGAGAGAGAGCTCTTTGGCGAACTGAAACCGTCATCATTCAGTGCAAGGCTCCAACATTACCTTCAGGTGAAATTCAGATTTTGAAATAGCTCACGGACCGAGACCCCAGCCCCACTTTCAGTCCAGGGACCGCCATCCCCAGCGCCCTCAGTTTCACAAAAAAAAATCTCCTGTTTTTAGGCAGAATAGAATATATAAATCTCTCTCTTTCTATGTCCGTCTCCACCCCCCTATCTCTCTCTCTCTCTCCCTCTCTGTCTCTGTCTCCCGCCTCTCTCTCTCTCTCCCTCCCCTCCCCACTCTCTCCCTTTCTTTTCCTCCCCTCCCCTTCTCTCTCTCTCTGTGTCAGGAAGTAAATACATTTTGCGAATGACGTCAAGGCTGAGGATGAGGAAAGAGGGGGAGGGGGAGGGGGAAGGGGAGGGTAAGGGGGGGAGAGGTGGCGCGGAGAAGGTAAGGGATCATAGGAGGTACGGAAGGGAAAGGAAAAGGAAAGAAAGGGGAAGAGATGTGAAGGGAAGGGAAGAGAAAGGTAGGGGAAGGGAGGAAAGGGAAAGTAAAGGAAGGGAAGAGAAAGGAAGGGGAAGGGGAAGGATTGGAAGGGAAACGCGCGACGGGGAAGAGAGGAAGAGGGAAAGGAAGGAAAAGAAGGACGAGGAAAAGTACGAGGAAAAGGAGAAGGAACAAAGTACAGGAGACGGGCAAGGAGAAGAAGAGAGGCGGAGGGCGGGGGAGAAGGGAGGAAGAAGACGAAGAGAAGGAGGAGGAAAAAGAGGAAGGAGGAAGTAGAGGAAGACGAGGAATAGAAAGAGTTTGAAGAAGGAGAGTAGGGAGGAAGAAGAGTAAGAGAAAGAGGAGGAGGAGGCGGAAGAAGAGGAGGAGAAAGAGGAGGAGGAGTAGGAGGAGGAAGAGGATCTTGCGTTCTATTCTTTCGCGCGGACTGCCGAGGCGCGTGGCGGTCACCACAGCCCTTAGCGATCGAACGCGGGTCCGCAATGCCAAATCTGAGACACACACACACACACACACACGGTTGGTAGAGTCTCAGGCTGTCAGCACGGGGGTGCCGGCGGTACCTGGTTCGAATCCTGCCCAGGGCTGAAATTATTTTAGTATCGTGGGCGGGGAGTTGGGTGTGTGTGTGGGTGTAAGGTCATAGCATTACCCATAGATCGGTCATACGAGTTCTGAGCTCTCTTCCGGGAGGGAAATAGCTGTCGATCACGAGTCCATCGCGTGATAAAAAAAAAAAAAAAAAAGACCAAGGTGAATACTCTCACACACACACCTCGTGGCGTTGTGGTCAGAGTTCTTACCTTCCACTACGGCGGTCCGGGTTCGACTCCCACCCAGGGCTGAAATAACTTCAGTATCGCTGCGCTGCGGGGTGTTATTCCAACTCTCGTGGGTGGAGAGTTGGGTGCGTGTAAGGTCACAGTATTACCCATAGATCGGTCATACGAGCTCCGAACTCTCATCCGAGAGGTTAATTATTGTCGATCACGAGTCCAACACATGATCCAAGACCATGGTGAATCACACACACACACAAGTAAACAATGAACAATCACAAAATAAGCATAAATTAGGACAATGAAAGATTGGTTGCCTATGCTAGCTATCACCACAAGAAAGAGAAAGAGAAAAAGAAAAAAAAAAAGAAGAAAAAAAAAGCGTCGCTGTCAAACTGTTGTCGATGAAACGTGTGCGAATGAAAAATGCTCAAAATTAATAATTATTAATTTTGAGCACACACACACACATATATATATACAGTATATACACACACACACGCATATGTATGTATGTATGTGTATATATATATATATGTATGTATGTGTGTGTATATATATATATATATATATATATATATATTGATTGATTGAAGTCAACTGCGCTAACAGCTTTGGCTATCTTAAGATTCAAATTCTTCAGTTTGAAGAATAATTTTTTTGTCTTCACAGTTCAAAGTGTGAACATTATCATTCATGATTTCAAAATCATGGAGAAGAGGGTGCAGTAAAAGGCGCTGCTGAATGCCAATGGTTATAATGACACAATGTAACAGTACAAAAGCTGTTGACACAAACACCGAAAACTTAAGTCTTTTCGCCTCTCACGGAGGCTTCTTCAGGGTGAGAAGAACTATAAATTCCAAGGTTAACTAGGTCTGCTATCGACGAAGATGAAGCAACTGATAATGGTCTCTGGCCGACTGTCAGTCCTTAAAAAGCAGGATGGTAAGGGTATTGGGAGAGGTCATCGCAATTTTTGGGAGAGGTCACTGGAAGAAGAAGTTTCTGGGTGA
>NC_134785.1:59366907-59536907 GCF_046742065.1 Oratosquilla oratoria | reverse complement strand
TATAATCTCCTCTTAGCATCCATTCCCAAATGTCTATTCCTCATTACACTTTTTGTACTTAAATTACTTAGAAAAAATAAAATCACAAGAACTTGCATGTTAGATCACTTCATCACAGGTGTAGTACATTACTGAAATCTTGTATGATTTGTCTTAATTTGTAGGTACCATGGAAAAAGAAAACAAAAGTGTGTTTGATAATTATATATTTTCATATATTACAAAAGAGGCAGGATATGTTTTGTATGTGGTATAAATAAAGATGCTCTTCGTTTATCTACAGACATAACTGTGAAGTAAAGTACAATGGGTAAATAAAGTGC
Organism: Oratosquilla oratoria; assembly: GCF_046742065.1. Lineage (NCBI taxonomy): Eukaryota > Metazoa > Arthropoda > Malacostraca > Stomatopoda > Squillidae > Oratosquilla > Oratosquilla oratoria. The sequence goes on along the minus strand of NC_134785.1, from coordinate 59,536,584 downwards.
AATTGTACAAATATTTTCAATATCCTGGTGTATTAATCTAGAGCAAAAACAATTCTCAAAGAATCTTTAAAATAAATTCTATAATCTTTGACTATATTCAGTGGAGTCTTACTCCTCAGTCTTGGGTAAAAATTAATCTAATTTTAAAGTATAATTCAACACAACAATCTAGGGGTTAGGATGAAGGTATTTCTATTAATTGTGAGATAATTTTTACAAGGAATATAATCATTACATGAGGCCAGGAATTTAATGTAGTATGCCCATTCTGTGAACTCAAGACACCAGCAGACTTGAACTACCTCCACTCCTGACCCTGTATCCAAATAGTGATGCTCTAAACTGCTTGGTCAGCAAGCATTCCAAAATGGTGCTCTGTAACAAGGCACTGCCCTAGCCCTTTCTGAGAGGTGGTGGTTGTGACATTACATTAAAGCATAACCATTGCATGAAATAATAGCTGGGGACACAGGACTGAGTTTTCATATTCACATTTTCTCTTGTGATAAAACTTTCATTTTATTTACCCATTTCTTGCATTGTGAAATTGCTCATCATGGGAGAGAATTCCTTATTCTTCTCACACATCTTACTCATCAATTTCGTTTCTCCCTGCTTTAAATGATGAGAAAAATACCACCATATTACCTCCTCTGCAGTCCTGCCATTTCTTTTTTGGTGTACTATTTTAGCATGAAGCCAGGAATGGGAAATGAAGTTTTATACCACATAATGCAAAGTACTGGAAATGGGTAATAGTGGCAAAAGGCCATCCTTAAACTATTCCTTGTGAAGCAAACACATTACAAAAGAAAAAAAAAAAACATGAAATTTCTGTCTTGTATTCATCACCCTGGCCTCAATCCTGTCCATAACAGCAGGCAAATGTAATGCTTTGAACACTGATTCCAGAATAGTTTCTTCCTCCCTTGAAGAGCCTTAGATACCTTATGTCCCCAACTAACACCACTTTTGTGTTTGCATTTAGCTACATTCAGTGTCATTGCTTCTAACCTGGGCAGTGGGCAGGAGACAGCCTTTCATCCATGAGGAGATATGATGAGAAGGAAACAAAGGTGGTAGATGGGAGTGGAATGGATGTGAGCAGGTGGATGCATGCCTTCTGCCTTGGCTACCCCCCTTTACGAGGGGAAAGAAGCCCTTGGTATATGGATAGAAAGACTGTGCCATTTAATTTCTAAACTTATTATATTCCTTTCTGTTCTCTTCTCTCTCACTCCTTTGTTCCTCACTCCACCAGTTTGTTCCTCTCCTTCCATCCCAACCTTTCTCATAGTACATAAATTTTTAGCTATCTCTCGTTGCCACTTTTAATTTCTCCCATTTCTTCTTCTCCATCTCCAATTTTTCTGCCTCTCCCTTCTTTCCATTTCTCCCTCATTTGCCCTTTTGTATTCCCTAGGCAGTTCATTCTTCCTCCCTTTTCCAACACTTATTTGTTTCTCTTCTCTGCATTTATTTGCCACTTTCAGTCCAAAGTTAATGAGTTGATAAAATCTAACCCCTCTCACCATTCTCATATCCAAAATCATTCTCATTGGCTTTTGGTCAATGACATGATTAATGATATATTATACACCTTTGTTGTGCTTCCATGTATATTTGTGTATTATTTTTTTTTACCCAAGTGCTGCCAACAACCATATTTCTTGTGGTAGTCAATACAATTCAATTTAACACTCCATTCTCAAGCAGCCAAGGCACCCCAAAACAGCCAGTCACTCCCTTGATGTGCTCATTACCTGTTCTTTGTTTATATTCCCTAATTCTATGACTTTCTCTTCCATCTTAAAAGTAATGTAAAAAAAAAAAAAACCCAGCAGGAACTCTATTTCAGAAGTTAAAAATAAATGGCTTTCCCTTTCTTGAAGTCATTTCATGACAACTTAACAGTATTATAACTAATTCTTTGTAAAGATAATGAAAATTAACACAAAAATTTACCTCATCACTTAGAAAAAAGCTTCCTAATTTCTGAATGAAGGGTTGGGGAAAGTGCTGGTTGCTGGCTGATAAAGTGGGTTGCTTTGCTGAAATTTAATATTGTAGAAAATTAGTTTTAGTGTAAGTATTCCTAAAAACTTAGGGAAATGGTAAAATTAATATGACTCATCCATCATAAGAATATATATATATATATATATATATATATATATATATATATATATATATATATATATATATATATATATATATATATATATATATGTATTTATATATGCATTTCCCTAGTTGTATTTTACGGGAAGGGGAGCTATGCTTGTGGTGTCCTGTCTTCATATCTCATTTTATCTATACTGTTTTTAAATTCATGTATTGTTTTTGCACACACCACTTTCTCATCTAACTTGCTCCAAATGTCTAATACTCTGTGGAGAAAGCTGTTCTTTTTCAGATCTTTTTATAACTGTCTTTCATGATTTTCTTTCTGTGTCCTCTTGTATTTCTGCTATCCCATTTTATTAGATCCTCTCTATCAATAGTTTCTATGCCTTTCATGATTCTATAAATAGTTATCAAGTCTCCTCTCTCTCTTCTTTGCTCTAATCTCTGTAGCTCAAGTTTTGCTAGTCTCTCTTCATATGCATATGCAAGTCCTTCTTGGACTTGCAGAAGGCTTTTGACAAAGTACCACATAAAAAGTTAATAAAAAAAATTAAATAGTAGGAGGAATACAAGGGAAGCTACTGGAATGGATGAAAGATTTCTTGAGGGGGAGAAAAATGAGAGTGGTACTTAGAGACTAGAACTCAAATCGGGAAGATATGATAAGTGGCATCCCACAGGGCTCTGTATTGGCTCCTTTAATGTTTGCCATATATATAAATGATATGGATGAAGGAGTGAAATGTTATATGAAGTTCTTTGCTGATAATACCAAACTATTTAAGAGAGTAAGCACAGAAGAAGACTGCAGATCGCTACAAGAAGATCTAGACAAAATATGGAAATGGAGTAAGAAGTGTGATGTGAACTTTAACATTAAGAAATGCAGTATAATGGAATTTGGAAAAAGCAAAAATAGATTGTCGGGTCGATATAAAATTGGTACCAAGGAAGTAAAAAAAGTCAACTCAGAAAGGGACCTTGGAGTAATTATCTCAAGTGACTTGACACCTGATAAACATGTCAACAAACTAGCTGGAGAGACCTTTAACTTATTAAGATCAATGAAAGTGGCCTTTGACCACATGGATGAAGAAATGGTAAAGAAAATATTAATTACACTGATAAGACCCAAATTGGAGTATGCTGTGACACTGAGCACCTAGTAAAAAAAACATAAAAGAAATTAGAACGAATTCAAAGAGCAGAGACAAAAATGGCACCTACGCTCTCAAATCTGACATACGAACAAATATTGGATCAATTACATCTATCAATGCTGGAACAGAGAGGAGAAAGAGGTGATTTGCTGACTATTTACAGAATTATGAAAGGGATAGAAGTTCTTCATAGAGATGACTTATTAAAATGGGACAGAAGAGAAATATGAGGGCATGAGAAGAAGATAAAGAAGGACAGTTACAGAAGAGATTTGAAAAAGAAAAGCTTCCCACACAGAGTGATTGATGTCTGGAACAAACTAAATGGGGAAACAGTGAATGCCAAAACTATACAGGATTTTAAAAACAAACTGGATGCGGAGAGATACAAAAGCGGGTCACTATGAGCATAGCTATCGTCCCATAAAATACAACTAGGTAAATACACCAGCCCCCCCCCCCCCAAAAAAAAAAAGAAGAAGAAAGAATTCAACGAGCAGCAACAGAGATGGCACCAACAATCTACAATTTGACATACGAACAAAGATTGGACAAATTAAATTGACCAACCCTAGCACATGTACAAAGAAGAGAAAGGGGTGATTTGATAACCATTTACAGAATTATGAAAGAGATGGAAATTCTTGATAGGGATAACCTAAAATGGGACAAAAGAAATACAAGAGGACACAAGAAGAAACTTAAGAAGGACAGTTACAGGAGAGATCTGAAAAAGAATAGCTTCCCACACAGATTGATAGATATTTGGAACAAATTGAATGAGGAAACAGTGAGTGCTAAAACTATACATGACTTTATGAAAAAACTGGATGCCGAAAGATACAATAGCAGTCCACAATGAGCATAGCTCTCTTCCTGCAAAATACAACTAGGTAAATACACACACATTCAAAGTCTTATGAAGGCTTGCACACTCATTACTGCCTTACCTGATCCCATTTGGCTTTCTTCCTTTCTTCCTCAAACTTGGCATATTCTTTGCGATCTTGAATGCTAGTTACAATTTTCCATATAATCAAGGTCAAAAGTCCAACAGCCACAACAGCTCCGATAATACCAAATACAAGGCCTAGAAAATGTATCAACAAGTGACTCATTAGATTCATTAAAGATATTTTGTTTACAAAAGGCCACCCCTCCTTTGTCACTTGAATATAAAATTGGTTTAAATCTGTATACTAATAAAGAGCATTTTTACTCATTGTCCAAAGATCTCATCAATTAACAATAATGATGATATATGATACCATGATAATAACTGATGGATGTTAATGTGCTTATGTAATGATATACTAACCTAAGACAGCAAATCCTGGTGGACATTCCATGAGGCTTTGAGCTTTGATGCTGTATGTCTCACTGGCTGGCATGTACAAGTACGTGAATTTGAATTCACAGTTGTTTGACTCATCCACAAATGAGCACAACTGAGCACCTTTATCCACTTCACCTGTTTTTATTGAAATAAAAAAAAAATGTATATTACCAGCATTTATTGGCAATGAAATCCAATAACATTGCTCATTACTCTGAAACTTCTGATTCTAAATATGTACATCATCGTGTTCAGAGATAGTGCCCCAAGATTGGAAGAAGGCTTATGTTCATACAGAAAGAAGAAATGTGAAACACCAGAACTACGTCTTCCAATCAGTCTTGCACAGTATTTCCCTTTTCTGCTGCTCCATGATCTTGCTAAAGTTAACCATGTCCTTCTCTTGGCTAAAAAATCAACTTTCTTAAACATCAATCAATTCACCCATCTTTTTCTCATTTGATTTGTTTCTAGCACTGTTTTCCTTTATTATAATAAGAAGTTAATCCTTCTCATCTGCCAGAATGTTGTTTTTACTTTTAAGGTGGAGTGTTTCTTATTTTTCATGTTCAAGCTTGTGCTCAAAATCACAAAGCTCATATGCATTACATGGGTTCTGTCCCATGAAGGCAGATGAACAGATTAATTTCAGTCTGATGACACTTGCCTGCTCACTACCAAGCTGTGTGTTTAGCAATTGTGAGTTTGTTACTGTCACTGGCTATTAGGAGAAGGAGTAGGGTAGGGGTTCCTGGTTGTTTCCTTTCTCTAAACAAATATAACTGATAACCTAAATGTGCATTTAACTAATTGTAGCATACAAGGAAAGAGATATACTCATGAGGCCCTATCTCTAATTCTCTATCATAATTAGCTTTAAATACATGTATGGTTCCAGTTTGGGTTATTTCACTGTTGTTGTTCCCATGGTAACCTTGTGAATATACAAAGGCTTACCTTGAAGAGATTCAATACCCTCAGGAATGATGGTGCACTTGTCACATGCTGATCCTTTCAATTTCCCCATGCCAAAGAGCCTACACTGCACACAGTCCCGATACTTCACACATCTCCCTGTTTGGCATGTCTGTATGGATACCCAAATCATAATGGAGAAGCTGAATTTACTCATTAAAGCGAGTCACAGAAATGTTGGAATGTTTACAATAGAAAAAAATAAATAAATAAATAAATAAAAAATTATACTCAAGTGAATCAGTAATACTTACACGGCACTCTTCACAATATTTGCCAGAATATGAAATGCCATTTTTCTTTTCACAGGTGCATTTTCCACAGTTACATGTGCCATGTCCAGAACAAGCTTCCACCCCTCCTGTTGAAATAATGGGAGAGTTAGAATGAGGAAGAGAGAGAGAGAGAAAAAGAGAGAAAGATGGAAAGAGAAAGACAAAGAGAGTGAAAGAAAAAGGGAAAAAATTTACTGGAGCTTCATGATGTGTATCTATGAACCAATGGCATTACATAATAGAAATATTACTAACACAAGAATGAAATTATAATGCAATCTAAATCATGTAAGGATCTTTGGTGTTCCTCAATTTCATAACTCGTCAATGGTTGAAGAATACATATGTGTCAAATACTGATGATTTTATTTGTTTTCCATCTTCAATCTTTAATATATACAATATAAATCTCAAGTATTGTTGTCATGTAATGTAAGGGGAAGTTCTCATATAACACCGAAGAGAAAAATCAACACTTCCAAGCTTCTGGAGTCCTACGCCCTCCTTCTCTGTGGTGATATACATCCCTGTCCTAGCCCAGCTGCAACGAGAGTCCCAAAACACCCATGTGTAAGCTGTCTAAAAGGAGTCTGTCGCAACAGTAGAGCCATCAGCTGCAAGTCATGTGGGGAATGGACTCATATCAAGTGTTGCGGAATTTCTCTTGAAACCTACAATGCTGCCTTGGTGAATGAGGACATTCTCCACTTCACTTGCAATGGGTGTACACTTAAAGAACTACCAGTACCCCCCATGTCCAATGGTGAGGATGACCCTACACATGTTAACCCCGATCGCTGTGCCTCGCCCCAGTCAACACCTGGGGATGATTTCAACTGCTTCAACAAATGGGGCCTCCACTTCGTGCACTTGAATGCCAGAAGCCTTCTACCTAAGATAGACAAGTTCCGTCTACTAGCGCAGCAGACCAGGGCAGCAGTCATTGGTGTCACTGAAACTTGGCTAGACAGTACCATCTCCGACTCAGAAATTGCAATTTCAGGTTATAGTGTTGTGCGTATTGATAGAAAGAGGACCAGAGGAGGGGTATGTACTTTCATTTGCAATAATTTAGCATTCAACCCCCATACAGACCTTATGAGTAACAAGGGGCTCAAAGCTGTTTGGGTAGAAATATTGTTACCTAAATCGCATCCCATCTTATGCGGGGTCTGTTACACACCACTGAAACAGATGTCCTTCTATAGCGTATTAGAATCTACCTGTTTCAATCGGGTCAATATGCATGACCAAGAAATTATTATCCTAGGTGATTTTAATATGAATCTGGCAAGTACAAATAATAACCTTGTTAAGGCAATGAGAGACTTGCTAAAATCTCATGGCCTGACACAACTGATTGACGAGCCTACTTGAATAGCAGGCACATCCAGGTCCATCATAGATCTTATCCTGGTCTCCAATTGTAATAAGATAACTCAGGCTGGTGCTTGTGATTTTGGTCTTAGTGACCACAAGCTCATATATTGTACTAGCAAAGCTAGGAAGACAATTTTCAACAAGCACAACACAGTGAAGCTTCGTACCATGAAGCATTACTCACAGGAACATTTTGTAGATGAACTGGGTAGGACAGGCTGGTCGCCAATACTAAATTGTACTGATGTTTATGAGGCCTGGTCTAATTTTAAGTACACATTTCTTACTATTATTGACAGAGTAGTGCCTCTCAAAGAGATACGAATAAAACAGAGGATGGAATCATGGATGACAAATGAAGTACTGGGTTTAATTTGTGATAGAGACAGATTTATTGCTAGATTTAGGAAAAGTAGAAAACAGAAGGACTATAATGGCTTTCTGTACTAAAGGAATCAGGTGAAATATTGGAAGGAAAAATCCAAAGCTGATTATTGTACTAACATGGTGAACCAGAACAAACACGATCCAAGGAAGCTTTGGCAAACTCTGAAGACCCTAGAAATTCACACAAAGCCTAGCAACAAAGTAGACAGGATAGGACTCATGATACCATATATACTCGTCTATAGGTCGATCTTGTGTAAAGGTCGACCCACATTTTTGGCCAAAAAATCTGGAATTTTCCATATATCTCATGTACAGGTCGAGTGGCTTGTTTTTGTTTTGGTGCTGTGAGCATTCCAATGTCTTAATGCTTTGAAGTGGCATGGCTTGCCTGGTATAGCAATTGATTATTATGGTTTTTTCACTTCATTAATTCTGATGTATTTTGGTTTATGCTTTTTCAAGTTCACAGATTTTAATATTTAATAAGTATCACTGAAATTGCCATTTCAGCAGAGTGAAAAACTTAAACAGATTACCAAGTAATGTATGGTATACAGAATAAACTGGCTAGGTGTGTTTCATTAAAAACAATTTTAACCAACAATGTCTCAGAGTAGTCTTGTAATCTCAACTGTGCGGACGATCAGGCTAATGATAATGTGGAGGAGGAAGATGATGTTGATGTTCCTGTGGCTGATGAAGTTGATCCGTATGACGATACTCTACACAAAAATGAGTGGGAGGAGCTGTTTGGTGGTGAAGATGACGACAGCAAGGAAAACGATTTTGGTGGATTTTAGTTAAAATATTTAGGATTATACCATGTGTCACTGTAACAGTAACAAGTTGGCAATACTGAACAGTTTGTTTTCGTGATGGTGAGATCCATGCATTGTTTTGGTAATGGTAACAATAATATATACCATATAGAAAGCTAAATTTGGGTAAATTTTTAGTTTCGACCATGGGCGCAATATAGCAATAAAAAATTAATTATTAATTTTGTAAATTATAATGTATCAACGTAATATGCAATTTTGTGAGCGGAAATAAAAAACAAAAAAGGTGCTAAAACAGATTTCGTAAGTAACGAAGTCGTGTCGGACGAATGGTACGCCATGTTTGTTATGATAGATGCCGACGTCGAAGAAATGAAAGGATGATAAATTTGTCTAACCTAAACTAACCTAACCTAACCTGTGTTTAATAAATCATTTGTCATCCGGCTCGTCCTCGTTGTCGTCGTCATGAGAGACGTTGACAGGCTTTTCAACCACTCAGCTTGTTGGGTATACAAAGTTCTTGCAGCTTGAAGGAATGCATGTATCTCCGCTCCATAACATTCCTTCAATAAGTGGTAGCCTATTAGGTTGGACTAGTAATTGGTTGAATGGTCGAAAACAGAGAGTTGTTTTAAATGGAAAAACTTCTGGATGGAAAAGTGTTGCAAGTGGAGTTCCTCAGGGTTCCGTTCTTGGGCCACTTCTATTCATAGTATATATAAATGATATAGACCATGGACTAAAATCTACTGTTTCCAAATTTGCTGATGATACAAAACTGTGCGGAGTGGCAGATGATCACTCAAACCAATTAGATATTCAAGAAGATTTAGATCAATTACAGCAATGGTCTGAAAAGTGGCTAATGAAATATAACACAAGTAAATGCAAGGTAATGCACATAGGTAAAAATAACAGTAAGTACGATTACAAGTTATTTGGAAATTCGTTAACAAAAGTGGATAGTGAAAAAGATCTCAGCGTAATTATCAGTAACGACCTCAAATCATCCAAGCAATGCATTTCAGCCTCTGAGAAAGCAAATAAGATTCTGGGACTGATTGCGCGATCTTTTGATTTCAAAAGTCCATCACTCATTAACAAGCTATATAAATCGTTAGTTCGTCCACATTTGGAATATGCTGTTTCCGTATGGTCACCGAATCTCATTAAAGACATTGACAGAATGGAAAAAGTACAACGGCGAGCCACAAAACTGATTCCAAATATAAAAAATAAATCATACGAAAATCGACTAAAGCACATGAATCTGTTTTCCCTAAAAAAGCATAGACTCAGAGGTGACTTGATACAGGTCTTTAAGATTTTAAAGGGAATTGACATCAAAAGTGACAAAATTTTCACATTGAATGAGAATCAGACAAGAAACAATGGTCTCAAACTGTCCGGAAATAGATTAAATTTGGAAGTAGGTAGAAACAACTTTGCCAACCGTGTAGTTAATGAATGGAATAAACTTCCTGCACAGGTAGTACAATGTAGTTCAGTTCAAAGCTTTAAGAATCATTTAGATAAATACTTAAGTAAGATGCTGTAATGATTATAATTTATCTTATATTATTTGTTTTTGTTTTATCATTTGTCTGTCTGATTTTAATTTATTATTAGTTATATGTTAATTTATTATTTACTATTTACCTGTTTGTTTATCATTTTAACTATACCTATGCATTTATTTATGTATTTTATTTGTTATTTACATTATTATAGTTTTTATTTATTATTTTATTACTAATATGATTTTTTATTTATTTATTTATTTATTTATTTATTTTTTTTTGGCATCCGACCTAGATATGGATCAAAAGGTCTCCTTTCGGCATGCTCCGCCTTTGTAATCCTTTGTAATCCTTTGTAAGAAAATGTACCTGACGAGGTACTGTCGGAAGTACCGAGGCCATCAATTGAAAGACAAGATGGCGTCCCGATCCTATGCTACCGACTTCGTTCATTTGCATATTTGCTTGTAGCAAGGTATTTTTTATTTTCACTTCGCCCACAAAATTGCATATTACGTTGATACATTGTAATTTACAAAATTAATCATTAATTTTCTATTGCTATATTGCTCCCATGGTCGAAACTAAAAAAATACCTAAATTTGAGAATATCACAGCATTTTATTATTTTTTAAACAACTATGGGTCCTATAATAGTATACATGATATAATAAGCTTGCCTGTGCTAAGAATTTTAACAAACAGGTAACACCACAGTGTGGGGTTACCGTATCTAGAAGGAATTTCACATGTTTTGGTATGTACCGTGTACTTTATGTCCTCATTGTTTACTGGTGGTAGTAACTAGTAGGTAAATATTTTGATTTTTGAACCCAAAGAAAAGGTAAGAGTTCTTCCTAGACTTTTTTGTCATGACATGACAAAAAAGGCTAGGTCGACCCCTAGGTTTTGGCCTAAAAAAAATTCCTGAAGATTTTGACCTATAGATGAGTATATACAGTAAACGACAAGGTTAACTCTGATAGGAACACCATAGCCAACCACTTCAACTCCTTTTTCACAACCATAGCCACTAAACTAGTAAAATCCCTTCCAACGGGTTCTGGGAAGTTTGGGCTGGGGTACGTTCAAGAATACTATAAAGATAAGTCCACAAAGAGTTTCCAACTACATAAGACCATTCAAAAAGAAGTGTTTAAATTACTGGCTAGCATAAGTGCCAATAAGGCCACAGGATTAGAAAACATTCCTGCAAGGTTTGTTAAGGATGGAGCCACAATTATAACTCCTCCAATAACCCACATGATAAATTAGTCTATCAGTTCAGGATTTATCCCAAGCGACATGAAAAGGGCTTGGGTAACACCTCTTTATAAGAAAAACGCAAAAACGGAGGCATTCAACGAAAATCGACTAAAACATATGAATTTGTTTTCCCTAAAAAAGCGTAGACTCAGAGGTGACTTGATACAGGTCTTTAAGATTTTAAAGGGAATTAACATCAAAAGTGACAAAATTTTCACATTGAATGAGAATCAGACAAGAAACAATGGTCTCAAACTGTCCGGAAATAGATTCAATTTGGAAGTAGGTAGAAACAACGTTGCCAACCGCATAGTTAATGAATGGAATAAACTTCCTGCACAGGTAGTGCAATGTAGTTCAGTTCGAAGCTTTAAGAATCATTTAGATAAACACCTAAGCAAGATGCTGTAATGATTATAATTCATTTTATATTATTTGTTTTTGTTTTGTTATCATTTGTCTGTCTGATTTTAATTTATTATTAGTTATATGTCAATTTATTATTATTTACTATTTACCTGTTTGTTTATTATTTAACTATACCTATGCATTTATTTATGTATTTTATTTGTTATTTACATTATTATAGTTTTTATTTATTATTTTATTATTATTATGATTTTTTTTCGCATCCGACCTAGATATGTAGCAAAAGGTCTCCTGTCGGCATGCTCCGCCTTTGTAATCCTTTGTAATCCTTTGTAACTACAGGCCTGTTTCAATTCTAGGTATTATTTCCAAGGTTTTGGAATGTATCATATACAATCAGTTAGATACCTACCTCAGGGAACGTAATCTACTATACGCCATGCAATCTCGTTTTAGAACAAATTATTCAACAGACAGACGCTTAATATACCTTTACAATCTGATAAAACAGGAGGAGTGGGGGTGGAGGTAGAATGTAGATTGAGAGAAGCGAGTAAATGCCTTGGTGGATTGATAAGTGTAATGAGAAATAGACATCTGGAAATGGATGCTAAGAGGAGGTTATATGAAGCAGTGATTGTGCCAACAGCATTGTACGGGGCAGAAACATGGAACATGAGAGAAGAAGAGAGAAGGATTTTGAATGTTTTTGAGATGAAATATCTGAGAAGTATGATAGGGGTTACTAGGCTGGATAGAGTGAGAAATGAGGAGGTGAGAAAGAGAACAGGGGTGGAAAGGGAACTGAGAGATATGGTTGATGAAAGAGTATTAGGATGATTTGGACACATGGAAAGAATGAGTGAAGAATGATTAGTAAAAGAAGTGTGGAAGGCAGAGGTGGAAGGAGTGAATATGAGGGGGCATCCTAGGATGAGATGGATGGATGGGGTGAAAGGGGCATTACAAAAGAGAGGAATGTCTGTGGAGGAAGGACGGGAGAGGACAGAAGATAGGGGTGAATGGAGAGGGGTTGTGTATAGATGATGCTGTGATGCATGAGGAGGAGTGGGTGGGGGGTGGGGGGTGAGGAAGTATGTATGAGAAAAAATTTGATGCAGCACAAAGGGATTTCTCCCCATCTTCTCCTTTTCTGCATGAGGGGACGGAGAGGGGGGGTCGCCGAATTTATGAAGCGGCCTTGCTGTGGATGTGCTGTGTCTTGCGACACTGCTTCTGACCCAGGGCAGTGGACAGGATGCAGGGATCACCCGTCATCCAGGAGGTGCCAAGATAAGAGGGAGGGAGGAGGGTGGAGGGGAGTGGAGTATATAGGAAATGGAATTGGTGGGAGTGGTTTCTATGCCTTTTTCTTTTTGGTTACCCCGTGTGTAGGGGAAAAAAGCCTTTTGGTATATGTATGTATTATATTAAGGAGTGCAAAAAGAAAATCATAAAAATAATCATAAAAAATATAGCTTACAAACACATGAATATACCTATACTTGTTCACAAATATCAAGGTTATTTTGAGTTATTTACCTGGTGCTACACAGACCTCATCTGTCTGACATTCACAGAAGGTACCTTGCCAACCTTGGTGACACCTGCATTTGTCACAGTCACATTCACCATTACCTGAACACAAAATTTTATTCTTTGGGTCACGGCAGCCTCCATGGTTACACTCACAGTAAACGCCATTTATATCCTGCATAATCCATATAAGAAAAATCAATATTATGAAATATTTAAAGTAAAATATCTCAAGATTTCTATTATGAATATATGTAGGTATTGATTAAGAATAATGGAGAAAAACAGGAATGCAGTATATGAATACCATACATTTCATGGAAACGTAACTTACATCAAATTTAGAAGGCTGATTGCAAATGCACTGTCCACATTGACATATACCCTGGCCTGAACAAACTTGAGTCTCGTTTCCATATTGACACAAATAATCTTCATTGCTGGTGAGAGAAAAACAATTATAGTTAAAAAAAAAAAAAAATGGATATATTTGTCAATAAATGTGAAAAAAAAATTATGACATGTCTTGAATAGTAAGGAATAAATGCCACACCTCCTCGATACAGAAATATGGCTCTTATAGCTCTTGATGTTAAGAGGCAAAATAGCTTATGCATGATGCCACTATTTTCCCCTTTCTATTCTAGACATCTCATATACAATATAATTTTTTACAGATATTTAATCTTTCCCTTTGAATGGGAGCTATATAACCACCTTCTACTGGTGAATTATCTAGCCCTACATTTGTACGGAGAGTGGGAGATTGGCCAATTGCTGTTTGCTAACAATACTGTGCTTGTGGCAGAGTCAGAGGAAGGATCAAGTGAGATAGTGACAGAGTTTGAGAAGGTATGCAATACAAGAAAGATGAAGGTAAATGTGGGTAAAAGCAAGGTGATGAGATGTACAAGGGTGGAGGATGGCAGTGAGTTGGAAGTAAGCATAAGTATAGAGAGGCTGGAGGAAGTTAATAGTTTTAGTTATTTAGGGTAGCATGTGGCAGGAAAAGGAGGAGTCGAGGTGGAGGTAAATTGTAGATTGAGAGAAGCAAGTAAATGCCTTGAGGGATTAAAAAGTGTTATGAGAAATAGGCGACTGAGAATGGGTGCAATGAGATTGTATGAAAGGGTGATTGTGCTGATGGCATTGTATAGGGCAGAGACTTGGAATTTAAAAGAGACATGTAGGAAAAGTTTAAATGTGTTTGAGATGAAATGTCTGAGAAGTATGATATGGGTTACTAGGTTGGACAGAGTGAGAAACAAAGAGGTGAGGAGGAGAGCAAGAGTGGAAAAGATGACAGATAGGGCTGATGAAAAATTAGTGGGATGGTTTGGACACATGGAAAGAATGAGTGATGACAGATTAGTAAAAGATGTGTGAAAGGCAGAGGTGAAGGGAGTGAAATTGAGAGGACAAGTGAGGATGAGATGGATGGATGGGGTGAAGGGGGTGTTGAGCAAGTGGGGAATGTCTATTGAGCAAGGGAGACAGAAAATAGGGATGAGTGGAAAGTGACTATGTGTTGCCGTGGTCGCCAGAAGAAATGTTGGTTTCATCTTCGGTGGATTACAACATTCTTTAGAAGGAGAGATTTGGTAGCATAGTCTTTCCTTGAGAAGCAAGATTAGATGGGCAGAAGCCGGTTGAGAAAAAGCGGAGATATTTCTTTGCTTTATTGATGTGATTTGTCCAGGCTGTGTACAGTTTTCAAGTCCTTCTACAGGCCTGATGACTGGGTCTTATAAGGGGGAACTCTGCTCAAATATTTTCTATTAAGTACATAATTTTAATCCTAAATATATGTACAATCTATGTCCAAGTGGACATAGAACCATTTGACAAAATAAATTATTAATACTGCTATCTGTGGTATCATGCTTCGACCGTTGGGGTGAAGTGGGCAGTGTGGGCTGGCACGCAATCTGGAGATAATTGTTCTTTGACCCTGCTTGACCTGAGAGATGAGGTCTTGAGCGAGTTTAGAACACCAACTCTCTTCATGCATGTGTGCATCTTTGTGCACTGGTGTTGGCTGGACGATTGCAGATCGTCAATATGCAAATGTGTGCAACATATGTATTGATGATACTGTTATACAAAGAAGGGAGGGGCGGGGGATGGGTGGTTAATGGGTGCTTATGTATGAATGATATTTTGATGCAGCCCAAAGGGATTTCCATCTGTCTTCTCTTTTTCTGCATGAGGGGACACAGGGGCGGGTCATTGATTAAGTAAAGTGGCCTTGCTGTGGATATGCTGTGTCTTACTGCATTGCTTCTGACCCAGGGCAGTGGACAGGATACAGGGATGACCTGTCATCCATGAGGAGCTAAGATGAAAAGGAGGAAAGGGTGGTGGATGGGAATGGGTATATGCCTTTGACTCGGCTACCTCCCTTGTAAGGGAGAAAAAGCTCTTGGTATATAGTTAGATAGACATTAATAGAGAAAGAAACTTTCAGATGACTGTAAACATCATTTATGATATTCGTAAAAAAAAATTGTATGCAAATGTATGAGAATTCAACATGTATGTCAAAAATTGTACAAAATCCCTGGCAAGTGACACCTACACAATATCAGTATCCAGGCTATCTGTGTTGCACTGACACTTTTTACCATATGATCGATCAAGGCAATCACACACTCCACACTGATAGGTTCCAGACTTAGAACACTTCTCTGAGTATGTCATTCTACCCTGCAAGATAAAAATTTATTTTCAGTATTGTTGTTGATAGTCATAATAGACACCAAATAAGGACACTTTATTAAATGTACAAAGTTTTGTTTGTTGAATCTTTTTCAAGTACTTGAAAAATCTTCAACAAGCAAAATATTGTACATTTAATAAAGGTTTCATCCTCACGTGGTGTCTACTCTGACCATTCTGTTGACAATTGCCATTTTAAATCATTGTTGTCGATGTTGAATAGCAACATATGCCCAAACCATCTCGGCACTCTTTGATCTAACCTATGTGCCAGCTGCCATCATTGTCCTCTGCTTCACCTCCACATTTGTCATTCTACCCATCCTCATAATACCTACCATACTTCTCAAACCCTTCATCTCAAGCATGTTTATGGTCTTCCTTTCTGCCTCTTTCAAATTCCAAGTCTCTGCTCCATACAGTACCTTGGGCACAATCACTTCCTTTCACAATCTTCTTTATGTGACCATCCCTAGATACCTATTTCTCATGACACTTTCCTTTTCCCCCCAGACCTTTACTTGCCTCCCTTACTCTACAATTCACCTCCACCTCCATTCCTCCATTCATTGCTTTATGTGACCTAAAAGACTTAAAGTTCTCCACTTTTTTCCAGTCTTTCACCCCTTGAATTAATGATCTTAATGATCTTTCATGTCTTTTAATGGTAGCATGCTTTGTTATTGACTCTATTGAAGATGGGGATAAATTCCTTTTGATGCAGCCCAAAGGGATTTCTCACCACCTTCAATATTTCTGCACAAGGGGATGGAGAATGGGGGTCACTGAGTAAATAAAGCAGCCTTGTTGTGGATGTACTGTGTCTTGCTGCATTGCTCTTGACCCAAGGCAATGGGTGAGATGCAAGGATGACCAGTCATCCATGAGGGGTCAAGATGAGAGGGAGGGAGGGGTGGTGGATGGGAGTGGAATGGGTGGGGATGAAATAGGTGATAGTGGAATTATGCTTTTGACTCTGGCTACCTCTCTGGTATGGAGGAAACAGCCCTTGGTATATTTATGTAAGCTTTGTTATTGTTAAATGCTATTCTCCACTAATGTAAATTATTGAGGCAATTTTGCATCCAACTGTAACAAATCAAAGTTGGAATGATTGTATACTGTGAGTACATCAACTTCCTATAAGAATGAAAAGAATTATAATGATACCACCACTTACTGGAGCGCCTGGCTTTTCACAATCACACTCACAGTGTACATCAATATCAATGTGAACATTTTCTAAATTGGTTGTGATATCAATCCACATTTTTTCCTCATTTTCTGGACATCCTGCAGCCTGAAATAAAAAGCACTGATGAAACTTCTAAACAGTGGATAGGAGACAGGGATGACCTTTCATCCTAAAGGAGCTAAAATGAGAGGGAAACAAAGGGTGGTGGATGGGAGTGGGGTGTGTGCCTTGACTGTATACTTCCTTTACAAGGAGGATGAAGCCATTGGCATATAGATACATAGGTACAATAATTTGTACTTTTCACCTAGCACCATTCCACTTCTGTGATGGGAACTGACATTTATCCTTTATGAGAAAAAGGAGTATGGAATAAATGTCTTTATCAGCAATACTATTTTTTTAATGAAAAACTAAGCAGGCAGAGTCCATGAATGACAAGGTATAATTATATAACTTCATCACAACTGTAAACATCTGGCACAAATAGTTTTAATAATAATAATAATATTTTGGTGTTTTATATTACTGAGCACCAGTTCTTCAGTTGAATTCAGGAGCGCTCACATTGCAATAAGAATGAATATTGGATCATGCTAAAAAATATCATATTCTATATACCTCATTTAAAACCTTTCATGTGGTATCATATGCTTGAGAAAATAAAAAACTTTTAAGGTGGGCCTTAAAACTAGCAAGTGTTGACTGCTGCCTTACTCTAACTGACAGCTTGTTGTAAAGGCAAGGAGCAGCATAGGCAAAAGATCTATCTACAAAAGCTCCTATTTACTGCCCTTGGTTCATAAACTCTGTAAGTGTCTTCACTGCTCCACAGAGGCATCTGTGTTTCAGTCTCAGGTCTGGATATTATCTCAACAATATACTTAGGTTGCCTGAACACTATGGCCTTATAAACTAACAAGCAGACTTTAAACTCTATGTGAGCCATTTCAGGGAGCCAGTGCAACTTGATCAGGTAATGTTTGGTTGGAGTTCTTGGAGGAAGTGAAAAATCAGTCTGGCATACTTATTTGGAATGGTCTGGATTTTCTTCAGTGAATAGTTGGGCAGTCTCAAAAATAAAGAATAGTCAGCATGGGACATAATAAGAGAATGCACAAGTCCAATGAGAGTATCTTTATTTAGACACCTCACAGCATAAAGATTCCTTATATGGTAATTACAAGTTTTAACTAGATTATTTATGTGATGTTTAAAATTCAGGCTGGAACCAAATGTTATCCCCAGGATTTTACTGATGGACTGGGATACAATCGTAGGTCTCCAGGATCCAGGACACCAAACTCAGTCTCAATGTCAACTCTTAAGACCACCTTTGACAAGAAGAATGT
Source organism: Oratosquilla oratoria (assembly GCF_046742065.1). NCBI lineage: Eukaryota > Metazoa > Arthropoda > Malacostraca > Stomatopoda > Squillidae > Oratosquilla > Oratosquilla oratoria. Next base: position 59,518,203 of record NC_134785.1, on the reverse strand, counting down.
CTGTCTTGCTCTCCTTTAGCTTGAGGTTTCACACAAGAATCCAGGCTTTTATATCATGCAGAAGGGCTACTATTTTTTCCTTAATGTTAGCTACATCAGTGATCTCAATGTATATCTGTATGTCACCTGCATAGAAGTGACACTGCACACTATGAGCATCTAACAGGTCTGCCAAACTGCTTGTATATAAGATTAAAAGTAATGGACTGAGAATAGACCCCTGGGGTGCATATATTTATAGAGGAACAATGCAGAAATACTGCAATATATCTATGAATGCATAAAGACAATAGGAATTATGGATTATTCTGCAAACTGCCTCACATCTTTGCTCTGGTTCACAGAGATGAAAAACGTTCCTTTCAACCAAGTTGCTTATTATTCATATTTTAGTTTGGTTAGTGCAAGATGATTTTATTTATATGAAAGGCAGTTTCCCTTATTGAGAGTCACGATATTGATATCTTTTACATACCACTTCTCACTATTCGGCAATAACACAACCAGTGTCTTCCACTTACTTTGAAAACTGAAAGACAATACATTGCTGCATGCCAGACCCCATGATATCCATCCCTCTGAATCCTCTCTCCTGTAAAAGGACAGAGTCCACCTGGCCAGACTGCAGTGCAGTCACCATCCAGCCCTTCTAAACCACCAGAAGAGCCTTGATGACCACATTGCAGATAACTGTCCAGGATGTAACACTTCACCCCATACTATACAACACATTATGGAGCACTACATAGTACACAATCATACATGCCAACAACACAATATACACTCTATAAGGGATATGTGGGAAAACTCTGTTCCAGTCATGGCATTCCTCAGGGAGGCAGGACTGCTTGGCCAAACAGTCAAGGGAAACAACAACAACTTACTGTGATTTCCACCAGAAACTCCACTTCATCTCCTTCTTTGATTCCAGTACATGAACTAGTTTGCTCAACAGGCATGTCCTTATTCTTGCAGGAGGTGAAATAACGAACAGAGAGATGTTCTGGACCATGTATCAGATGCGTGAGGTTGAGGGAGGAGCTGATTGTCTGGTGTATGGGAACACAAAATAATAAACATATATATATACATATAATAAGTAATATACCATATCCTGTACATTTCAACTTTGCTTAATTTCTACTTGCAATATAATAACTGTTGTCTCAATTTTCATCAAATGGAAACCTAGAAAGAGCATAAGACAAAAAAAGTATACTGGTGTCAATTCATTGATTCATATATCCCACACTCTACTCTGGGTGGAAGTGCAGATCATCCAAGCCCATAACAGACAGAAATTTACTAACTTGAGGTGCAAAAAGAAACAATGTCTTGTACATGCAAAATGTGCTATATGACCAACTGGACTGTGAAAAAAAAAACTACACAATAAGAGCTGGGTGCAACAATTATTATGAAAATCTCAGATGATTGCTCTTGTGTGGGTTCTTCTTACAACTTACAGATCAATTCTGAACCCAAAAAGGAAAAGAAAAAAGTTATATACACTTACTACAACACTTCAAACTCACCTCGTATTGTTCTTTGACCATTTCCACAACATTCAAAGAGTTTTTATCCAGCACACCACATGAAGAATAGTCAACCATCTTTGACAATTCTTGATAGAGACGCTCTACCTCATCTTTCACAGCAAATATGATATTGACTTGATATTTCTTGGCCATTGCATTGATCTTGACACACAAGGAGGATACATACATTAATGCATTTGAAAATATTTAATAACTGACATATTTGAGTTTTATGAATATGATTTAAAAATATAGGCAATTCACTCAAAGAATCTCAGTTTATCCTGCATTTTCGGTTGGCAACCCTGCTCACCCTTCACTACAATGCAGCTCACGAACTTTTTCATATCTACATATTTCAATTTTCGATCTGAGTGTCACTCTTCCAACCATATATATTCATACAACTGTATTCAAAGACTCAAGAAGATAATGAATATGAGATGCAAAACACAATGAACAGTATGTACTAAAGTCATGTTCAATTTTGACTCATGAGATTGATTGGAGTGGAGGGAGGGAGTGAGAGAGGGAATTTGCAAGACGCTGTGCTTCCTGCCACCTGTCCATAATCAAAAGATAATCATATAAACTTTTCATTTTCTCTTTTGTGTCACTTTATGGAATATGTGAAAGCACATTCATATTCATGACTATCTTATATCACAGATGACATATTAAAATTTACAACCAGCCTCATAATAACTGGACACAGAGATAATAAGTAATGTGCCGTTACGAGAGGTAACGGGGCTTTTTTATATGTCCGTGTATCCCCATGTTTACATATCTTTTTGTCGTAAGGCTCGTTTCCCCTCGGAAGAGGTTTCCAAGTTTGTTTTTCGTCATGTTTAATTTAAGTATGCTGCGAGCAGAAGCTTCGTCTGCTTAAGAATACTATCATTGTAAGTTGTCTGCAAGCTGTGCTGCAAGATAGCATCTCATTATTTGTACGATGTTCACTTAAAGAATTAGACTTAAGAAGGTGTGTAAGAACCGGTTACTGTGGGTCACCTCTAGGCGCCAGTCTTGGTCCGATCTAGAAAGATGTACACACCCCACGCCTAGCCAAACCATGTAAGTCTTAAAACTCTTTGTATTTGAGGTTTAGAGTATTCTAGTGCATAGTTTGTAATACCCTCTTCTAGTGTAGCCTTTAGCCTATAGTAATTATAGTACTTTTTACAGTTTTTCATCAAAACCAACGTATTATCGAACGATGGATCAGATCTGCATTAAATACGCATCAAATATCCCCGTGATTCTATAACCTTCAGTCCCAAGTCTGTCTACGTCACGGACGCTATGATGTTGAATACCTATTTCATCTCCGGAGTCCCAGTCGATTCCGGCATAATGAAAAAATGGTTCGATAGAAACGAACAGATGAAGAAAGCATAGGAATGAGGTGTCGGCCAGACCACGCCCTGCACGCCGTTGCCACGTCTAGATTCCCCTCGTCGTCACCACATGAACTTGATGTGTCGCCTTCCTGGCATAAGTGCATGTGTGTGCTTGGGTGTAGTGTAGCGCAAGCCAAAGTGTAGTGATCGTATCGGCGCGCGAGTGTGATGTGGCAGTCTTAGTGATCGTATCGGCGCGCGAGTGTGATGTGGCAGTCTTAGTGATCGTATCGGCGCGCGAGTGTGATGTGGCAACAACGTATGGTTGCCAAGCCCCAACAGTGTTTACATAACACCTCGTCGCAGAGCATGTGTTTTTCCTTTGAAGGCAAGCTACCTTGCCTAAATCCTGTCATATGTTAATATAAGCATGCGACTAATGTGCATTTTTAGATTGAACCAAATGTAGGGTTTAATCTGTTGTTGTCTACCTCAATAGTCGTATAGTTAGGAGTGTGGTAACGTACTCCGTGGTTTTCGATTAAGTTCGAGTTTTCCTTGTCTTCTTTATCATATTACTGTCTTGTCTCTCACTGTTTCTCTCACTTGGCAATATGTCTTCCAACCACAGTATAGATGAAGGACCCGTCTCTGGTAGGGTCAGAGTCCTCACGGCTGAAGGGCAAGAGGCCTTTCAGAGAGCGTCTGATCAGCATGAAGAGAGGGTAAAGGCGAGTAGAGAAGGAGTACAAGCCTTATTGGAAGAACCGAATCATGGTCCTTGGTTGTATGAGGCCCACGCTGTGTACCAGGATACTGTAAAAAGGTACCTGGAATTCTTAATGCGTGAACGTACTCCAGAAAGTCTGGCTCGTGCTGAATCAGTGAAGCACGAAGACAGGGATTTTCAGGCATCTTTTCGTCAGGTAATCAGTAACTATGCTTCCTCTTCCTCAGTTGAAGTCACGGAAGAGGAACACCACACTGAACCGTTTTTACAAGATGACCCGAAGTCCAGTCAAGTTCCTTTATCCCTCGTCGACCACTCTGAGCGTTGTGTGCCCCCTTCCATGAAGGGCAGTTCAAGAAGGTCGGTTAGGTCAGGTCGTTCCAGTAGCACCAGTGTTAGTGTTGCAAGGAAGCAACGAGCCAAGGTGGAGACCGCTCGTATCAGAGTTAAGTTTGCCGAACAGGAGGGTCAGCTTATGAAAGAGCAGGCTGAAATGCAGGCCAAGTTCAAACTTATGACACAGCAAAAGGAGTTGGAAGAAGCCGAAGCCGAACTTAGGCACTTAGGACCCGACGATGATTGGGAAACATGCAGTGACTGGGACCAATTAAAAGGTACAGTCGCTACCCGCACCCAACTATATGTGGAGCAACAGGGTGGTATAGTCGATGTTTCCGCTAGTCAGAAGGATCTGGTAGGCTTGAATCCTGAAAGCCCTGTTTTCAAGCCCTGTTCTGATTTCAGAGTTAACTCACAGCCTGCTAACAATGTTCCATTCAGTTTTGAACCTCGTATCGAAAAGGTAAAGGTGAGGTCTCTGCAACCTGCGCAGCAACCTGTTGCTAACCATGTTTCTTATGTGTCACCACCTGTAGTAAAACCTCCTCGTAGTGCATCTCCTAGATTGGGGACAACCTCCAATTCTGCCGATTTGAGCAAGTTCTTCTTGCGGAAGGATTTACTTCTTAGCAGGCTGTCTACGTTTGATGATACTGCGGAAGACTATGCTGTTTGGAAAGAGAGTTTCAAGGAAGTCGTGCAAGAGTTAGGCACCTCATGTAAGGAGGAAATAGACCTGTTAGTTAAGTACCTAGGTCCTGAGTCTAAAGAATGGGCCCGTACAACCAGAAACTCAAATGCCAAGAATCCAAACCTGGCGTGCAGTAGAATTTGGGAGCGCTTGGATGACAGGTTTGCTGCCCCTTCGATCATTGAGACTTCAATTAAAAAGAAGCTCGCCAACTTCTCTAGGATTTCACCTAGAGACACCTTAAGGTTATACGACCTGTGTGACATTCTGTATCAGATAGAAGCCTTGAAGGCTAACCCTGTATACAGTACACTGTTTGCATATTATGACGCCTCGTCAGGCATCAATCCCATTGTCGCAAAACTTCCACCCTGTATACAGAAAGCGTGGACTGGCAGAGCCATGAACTACAAGACTGCTCACGGTGTGCCGTACCCACCTTTCTCCTTCTTCATTGAGTTTGTGAAGGAGATGGCAAGGGTCGAGAATGATCCATGTTTCTCTTATCAAAGCCTTGGAGCCGATGGTTTTGTGAAACCAGAGAAGCCACCTCCCTCTAAGTTTCCTCAAGTACGTGTGAAGAAGACTGACACCATGTTGTCCAGTGGCAGTAAGTCGACCATGGGCGCTGACAGGTCTGTTGGCGCCGCTAGTCCTACCGAGCAAAGAAAGGCAGAAAAGGGAGATTTTTGCGTCTACCATGATGCCTACGTACACCATTTGGATTTCTGCAGGGCTTTTCGCACCATGTCAGTGAGCGAGAGGAAGGTTTTCTTAAACGATAAAGGAGTGTGCAACAGATGTTGCAAAGGTAACCATCCTCCTTCCAGCTGCAAAGAGAGAACTTTCTGCAAACTCTGTAAGGCCCATACTCATGTGACTGCCTTACATCACGATGAACCCAGGTCGAAGAGGAGTTCGACTCAAGCGGTTACACAGCATGGAAGGGAGGTTGCTCAAGATAAAACACCTCGCTCCCCTGTAGTCAATCAAGTGCCGCTTCCAAATGTTCTTACCCCCATAGTAAAGACTCAGGGAGGGGAGGATGCTGCGGTCAATTCCAAATGTACCTTGATATGCAGTAACCCCACCTCCATGAGTAAGTCCTGCGCCAAGACCTTCTTGGTAAAGGTCTATCCTGAAAGTAAGCCAGAGCTCGGAGTGTGGTGTTATGCCATCCTAGACGATCAGTGCAATTGCTCTTTAGCAAGGTCTGAGTTTTTCGATTTGTTTGACAAGCTGAGCAAACGGGTTTCATATCGTCTAGCTACCTGTGCAGGTGTAACGGGCGCTTCTGGGCGCACCACCAAAAATTACACCATCGTGTCTTGGCATAACTCACAAGAGGTGCATATCCCTCAGTTAGTGGAATGCGACAGCATTCCCAGTGTAAGAGAAGAGATACCCACCCCCGCCATAGCTCGTGGTTATCCCCATCTGTCCGATCTGGCCGAATGTATTCCACCTCTGGTTCCTGAAGCTGAGATTCTACTCATCATTGGTCGAGATGTGCCTTCAGCTCATTACATTTTTGACCAGAGAATTGGACCTGTCAATGCCCCTCTAGCTCAACAGACCAGTCTGGGTTGGGCAATCATTGGGGAAGTGTGTCTCCATGGCACTTGTAGGCCTCCTGTCATTAGCAGTTTCAAAACATCCTTTGTACATGATAGACGTCCCTCTATAGTCGCACCATGTGGTAACCAGATTCATGTTTCTGAAGTAAAGGATGATTTGTTCAAGGTAACCAAAGATGATGACAAGGCCGCCCTGTCGATTGAAGACAGGAAGTTCTTGGATGTTATGAACTCAGAGTTCCGCAAGGATCAAAGTGGTCATTGGGTCGCGCCACTGCCTTTCCGTCCCAATGTTGTAGCCACCAGTAATAATAGAGACTTTGTGTGGCACCGCACACTGTCTCTCCATCGTAGCCTCAGCACAAAGCCGGAAAAAACGTCAGCATATGATGGCCTTCATGCAAAAGATGTTAGATCGTGGGCATGCTGAGGTTGCACCACCATTGAAGTCTGATCAGAAGTGCTGGTATCTTCCATTGTTTGGGGTGTACCACCCTAAGAAACCTGACAAGATCAGGGTTGTGTTCGACTCTTCTGCCAAATCCAGAGAGTTCTCCCTAAATGATATGCTGATGTCAGGTCCTGATATGACAAACAGTATTCTCGGGATTCTTCTACGTTTCCGTCAGGAAGCTGTAGCAGTGGCAGCTGATGTAGAACAGATGTTCTATAATTTCAAAGTGAAGACTGAGCAAAGAGATTATCTCAGATTCTTCTGGTACAAGAATAATGACCCTGATGAAAGGTTGATTGAGTATAGGATGACTGTTCACGTTTTTGGGAACACGCCATCTCCCGCCATTGCCACCTATGGCTTACGTAAGTCTGTAGAAGATGCCTCTCCTGAAGTTCGCTATTTCATAGAGAACAATTTCTACGTGGATGATGGGTTAGCATCTCTGCCAGATGCGGAGACTGCTTACAAGTTAATCCAAGACTCTAAGTCAGCACTTCAAGAAGGAGGACGCCTGCGCTTGCACAAGATCACTTCCAACAGTAAGGAAGTGCTGGAAAAGTTTGCCACCAGTGAGCTGGCTGATAACCTTCAGGAGCTGAACCTAACTTCTGACTCTATGCCTATGCAGTCTAGCCTGGGCCTCTTATGGGACATCCAAAGAGACGTTTTCGTCTATAAGTTCATGGATTCAGACAAGCCTTCGACAAAAAGAGGGATACTGTCTGTTGTAAATAGTCTGTTTGACCCCATGGGATTCTTAGCCCCAGTAATAATAGTGGGAAAACTACTCCTAAGAGAGATAACCAATCTAAAGTGTGGTTGGGATGAACCCATACCAGCTAAGATCCATACCAAATGGTCCAGATGGCTAACGTCCTTAAGGGACCTCAAGGATATAAGCATCAATCGTCAGTTTGCTAGTATTTCTTTGTCTCAAGCTCACAGGATAGAGCTTCATACCTTTTCAGATGCTTCCAGAGTAGCAGTAGGAGCTGTATCATATCTTAAGGTTTTCAGTGATACCAAAAGCTACCAGGTGTGTTTTGTGAGGGGACAAGCTAAAGTAGCTCCCAACCATGGTCATACTATTCCCAGGTTAGAGTTGTGTGCTGCAGTGATGGCAGTTAATCTCAGCAATTCCATCTCGGATTGCTTGGACAAACCCTTAGACGCAAGGCATTTCTATTCTGACAGCATGATTGTCTTGGGCTATATTCATAATGAAAGGCGTAGATTTCAGGTCTACGTGAGTAACAGAGTAGACCACATTAGGTCGTCCACCGAACCTAACCAATGGCATTATGTACCTACAGATTGTAATCCAGCAGACCTGGCTACCCGTGGTCTTGAAATAACCAACCTAAATCAGAGTGATTGGTTGTCAGGTCCCTCAAGCTTATTTGAGGATGTTGTATCCACCAGTGGAAGTTTTCCTCTTGTAAGCCCTGAGACAGATAAAGAAGTAAAGGTATCAGACTACACAATTGAGTCTGAACCCCTTGTTAGTGCAAACAAAAGCAATGTAGAGCCTGCAATTGCGTCATTAGCTCAGAGGTTCTCTAATTTCTCCTGTTGGAGGAGACTTGTAAGAGCGGTAGCTCTCCTTAAGCATATAGCCCGTTCTTTCAAACAAGGTAACAAGTGTTGTTCAGGTTGGCATATATGCAACAAACATAAGTCACCCGATCAACTAGAAGATGCAGCTGATTTCATTGTTCAGACATACCAAAAGGATTATTTCTCGTCTGCCATGACTAAATTGCAAGGTGAAGTTTGTTTACCTCCTTCCAGTCCCATTGCATCTCTGTCTCCTTATTTAGACCAGAAGGGCCTACTTCGTGTAGGAGGCAGGTTGAGTCAAGGCAGTGATGTACTTGGTATGCTTGCAAGGCCTATTATTATTCCAAAGGAATCCCACTTAGGCTTGTTGTTGATCCGTCACTACCATGAGACAGTGCACCACCAAGGGAGAGTGATTACAGAAGGAGCCGTCCGTACAGGTGGTTTCTGGATTTTGGGAGGGAAACGTACCATTTCTAAGGTCATTTCCAAATGCGTCACCTGTAAAAGGGTAAGAGGTAAGGTGTGTGTTCAGAAGATGGGAGACTTACCCGTCGATAGACTTACTCCCAATCCGCCATTTTCCTATGTAGGAGTTGACCTTTTTGGCCCCTGGCATATAAAAACTCGGCGCACTAGAAGTTCCTTCCTCGAAAGTAAAAGATGGGGCGTTCTGTTCACCTGTCTTGTTTCCAGAGCTATCCACATAGAGACTGTAGAAGAATTGAGTACTTCTTCCTTCATTAATGCCTTAAAGAGATTCATTTGTATTCGTGGCCCAGTTAAGATGATGCGTTCTGACAGAGGCACGAACTTTGTAGGTGCTGTCAAAGCACTGAACTTGCTTGCCATTACCGATGAAGGTGGTGATGTCAATAGTTTCTTGTCAAGTCAAGGTTGCACTTGGTTGTTTAACCCTCCTCATGCTTCTCACATGGGTGGAGCATGGGAGCGTATGGTGGGGATAGTCCGCAACATCATGAATGTGATACTGACTAACCATCACCCCAAGGCATTAACACATGAGGTGTTAGTAACCTTCTTTGCAGAAGTATGTAAGATCGTGAATTCCAGACCTTTAGTTCCTGTTTCCTCGGACCCTAGTAGTCCTTTCATTTTGTCTCCGTCCATCCTTCTCACTCAGAAAACTGATATTCCTGTAACTCTTCCTGAAGAGATAGATATTAAGGCAGTATACAAATCTCAATGGAAGCATGTCCATCACCTTGCTGAGGAATTCTGGAAGAGATGGAAGAAAGAGTATCTTTCCTCTTTACAACCCAGAAGAAAGTGGGTCAATTCCTCTCCAAATGTAAAGGTGGATGATGTAGTGTTGGTAAAAAATCAAGAGTGTCCCCAAGGACAGTGGCCCTTGGGTATTGTAAACAAAGTATTCCCTGGCAAGGATGATTTAGTCAGGAAGGTCCAAGTAAGAGTTGTGGTAAACAACAAAGCCCATGAATATGTAAGACCCATTTCTGAGCTTGTGTTGCTAGGTCAATAGTTTTGGTAATTTTTCCCCCTAGAAAATTAGGAAGGGAGTGTGCCGTTACGAGAGGTAACGGGGCTTTTTTATATGTCCGTGTATCCCCATGTTTACATATCTTTTTGTCGTAAGGCTCGTTTCCCCTCGGAAGAGGTTTCCAAGTTTGTTTTTCGTCATGTTTAATTTAAGTATGCTGCGAGCAGAAGCTTCGTCTGCTTAAGAATACTATCATTGTAAGTTGTCTGCAAGCTGTGCTGCAAGATAGCATCTCATTATTTGTACGATGTTCACTTAAAGAATTAGACTTAAGAAGGTGTGTAAGAACCGGTTACTGTGGGTCACCTCTAGGCGCCAGTCTTGGTCCGATCTAGAAAGATGTACACACCCCACGCCTAGCCAAACCATGTAAGTCTTAAAACTCTTTGTATTTGAGGTTTAGAGTATTCTAGTGCATAGTTTGTAATACCCTCTTCTAGTGTAGCCTTTAGCCTATAGTAATTATAGTACTTTTTACAGTTTTTCATCAAAACCAACGTATTATCGAACGATGGATCAGATCTGCATTAAATACGCATCAAATATCCCCGTGATTCTATAACCTTCAGTCCCAAGTCTGTCTACGTCACGGACGCTATGATGTTGAATACCTATTTCATCTCCGGAGTCCCAGTCGATTCCGGCATAAGTAAAATGCTGTATAAACATTAAAATTATATTCCTTATCTTATACTCGCTATAGTTACTTTCTTTGTACTATAGAGATGAAAAGCTTAGAAATAGGTGAACAAGGACTGTTTCATCCCTAGATGTACATGAAATTCATGTAACTCGTATAGTCACTGAGCTAAGTCAAGAAATATTAAAATATTTTAAGGAGGCTTGAAGTTTCACCCAGCTCAGCAAGGGAAGGGTGAGCAGGGCTGCCAACCAAAAATGCAGGATCAACTGAGATTCTTTGAGTGAATTGCCTATAATTACTTTCATTGATAAACAAAAACACAGATAACCGTGATGCTTGAATCAAACACAGAAAAAATGCAAGGGAAATTTAGTGTAAAAGTAACCTAGATGAAGGTATAGAATTGACTATAAGCCTTATGTATTAATGTCAAGATCTGAACTATACCTGTGCAACAGAAGGGTAGTCAAGGAGTGTGCCACTTGTGTATAAGCCATTCTTGTCTAAATGGCATTTCATGTCATGTGGCTCAATAATACCTGCAATCTGGAAAAGACACAGAGAAAGTCAGTACAGCCTGTCTTCTCCACAACTTGTTGTTTGGTGTCTATGGTCACTTATTATGTTTGTTCTGGCTGCTGCGGTGCAGTTATATTTAGTTGATTGACATGAAAGACATCAAAGGAGAACTACCAAACATCTTGGGGTCCACAAGGACTTTTTTGGTGATCCACAGAATGTTCACTATATTTGATAAATTGGAAATTAGTGTACAGTGAGTCCTCCTTATATGGTAATTCTTTATCCGGTAAATTCACAGTTATGGTACAGACGCTCCTCAACTTACGTTTTAGTTACGTTCCGAACGGCCGAACGTAAGTTGAAAATGAACGTAAGTTGTTACTGTACCATACATCCGTAAATTCTATTACCGTATCTTATAAAACACCCCTAAATCATTAATTATACACATAACATTGTAAAATGATAACATTAATTTCAAATAAATTAAATTCAAGCAACATAAATTGAGATGGTGGAGGAGGGGGAGGAGGAGGAGGAGGCAAGGCACGTTTGTGTCATGTAAACAATGGACACAGCGTCATGCGTAAGTATCGTTTGAACTACGGAGAGCGTGCTAAACTAAAAAATTCACTCAAAATAAAAAAAATTATATTTTTTTTTACAGTCAGTTCAAACGTAAAATCGAAAAAACGTAAAATGAATGAACGTAAGTAGAGGAGCGTCTGTATTTGGTAATTACTACCCTCGATTCTATCTATGGTAAGAAAAATTCATAGATACGATATCCACTCATGTTTTGAAGAGGAAAGAGCAGGGAGAAGGTACATCTGCCATATCCTATTATTACATGTTATAATGGGTTCGGTATACGGTAATTTTAATTTGCGGTAAGTTTTCCAGGAATGCAGATGTACCAAATAACAAGGATTTACTGTATATATTTTTCAAATTTACTGAAAATCCAGTATTCATTTCCAGAACTTTACATTTTTTCTTCCTAAACTCTATTTCCTATTTCTGGTTCCAGTCTTATATAGATTATATAGATATATAGATACAGATGTATATATATAGATAGATTATATAGATACTTATACAGATGTTCCTGTAGTAATTTGTATTAATACTGAACTGTTTTGATATCACTAGATAGTAAGAGGGTATTATTCCCTAACTGTCAGCTCTCCTCAAGTAAAAAAATTTATGCAAAAATCTTGGAAGTTGACAGAAGTAGTTAAGGCATACATTACATATTTTTGCTAATGTAGTGTTTTGTAACCACACTGCAACTGGGTAAGCTTGCTGCTGTGTTCATCTGAGACCATGAGCTTTGTTATTAGTTTGTTGCCCCATCACACAGTCCTATTAAAGATAAGCAATGGACCTAGTGACTAATTTATATACTCATTCAACCCTAGACTTTATCAGCTAACCTTTCTCTCACTCTTTTAATCTCCTTTTGAATAAATTATTAGCCAACATCATTATTTACTCACCTTTCCAATTCCTGCATAATTATACTTGGCATCCGTAGACAGTATTATTATTTTTCTGGACACATTCCTCCAGCCAATATCAGGGCATACAATAACCTGCATAAGGGCATCAAATCCACCTTCCGGAGAATCCAAGTTACCAGACACACCTACATTCTTTACCATATCCTGAACAAAAGAGGAAGTTTATGTGGACTGGGTAATAGTATCTTTTTCCTCTAATGTCTATGTTTGATGTAACTATTTAAATATGTCAATACTTTACAATTTGGTGGGCTTACTGTAAAAATACTATCATCATCAGTGAGGGGAAGACTGTTTCTAAATGTATATGGAGGTTCACAATCTTTACACGGAAGCTTCAGTCTGTGAAAAATATATAATTACCTTTATTGAAAATCACATTCAGATATTGTACCTAAAAAAGAAATTGAGGGAGGGGGCAGTAGGCCCATATAGATTAATGTATTTACATAACTGTATTTACCTACTTGTAATATACAGAAAAAGAACAATGCTCATTGGGTCCCATCTCCTATCTATCCATATAATCAAGGGTTTTTCCTCCCTTATAAGGGAGATAGCCAAGCCAAAAGGCATGCACCTACTCCCACCCATTCCACTCCCATCCACTACCTTTTCCTCCCTTTCATCTTAGTTCCTCGTGGAAGATGGGTCATCCCTGTATCCTATCTACTGCCCTGGGTCAGAGGCAATGTAGCAAAACACAGTACATCAACAACAAGGCTCCTTTTTCATCCCCTCATGCAGAAAATAGAGAAGAAAGGAAGAAATTCCTTCAGGCTGAGTCGAAAGATCTCTCACACATAACTGCTCATTACTCCCAACTATCCCCTTCCCCCTCCCTTCTTTGCATCATAGTATCATCTATACACAGCCATTTTCCACTTACCCCTATCTTCTGCCTTCTTCCTCTCTTGCTCAACAAACATTCCTCTCTTGCTTAAAGAGCCTCTCACCCTATCTATCCATCTTATCCTTGGTCATCCCCTCAAGCTTCCTTCACCTCTGTCCTCCACACCTCTTTTACTAATCTTTCTTCACTCATTTTTTCCATGTGTCCAAACCACCCCAATACTCTTTCATCAACCCTGTCTGCCATCTCCTTTTCCACCCCTGTTCTCTTCACTTCCTCATTTCTTACTCTATCCAACCTTGTAACCCCTACCATACGGTACTTCTCAGACATTTCATCTCAAACACATTTAAACTTTTCCTCTCTTAAATTCCAAGTCCTTCCACCATACAGTGCCACTGGTACAATCACCCCTTTATATAATCTCCTCTCTGTATCCATTCCCAGATGCCTATTTCTCATGACATATTTTAATACCTCACTACCTAAGGTATTGTCCTAGCCCTGAACAAGGAAGTTAATGAAGTAAAACTGGTCAACAAATGTGGATAACATTAAAAAGGCAAGGAAAACCATGATTATCTTTAATGATAAGATTTTGCTGAAGGAGTATTGATAATGAACTTGGTAGGTCAATTAAATGTAGTAAATAGATTATATGAGAATAGTTGGATACACAGAAACAGGACCTCATGAGCATGGTTCCTGTCCTATATACTACAATTAGCTAAATACACACATATACATGTATAGATATATAAATACTTGGAATAGCTTGGAAGATGATATAGCCCAAGCTGAAACAATATATGAATTCAAATCTCAATACGATAATTAGAAATTAAGGAACCTGGTTGAAGCCTGGTTGGAACCATACATGAACTTGAGGCTAGATATAATAAATTGGAGACTAGGAGATAGGACCCAAAGAGCATCGTTCCTTTTCTGTATACTGTACTCCAATTAAGTAAATACATGGATACATAAAAGAGATTCAAGGTCCCTTTGAACAACAGATACTTTGAAATGTGAGGAGTGCAAGGGCTGACATCATTTGAACATAAAAAGTGATGACACTGTGTTTTGTCCATATCCTATAAAGACAGTGACAAGCAAACATTACATAGATAAATACTCACTTTTCCGTGGCCATTTTCACGAAGGGAAGAGCAATCTTGTCAACAAACGACCCAAAACCCAAGCGGAACTGTGATGTTAGTGTTCTCATAGTTTGAGCAAGCTTAGATCCCAATTCTGCAACGCTGTCCTTGTCATTCTTCATTGATTTGGATAAGTCCATAAGATAATACAAGTCCACTGGGTAGTCTTTGATTTGGCGATACTTCAAAGAAATGTTGAATGGTTTGCCTGCAAAGAGGTTGTCACTCAAGCATGATGATATAAACCCTTTTGCAGGTGTATTTGACTCTCATGGTTATTCTGACTGCTGTTAGATTATTCTAGTCAGCAACAGGAACCTGTATATGTATATAAATGGGTAAAATTAATAACCTTTATCTATTTATTTATTTATTTATTTCTATTTATCCACCTCTTTTTCTAATCCTCTTTAGTTGGTGTCTGAGCTCAGTAACTCCATCATATGTTAAACATCCCCCTCCCCTCCTCCTCCACCCCAAAAAAAAGGGACTAACTTTCTAGAGGCAGAAATTTCTCTCATGTTATTAAAATTGTTTCAAATTGACAAAAATAAAAATCTTAAGAGGTGACTGTTCAGCAGTTGTCCAATGCCTCACCACAGCAACCACTGTGGGCATGCACCTGCATCCACCCGGCTGTGCTGGGATAGACAGCACTTCTTTGAGGAATGCACATGCAGTACTCAGCTCCATACATTCCATTCTGGCTGGATCAGTGGCCTGAGAATGTATTGCATCTGGCTTCCCAGGCATCGACACTTTTCTCTAGCATCCCATTAGAGTGCGGGTCATGACCTGACCTGGTGTATAGCTGGACGAAATTGCCAAAGATGGAAATCACCTCAGACCATCATGCTGCGACCCTAGTTCGGCATCTCTGTCGGCATCTCCCCTTCCCACTTCCCCTGCTGACAGACTGCCTTGGGACAAGACTTGAAATCCATTGTCGTCACCTCCCTCGCCATCTATCTACCCCTCCCTTCTTGCTGCTAGCAGAGTGAAATATTATTATTCTTTTGGCATCTTTCTAATAAAACTGTCTCCCATCAGTGTTTGCCTTCCAGCCAACATCATGACAATGATTTATTTATTTATTTAATAGAAGGATCAAAACAGAACTGGAAGGGGACCTGCTCCCCTTTGAGATCCTGTACCACTAGAACTCAGTAAGAGAGAAAAAATGCTCCCTCTCCCTTTGGGTAGTGGAGGATTATGGATTATTTCAGTTGGATAAAATCATCTGGTGTTTATCAGAATAAGACATTTCATGCAAAGACGACACTCGTGATTATGTAGTTTGTCCACACCTACATTGGAGAGGATGGGATTCCATGCTAAATGAAATTTCATGGCATCAGACGACACTCTCCAGTGGGTTAACCCATTGTGACGTCCTCTCAGCTAAATAAAATTGTCTGATGTCAACTAGAATAAACTTTGTAAAGTGTGGTTCTGCAGCATATCTTGGTCATTTTTTGATGATAGACACTATTTTTTTTCTAATGATCTTCACCAATCTGGACAAACATTAGGAAATGGGAGGAGCATGGAAAACCATCTCCACTAATCAGGAGTCAGTGTTTATGGAAAGGGGCGGCATTTCAGTGCAAGATAGTCATGAATGGAAAAAGAAAGTTGAACAGAAAATGAAATGTTTGCCACCCTCACCTTTCCTTAGCTGAAGATGAACATGCTGAGGTCTCAGTTGAACAAACTCAGCGTCCCCCGCCTCTGGCGACTTATCAATGTTCACATCTGTTCAAAAATGAATAAATAGATAAATATATAATTAAGTAAATTAATCAATATATAAAATACATTAAAAGTAGATAAACAAACAAGTAAATGAATTAATAAATAAACATAACTAAATAAATAAATATATAAAATAAATAAGCGAAGACTATTGCAGAACCATAATATTTCATTTGATATAGTTAAGATAAACATTAAACTTCTATGGTTTAATTAAGACTTTCAATCTAATCAGGCTTCTCTTACCTGGATATGATCGTATGGCATTAGCCAGAAGAAAACAATTACCGGTACATAATGACTTATGCTCTTTAGCCAATCTCAAGATTAGAAAAAGTATATAAAAGGAAAAGGAAAATAGTCTACACTAAAATAATAAGAAAATGAAAAAAAAAAAAAAAAAATTGCTATAATGGATCTACCTGACAGTGGCTCATCCTTGATCTTCTTCATGGAGTTGCAAGGGTTCATGACCTGACCTTCCTGGCAAAGGGAGGTCAAGTTCAAAGAGGACGGGAAGCAGTGCTGGTTACCAACTACTTTCTGCCAGGTTAAAAAGTATATAATAATGATAATAATAATAATAACCTAAGTCTAAATAAAACATTCTTCTAAAAAACGCTGTGGAAGTCGGGGACAGGTGGTATTACGGTGACACTTTGTCCTAAAAATATTCTTGAAAAAGCGCTTGGGTAAGTCAGGGTCAGGTGGTATTCTTCTTCGTGTTCCTCTTCGCGTTCTTCTTCTTCTTCTTCGCGTTCTTCTTCTTTTTCTTCGCGTTCTTCGCGTTTTTCTTCGCGTTCTTCGCATATTTCTTCGCGTTCTTCTTCCTCGCGTTATTCTTCGCGTTCTTCTTCGCATTCTACTTCGTGTTCTTCTTCCTCGCGTTCTTCTTCGTGCTGGGGATCCCGTGTTGGGGTTCCGCCCCGAGGCCGAAGGGGAAAACGAGGGATTGGAGCGCGGAAAGCTGCGGCCATAGGCCGCTGTTTGCGCAGCCAAGCCCCCGGCGAAGCCCGCGGCTTGTAATGATAATAATAATGATGACAACAATGATAATAATAATAATAATAATAACTAGCAGGACCCGTGGAAATTCCACGGGTTTAACGAAGGAGTCTTCAAAATCTCCCGAAGGAGTCTTCAGTCTCCAAAAGGAGTCGTCAAAGTCCCCCGACGTTATAGTCAAATTCTCCCGTTGCCTCTCTCTCTTGTTAGGTCAATCATAGCAGGACCCGTAGAAATTCCACAGCGACAGAAATGATTCAAGGGGACATGTCCCCTCCGGGTCCCGAGGAACCCAATCGTGGGGTCCCAGGCTCCCAGCGCGGAGCGCGTGACGTCACAACTGAAGACCAGCCAATCAGAAGAAGAGACATGACGTCACGACTGAAGACAAGCCAATCAGAAGAAGAGATATGACGTCACGACTGAGAACCAGCCAATCAGAAGAAAGAAGAGATGACGTCACAACTGAAGATCAGCCAATTAGAAGAGATGTGACGTCACGACTGATGACGTAAGCGTGACACACGTATTAATATATAGATAATAATAATAATAATAATAAAAATAATAAAGAAGATTAAATAAAAATATAAAATAAATGTGTGGGCAGAATATATTATAAGATTACCATCCTATGAATGAAATATACGGAAATGGCTTCCAATCTGGGGATCCAGAGCCCCTCTCCCTAAGTGTCCCCTATATCTTTCAAGAGAGCCAACACTCCGGTAACCAGTATCGGGGTGGGCCTCTTAAGAGAAATATTTCTAGACAGAACAAAACCCATTTGGAGCCCCTAACACTTGTAACATTATTTTGAAATAAAAAGAATGAGGCTAATTAATATGCATCAAACTTCAACAAGAAGTGCTCATTTATTGATCATATGAAACACTATGTTAAAACATACTAGTACTCAAGTAATGTGACAATATTACAAATTTTTAACATGACTTTTAAATGTTCATACTAAAATTCTACCAAGGAAGAAATTAGAAAAAGAATTAACTGTTATATTAGCTTTTCTGGCTTTCTTATTTGCAAAATTTCTAATAACACTATCAAAATCAACTTGTCGGGCAATGCTAGATTCAATGCTTAATCTTGCTAATCAGGACAGCTCAAGCCCAACCTGGGGTTAATCAGGACCGTGCTACTTATAGTTTGGGTTAATCAGCAACGCCACACGCGGGAAGTGAGCTCCACTCACTTTCCATAAGATACATACACACACCTCTCACGAACATAGCCACGCCCCATGCACAAACATCTACATGTACTTTTTCTTCGACTAAAATTAGCTTCCTTTCTAACTTTTTCTTATACTACATCTTCTCATTTCAGTTTACCTCCCACCAAAGATTTTTCCGTTTTTCAACCTTTCTCTACTACTACGCGTCCTAACATTTTCTCAGCTTTTAGTGATTTTAATCCCAGGCGTCGGCGTCGCCGTCCAAGATTCCAGCCCATTTCTCCCGAGCCAGGACCATCAACCGCCCCTAATCGCTCATGAAAAAGCGCATTTTGGCAAAAAGCCCTCTTTTATACACTACTACCTTTCATTTTCTTAAAGACATTCTTCCCCTCCCACAAAAACCGATCCTACGCGAGCGGGTTGTCTTACCTAGCTAGTCCACTCCACAAATCTTGCTAAGTCAACAAGTCGAGTTTGTGAGTCACAAACTCGACTTATCGATCTAGCAAGATTCCTTCAGTCTCGGGCCCCGGAACAATGTACCCGCTGGACCCCCCCCCCCCTCTCATAGGCCCTGGAATCGGGTACTGGATAACGGGCAAATACGGCTTTAAAATGGTTACCATGAGGCCAGGATATAGTATCTCATAACCAGAGAGGGTGAATATCCTGTGTGCAAAGAGGATGGGTTCTACTGATCTGGGCGTAAAAGGGCTGGGAACTATGTAGTAGACTTAGATATCTACCAATTTATTTTAATTTATCTATTCATCTACTTCTTATTATTCTCATTTTGCATTCGACCTCGTTAATGACCAAAAGGGTCTCTTGTCGACAACGTTTGCCTTTGTAATTCACTGCAAACGCTTCTGATTTCTCCCATCAGGTGGTTGTCTCACTCACACACAGGGTTCCCATTACAGATAAGAAGATCTATCAACCTATATACCAATAGCTTTTCCCCCTTACAAGGAAGATAGCTAAGTCAAAGGAACGTACCTTCTCTCACCCATTCCACTGCCATCCACCACCCTTCTTCGTTCTTCCCATCCTCAGCTTAATCTCGTGGATGACGGGTCATCCATACGAAAATATCATTTGGATACCTCTTGATACTAATGTTCGCTTTAACGACGCTGAGCAATTAAATTGAATGAAGAGGCGAAAAGTGGTCTAAAGAATGAGAAAAATCCAATAATGCAACTTATTATATTCGATAATTGACGTACATTTAAACTATTTTATGAATAAAATATTAGGATACTGTGGTGACGCGCCGCTGGTCAGCCAATCAGGAACTTGGAAAGCTCCCCACGTTCCCGCCAGCCTCCTTTAAAAGGTCGGCGTTTCGCCGAAATGAGCAGATCTCTCCGTCCCACGTCCGGTGTACACGATAAGACGTGTATAACCGTACCTATTAATAATACACCCCTTCACCAGCTTTGACTGGTGATAGCAATAATAATGAAATAATAATAATAATAATATTGCATGTAGCCCATTAACTGACAGGCTGCAAGCATACACATACAACTCCAACCCAACCTGGGGAAAAGCAGGAGAGCTCATGTCTTACCTGGGGGTAATCAGGAACGCGCTCTACACGCGGGAAGTGAACTCTACTCACTTCCCGTAAGATACACACACACACACCTCTCACGAACATAGCCACGACCCACGCACAAACATCTACACTTACTTTTTCTTCAACTAAAATTCGCTTCCTTTCGAACTTTCTCTTATACTACATCTTCTCATTTCAGTTTACCTCCCACTAAAGATTTTTCCGTTTTTCCACCTTTCTCTCCTACTACGCCTCCTACCATTTTCTGAATTTTGGTGATTGTAATCTGTTTTTAATCCCGGCGTCGGCGCCGCCGTCCAAGCTCCCAGTCCATTTCTCCCGTGCCACGACCACCAACAGCCCCTAATTGCTCGCTAAATCGCCCGGTGGCAATAGCCCTCTTTTATACACTACTATTTTTTCATTTTCTTACAGACATTCTTTCCCTCCCACAAAAACCGATCCCGCGCAAACGGGTGGTCTTTCCTAGGAATTCAGAATTCAGAAATCAGAGATCTCTCCCTACTTCTCTACTGAGTTCTCTACCGACTTCTCTCCCGGGCTCAACTCCAAGCAGCAGTTCTCTCCAGCAAGAGGCCTCGGGACCAGTCCACTCCAGCAAACTGCCTCGGGACCAGTTCGCTCCAGCAAGCCGCCAGCAAGTCGTCTCATTCCCTCCTGTGGCTCTTCGCCCACAGCCACGACGCTTGATGAGGCCTTCACTCCGGACCTTCTCCCAATGAGACTACGTCCGTTCCCTCCGAGCGTATTAACCATTAAACCTTAGTTCTAGTGTTATTGTGAGTCTCATTTTCCCTGGCTTGTCCATACCGAACCAAACCACCACAATACTCTTTGAATAATTTTTAGAACTACATGGAAGCACTTATTTACAATTTGGGTACTTTTCTTATATATATATATATATATATATATATATATATATATATATATATATATATATATATACATGTGTGTGTGTGTGTGTATGTATACATACACTTTTTCTACTGCGAACACTGCCCGCACACGAGTGGAGCCCCCAGACATAAAGAAGCATTTCAGAATACACAGAACTGACTTCGTTAATAAAGTAGATTTTAATGTCAACACTTCAATGTCAACATGGCCTGTGTGGTGTTAATGTCAATCTAGCATCTCTTAACCCACTTGAGGGGGGGGGGTTTCTCACCGGAGTTAAATCTCCTGCATCCTGTTGACAACACTTACACCCGAGGGGAGGGGGTAGATAATACAGTTTCAGCCCTATACACTAGCTAAAATCCCTTGATGGCAGCTAGAATAAGCTTTTGGGTTGTAACATGATAGACTAGAAGGCTAAATAAGTTTAACTAGATAACTAAGTAAAACTATTTACTTATAAAATTCCCCCGGTATATAAGCCAGAGGCGAGAGCTAAATAAAATTGGCTAGATTGATAAGACAACTAAGATACCTGGAGATAAATGATACTTTCTAGTGGTAGAAAGTGTTCGTCAGGACTAGCAAAACGTTTGATAAGTCTTAGAAGTACTCACGGCTTGGATAGGATAGGAACACCACTGACAGCCTAAAGTCTGAATACAGGAGGAGCATTTGGTGTCGTGACGCCCACAGCGACTCGTGTCTGCCTCAGTAGGGTTCCCAAGAGGCACGTCGCACTCCTGCAGGAGCTCCTGGTCAACAGCAGCGTTAATAAGGACCTTCTGCAGGAGGAGGAAGACCATGGGAAAATGGGCAGTGATGCTCGGCGTCTTCCACAGGAAGAGCATTATGGCGTCGCTTGGGTCTCCAGGAGCGTTCGAGTTTGGGTGAAAAAAGAATCAGAAAAAAAAATAAAAACAAAGAGCTCTTCACTAGCTTTAGATACCCTTCCCCTTGGGTGTAGGGTGTCTGACTGGGGAACCGTTCGCTTCATCCGTCATGGAGTAGAGGGAAAGTCCAGGTTTAGGTGACAAGGGTGTCACATCCGGTGTGGTTTTGATAACATGATTAGGCTGACCGTAGAATTCACACTTGACACGTGCGCTCTCACGCACACGCATGAACTGGTCCAAGTACTTGTTCGACCTTTCCCTCCCCCACTCCCATTCCCCGACTTTCCCCTCGGCCGAATAGAAACGTCTAGCAACATGAGAACCAACGAGGTAAGGGGCTACAGTTCCAAGTTGGGGTAAATTATTCCGCATAGAAATATGAACATATGTGCACACACGCACGCACACACACACACACACACACACCACCTGTGAAACATATAAATAAGATTTTTGGAAAAACCTATAATTAAATAAGAACAATCAAAGTTGCATTTACATACCTGGATGAAGAAATGGTGAAGAAAATTCTAATCACCCTGATAAGACCAAGATTGGAATATGTAGCAACGATATGGTCACCAAGTACAACAAAAAATGTAGAAAAAAACTTGAAAGAATACAAAGAGCAATTACAAAATTGGCACCAACACTCTCAAAACTATCATATGAAGAGAGACTAGCAAAACTTGAACTACAGACACTAGAGCAAAGAAGAGAGAGAGGAGATTTGATAGCTATTTACAGAATCATGAAAGGCATAGAAATTACTGATAGAGAGAATCTGATAAAATGGGATGACAGAAATACAAGAGGACATGGAAAGAAAATAAAAAAAAGACAGCTATAGAAGAGACCTGAAAAAGAACATCTTTCCTCACAGAGTAATAGACAGTTGGAACAAGTTAGATGAGAAAGTGGTGTGTGCAAAAACAATACATGAATTTAAAAATAGTTTAGATAAAATGAGATACGAAAACGGGACCCCACGAACATAGCTCCCCTTCCCGTAAAATACAACTAGGTAAATACAACTAGGTAAATACAACGGTTGTGTTTTGATTACCGTAAGCACATATAAAGAAACTATAATTACTACAGTATACAAAACAAGATAAAAATTGTAATGTGGCATTAATATATGGCGATTGAATTCTGGCTGAGCG
This sequence comes from Oratosquilla oratoria, assembly GCF_046742065.1. Taxonomy (NCBI): domain Eukaryota; kingdom Metazoa; phylum Arthropoda; class Malacostraca; order Stomatopoda; family Squillidae; genus Oratosquilla; species Oratosquilla oratoria. Next base: position 59,495,243 of record NC_134785.1, on the reverse strand, counting down.
GGGGATAGGATGAGAGGTTCATCCCATTGAATAAAATCGCCGGACGCCAGTCAGAACAAATGTTTAGGAGCAGTGAAGTGGTTACCATCCCCAACCCTTCACTGACGAGAGGGAAATGAAATAATCTGGTGGCATTTAAATCAAAATAGATAACAGCCACTCGCTACGGATGGGGTAATACACACTTTCACGCACACAGTTTCGTCGGATGGACGGCGAAGATTGGAGTTCCAAAGAAAAATCAAAATTTACGTGGATCTCAACGTCAAAGAAGTACCTTATTGTATTCACAGGGAAGGGGAAAGCTCGTGGTGTAGTGGGAAGGTGAGGAAAAAGGAGAAGGGGAGGGATTACGGAGGGAAATGGAAGGAAATGAGGAAGGAGGGGACTTGGTCCAGGCAGGCAGACGCCACATAAACAAACGTCAATTTAGTGACGGTGAAGGGATTAACAAAAATGTAAAGATTAGAAATATAGATAAGAGCAGCACAATGGAAGGTGAGGATAATAATTTCCTGGGATTTAATGAGGGGGGGGATACCAACCTCCCCCGATCAGCAAGACTAGAGGAAAAACTTGAAAAAATGACCGAACATTGGGAGAGTAGGTTCGGTAAAATGGCAGAGATTGCGTAGAGAGTTGACAAATTGGAAGAATTAGAGAAGGTGAACAAAAAACCTAACTAAAGAAATAGAAGAATTAAAAAGACAGTTAAAAGAAATAAAAGATGAGAATGATGAATTAAAGAAGAAGAACAAAGAGAATAAAGAGTCCATAGCAAAAGAAGCACAGGGTTGGAAAAAAATCCAAGAGAACAGTAAAGTTGTATTTACTGACATAATTAAACAGCAAATGAAAGAACAAACTGAAGACTCAGTTATTAAAGTGATGACACAGAGGGAGAATATAGAAAGAGATTTAGCAGATAAAAAGAAATGTATAATTATATTAGGAATGGAAGAGAAGTGTGATCTTAATAGAACCACAAGAATCAAAGACGAAAAAGAAAAAGTAAGCAGTTTTACTAGAATTAGTTCAGGAAGATGAACCTGATATCATGAAACAAATTGAAGCGATGTATAGACTCGGAAAATATAGTACAGATAAGACCAGACCAATTAAGATTAAGTTCAGGTCACAAACGACAGCAGAGAATATCTTAGCAAAAACAGGGAAACTAGCAGCAAGTGAACAATATAAAAAGGTATGGATAAAAAGATAAATGAATAAAGAGGAAAGAGAGGAGGAAAAAATGAAAAGACAAGAAGCTAAGGAAAATAACGAGAACAGAACAGAGTCAGAAATAGAGAAATTCTATTGGAGAGTAGTGAATATGAAAGTAAGGAAATGGGACATACTAGAGAAAAACAAAAGGGAAACAGAAAATACAATGGAAGTAGCAGAAAATTAAAAGTGTCTTACACAAATATAGATGGATTAATAACAGGATTGAATGAGCTGAATGATTATCTGAAGGAAAAAGAACCGGACATAATGGGAATTGTAGAAACAAAATTAAAAGGTCCACTACCACCCAACAGTGTAGGACATAATGCATATAATTATTGGATTAGAAACAGAGAGACAAAACAAGGGGGTGGAGTTATGTTCCTGACTAAGAAGGATATGAACGTGAGGTGTGTCACATATGGATAGAATACAGTAGAGATGATTATGATCGAAGTGGAAGACAGAGATAAGAAGAGCAGAAAGTTTGTAATAAACTATGTGCCTCCAAAAACAGACTCGTGGGAAGAGAGTGAACATAAAAGTATGTTAGAAGACACAAGGATAACATAAGATAAGATAATGGAAGATGGAGGAAGAATAGTTATAATGGGCGACTTTAATTGCAAAGAAGTTTGCTGGAAAGAGATGACAGTAAAGGGTGGAGACGACTCATGGGGAAATGTTCTACTCGAGATGATTATTTACCATACAATGACACAATGGATACAAGAGAACACTAGGTATAGAAATGAAGAAGAACCATCGAGACTAGACCTAATAATCAGGGCTGTTTCTAGCTTGGTGGGGGCCCTAGGCAAGAGGCAGTTAGGGGCCCTCAAAAGTTAGAGAGATAGACAGATTGGTATTTCATTTATACCTGTGAAGTTTGCCAAACAGTAATTAAACGACTTCTATATCTTTTGATGGTGTCAAAGGATGCAAGTAACTATTACACCATATTTATTTATTTATACATTTATTTTAACTTAACATCACAGTCTCTGAATACAAACCACACTTCAAAATATTGGTAACTTAACATCACAGTCTCTGAATACAAACCACACTCCAAAATAGTAGTAACTTAACATCACAGTCTCTGAATACAAACCACCACCAACTGCATTGTATTGGGCTCAAAATCTCTGCTTTCTGGCTTTTTTACTAGCAAAATCATCAATGATGTCTTCATACAACACGTCTTTCCCCACTTCATGGTTGATGCTGATTATTGCAAGACCACTGAGTCGCTCCTGCCCCATAGATGATCTTATATAGGTCTTGATGAGTTTCAGCTTCGAAAAGCTCCTCTCTGCTGAGGCCACAGTCACAGGCAGAGTACAGGCAATTCTCAGTGCAACCCACAGATTGGGATACAATTCCTCAAAATGTTTTTTGTGGATAAAGGTGAGGAGCTCAAGAGCAGTCATTTCGTCTGAGGGCAAACTTGGTAAGTGTTTAACTTCCATAGCCAGTTCCTTTCCAGCAATGTCACTTTCATTTCCAGAGGTTAATGTCTTGCATAGTTTGTCACACCGGTTGTTCAATGACTGATCATCCAGTTTCTGGAAATTGACCAGCACTCCAAATTGGTCTCTTACTTCACTCAGAGTTTTAAATCTATCAGTTAAGGATTGAATGGTAGTGTCAACAACAACATTAAAGAATATTATTTCTAGCCTCTTCATTGCATCTGCAATGGGCTCATCTGCGGCCCCATAAGCAAAGTGTCTTTTTGTACTTCTTAATCTCTTTTCTTTGAGTACAGCCTCTACATTCATTTTCTCACACATATCTTTAGCAGAGACTTGAGCTGAAGTGAATCCAATTCTGTAATTAGTCAGAGATGTTTTCGCTTTAGTAAGGAGGTCAACTGCCACATCAAGCTGCATTTTAGTAGACTGCAGGAGCTTACTGACATGGTTCACAATGTGTAGAATGTCATACCATATGACTGTGCAAATGATAAATCGGTATGACCCCACCTCTTCTGCCAGACTTTGGGTTTCAACCTTGGTCAGAGGATCAGACACTTCCCTGACCTTCAACAAAGCTTCCCTTATATTAGAGGCCTGATACCGCACAGCTTCTATGCTATTAATACGGCTCTCCCATCTTGTGTCACTCCAGGTCTTGAGTGCAACAGTGACATAATCTTTTAGGATTGCCCATCTTTGTGGTGAGGCTGAAAATAGGTTGTACAGTTTCTGAACAGTGCCGAAATAGCTAGTGGCATCTATTGAAGCTGTTGCTGCATCAGATATCATCAAGTTTAGGGAATGTGCTCCACATGGAACATAGAGTGCACGAGGGTTCTTCTCAAGAAGTCTGGCTTGAACTCTTTGTTTCTCCCTTTCATGTTGGCACCATTATCATATGATTGTCCTCTGCAATCTTCAAGGAGAATATTCAGTTACTTCAGTTTCTTTATAATTAGAGATGACAAACCAAGACCTGTTGTTTCAGAAGCTACAAGGAACCCCATAAAATGTTCCTTAATTTCTGGTTTCTTATCCATTTTGACAGTCCTTATGACGACTGACATCTGTTCTTGATGGCTTACATCGGGAGTACAGTCCAAAATAATTGAATAATATTTGGACTGTTTAACTTCAGTCACCATTGTGTCCATTATTTTAGTACTGACTGAAGCAATAAGTTCATTTTGGATGATATTTCCAAGGTAGCTGGAATGACTGAACTGGCCACTCTCAACACGCTCAATGTGCTGCTTCATGACAGGATCAAATTTAGCAAGCAGCTCCACCTCTTTTAGAAAATTCCCATTATTCTGCTGGTGTAACGTGTTTGATGAACCTCTAAATGCAAGATTTCTCTCGGCTAAGGATTGGATAATGGCGATTAAGCGAGTCAGGACATCTCTCCAGCGCCTCTTTTCAGCCTACAATAGTGTTCTTTCAGCTTGGTCTATTGTCTTTCCAGTTTGCAAACGGAGTTGTAAATCTTTCCAGGTTGCCATGTGCGCTATGTGTGCTGGACTGCTTTCATGACTTTTCAAAAGTGTGCCTATGTTTTTCCAGTCTGTCAGTCCTTCTGTCACTAACTTTTGTTCTTTGGTTGAAAATAATTTACAACAAAAGCAATAGAGAGCATTTTTTGTTTTTGAGTAGATAAGCCAAGTCCGCTTCATCTTTTCTCCATTAACCAATGTTCTAAAAAAATAATGATAATGAAAACTTCTTCCGTCTTCTTTTTTGGGAAATGTGAAATCAGAACTAATCTGAAATGGCCCTCTACCTACTGCATCCGTTCTAAATGCATCAGACAGAATGGTTGGCCAGTTAGCAGGATCTAGTGGTTTAGAATAAATGGGAGGCTGCTCAGAAGTAGATGATGCCTTCTGTGGTTCTGGGGAATGTGGTGGTCTTGGTGGCAGTACAGCTTCCTGGACAGATCCTGATGAATGTGATGGCACTGGAGCATCCTGTTCAGGAAGTTTCAGAATATTCCTCTGGCTTGCTGTCTGGAGCTCCAATATATTTTAGAATTGATCCTGCAAAATTACAAATTTCCTTAGATGATTAGGCGTTAGTCTAAAATAATACTCACCATTCAGAAAACATAATAAAACCAAACTTTAATATGTTTCTTTAAATTATTAAATAAACGATAATGAATTACCTTTTTCTTTTGACCATTTTTCTTCGTCAAATTTATTTTTCTTTCGTTTCTCTGCTCCGCTGAGATAAATTCGTTTTGATGCCATTACGGGAATGATGATTGGCGAGTCTTAGAGTCTAATGTAGGCCTAGCACAGAAATCTGTTAAGTGAAAACCTTATAAATACATGGAATCAATTTTACATACACGATATTCGAGTAGAATAAATATGATTATTTTTATCAGTATAGGCCTAAAACAGATATCTGTAAAGTGTAAACCTTTTAAATACCCTTAAATAAAAATAATTCTACATACACGAAATTCGGGTAGACCTGAAAGGTGAACAGATGGGTGATTGTTGAGCCTGTGGTTATCTTAATATTATATACAAACTAGAGAAACGGACCACACGACAAACGGAATAGAATTCATGTATTTCTGTCACTTCCTTTTGAGCTAACCTCGGTCCTGCCATCTAGTGTTTTTTTCATTAGGTAGGTGAAGTGAGAAAATAAATAATCATAATTTTTATAATAAAGAAATAAGCGAATAAATGAATAAGGGATTGGATAAAATATCGATACAAAATAAACAAAATTGAACATATGAACATATATGAACATTAAATATTGAAAAAGGTGGAAGAGGTAAACATTCCATAGAATACAAACATTTCCTATTGTGCATACAAATATGATAAAAGGAATTCCAACTTACAGTTACAGAACACACAAACTTACAAATTTACACTATTAGAAGCTAAGCATGAAGCGACCAAAGAGTAAACAAGAACGCTGGTGATGCCAATTCCAGTGACAAATAAAGCCAAACAATTGGACAAAGAATAGTAAGCTAATGGCCAAAAAGAGTTTGTAATCAACAATTAATAAAATCTGTAGCCATAAGCCCTAGCTTAGTGAACACATAAATGAATAAATAAAGCCAATTAATGCTTACCATATTATATCTTTAGATTAAATAAGATGTAGGTGATTTTTAACAAGATAGTATTATTATCAGACGATCAAAACATTTCAAACAATAACAAACACTGCAAGAGGCGTGTTGTTGTTTTGCGTCGGCGAGCGGGAGAGGCACAGGCTCATATTTGACCTTCGGTAGCGTTACCTAGCTATTGGGCCGGCCGGGGGCCCCCTGGTAGGTTGGGGGCCCTAGGCAATCGCCTATACCGCCTATAGCTAGAAACGGCCCTGCTAATAATCACATCTAAACCTAAAGTAGTGGAAAAGATTGGATATAAGACACCAATAAGTAAAAGTGACCACATATTGATTGAACTGGAACTAAATGAGGAAAAATACATGAAAAGAAATTAACAATATAGAAAAGGAAGAATAATGTATGAAAAAAACAAATTTGGATAAAATAAGAGAATTCTTTCAAAAAGAAAACTGGGAAAGAATATACAAAGAAGAAATAACAGTGGAAATTAAATGGAATATTTTGAAGAAAAAAAAATCAAAAAGGAGTGGAAAAGTATGTCCCAAGACAAAAACAAGAAAAAGAATATGTAAAGTGCTGGTACAACAAAAGTTGTAGGGAGTTAAAAGATATAAGAGATAAAGCTTGAACCAAATGGAAGAAAGACAAAAGACCTGAAAAATGGAAAATATATACTTGTTATAAAAATGAATATTTACAAGTGTGCAGAGAGGAAAAGAGAAAATATGAAAAAGATGTCATAGAAAAATGTAAAGATCAACCAAAACTATTTTACATATTTGTGAACAACAAACTGAAAAACGAACAAGATTTAGAGAAATTAAGACAAGGAGGAGTTGAATACACAGAGGAAATAGAAATGGCAAAAGTCATGAACAAGCATTTTAAATCAGTGTTTACAAGGGAGAACATACAACCTGGGGAGATCGAATGGAAAGAGAAAGTCCCCCTTATGAAAGAAATAGAAGCAACAAAGAATGAAATAATGAAACACTTGAGTAATCTTGATGTCAGAAAATTGCATGGACCAGATGAAATAGCAAACTGGATTTTGAAAGAATGCAGGAATGAACTGGCAGACAAAATACACAGCAAAATAAACAGTTCCTTGAAAGAAGGAAAAGTTCCAGAAGATTGGAAAAAAGCAAATATAGTACCTATATATAAAGGGGAAAATAAAGAAGACCCTACCAACTATACACCAGTCTCTCTAACAAGTACAATAGCAACAATTTGTGAAAGAATTGTCAAAAGTAGATGGGTAAAATATTTAGAAGAAAAACAACAACGTGCTAAATCCAAGGCAGTTTGGATTCAGACAAGGACGATCATGCGTCACCAATTTAATATGTTTCTATTCAAGGCTAATAGATATAATACAAGAAAGAGATGGATGGGCTGATTGTGCATTTCTAGACCTAAAAAAAGCCTTTGACAAAGTACCACATAAGAAGTTGCTTAAGAAATTAGAAACTGAAGGAGGAATACAGGGCAAACTGCTTAAATGGATGGAAGACTTTTTGCAAGAAAGAAAAATGAGAGTAGTTATAAGAGACAAACACTCAAATTGGGATGAAGTAATAAGTGGTGTTCCACAAGGAACAGTTCTGGCCCCAATAATGTTTGCTATATATATTAATGATATGGATGAATAAATTGAAAGTTATATGAGCTTCTTTGCAGATGATGCAAAACTATTAAAAAAAAAAGTGAACACGGAAGAAGATTGTGAGTCACTACAGAGAGATCTAAATAAAGTATGGGAATGGAGTAGGAAGTGGGAGATGGAGTTCAACACTAAAAAGTGTAGTATAATGGTATTTGGAAAAAGCAAAAACAGAATAACAGGATCATATAAATTGGGAGAAGGAATAAAAAAAGTAGAAAATGAGAAGGACCTGGGAGTCATTGTTATGAATAATATGTCACCTGAGAAACATATAAATAAGATTTTTGGAGAAACTTATAATTTAATAAGAACAATCAAAGTGGCATTTACATATCTGGATGAAGAAATGGTGAAGAAAATACTGGTCACTCTGATAAGACCAAGATTGGAATATGCAACAACGATATGGTCATCAAGTACAAAAAAAAAAAATGTATAAAGAAAACTTGAAAGAATACAAAGAGCAATTACAAAATTGGCACTAACACTCTCAAAACTATCGTATGAAGAGAGACTAGAAAAACTTGAACTACAGACACTAGAGCAAAGAGAGAGAGGAGATATATAGCTATTTACAGAATCATGAAAGGCATAGAAATTACTGAAAGAGAGGATCTAATAAAATGGGATGATAGAAATACAAGAGGACACAGAAAGAAAATCAAGAAAGACAGCTATAGAAGAGATCTGAAAAAGAACAGATTGCCTCACAGAGTAATAGACAGTTGGAACAAGTTAGATGAGAAAGTAGTGTGTGCAAAAACAATACATGAATTTAAAAATAGTTTAGATAAAATGAGATATGAAGACGGGACACCACGAGCATAGTTCCCCTTCCCGTAAAATACAACTAGGTAAATACAACTAGGTAAATACACACACGTACGTCGGATACTCGGCGAAGATTCGAACTCCGGAAAAGAAGTGCAATTTTCGTGGATCTCAACGACGAGGGAGTACCTTATTGTGTTAGTAGGGAAGGGGAAAAGCTCGTGGTGTAGTGAGAAGGTGAAGAAATAGGAGAAAGAGAGGGATTACTGAGGAAAATGGAAGAAAATGAGGAAGGGAACGAACGGGCCCCGGATCTTAGGAGGTGTAAACAAACGGGGGGGACAGAATACATAAACGGGGAACGACAAGGAAGCAGAGGTGTCAAGAGCAGAAATATAGATAATAGCAGCTCAATGGAAAGAGAAGATAACTGCTTTTGTGGATTTAATGAGGGAGGAGGTGACAACTTCCTCCGACTAGTAAATCTACAGGTGAAACTAAAAAAAAAAAAAAAAAAAAAAGATAACGAAGAATGGGAGGTAAGGTTTGACCAATTATCACAGGTTACCGAAAGAGTTGATAAACTGGAAGAACTAAGGGAAGAAAATCAAAATCTAACTAAAGAAATTGAAGAATTAAAAAGACAGTTAAGAGAAGTAAAGGAAGAGAATGAGGAATTAAAGAAGATTAATAAAGAAAATAAAGAGTCCATAACAAAAGAGGTAAGTGGTTGGAAAAAGTTCAAGAGAACAATAAAATGGAATTTAGAGGTATAATGGAACAGCAGATGAAAGAACAAACTAAAGGCACAGTTATTAAAGTGATAAGGGAGAAGGAGAATATAGTAAGAGACAGTGGATAAAAAGAAATGTATAGTTATATTAGGGATGGAAGAGAAGTATAATCTAAATAGGACTACAAGAATAAAGGAAGAAAAGGAAAAAGTAAATAAGATATTAGAAGTTGTTCAAGAAGATGAACCAGAAATAGGAAACAAATAGAAGAAAGTATAGCCTAGGTAAATGCAATACAGATAAGACCAGACCAATTAAGGTTAGATTCAGGTCACAAACGACAGTAGAGAATATCTTAGCAAAAATAGGGAAACTAGCAGAGAGTGAGCAATATAAAAAAGTATGGATAAAAAGAGAAATGAATAAAGAGGAAAGAGAGGATGAGAAAACAAAAAGAACAGAAGCTAAGGAAAAAAAACAAGAAAAGGACAGAGTCAGAAAAAGATAAATTCTATTGAAGAGTAGTGAATATGAAAGTGAGGAAATGGTTCATAGCAGAGGAAAACAGAAGGGAAACGGAAAACACAATGGAAGTAGCAGAAAATTAAAAGTGTCTTATACAAATATAGATGGATTAATAACAGAATTGAATGAACTGAATGATTACCTGAAGGAAAAAGAACCGGACATAATGGGAATTGTAGAGACAAAATTGAAAGGTCCACTACCACCCAACAGTGTAGGACATGGTGAATATAATTATTGGATTAGAAACAGAGAGGTAAAACAAGGGGGTGGAGTTATGTTCCTGACTAAGAAGGATATAAATGTGAGGAATGTCACATATGGAAAGAATAGAGTAGAGATGATTATGATGTAAGTGGAGGACAAGGATGGGAAGAGCAGGAAGTTTGTGGTAATCTATGTGCCTCCTAAAACGGCTTCATGGGAAGAGAAAGAACACAAAAATATGTTGGAAGAAACAAGGATAACACTAAATAAGATCATGGAAGATGGAGGAAGAATAGTTATAACGGGTGACTTTAATTGTAAAGAAATCTGCTTGGAAGAGATGACACTGAAGGGTGCAGACGACCTATGGGAAAACGCACTACTTGATATGATTATAGAACATACAATAACGCAATGGATACAAGAGAATACTAGGTATAGAAATGAGGAAGAACTATCGAGACTGGACCTAATATTCACATCAGAACCCGAAATAGTGGACAAGATTGAATAAAAGATGCCAATAAGTAAAAGTGACCACATATTGGTTGAACTGGAACTAAATGAGGAAAAATACATAGAAAAAATCGAAAAATATAGAGAGGGAAGATGTATGGATTTTTTTTTTCTTTTTTATAAAATAAGAGAATAATAAAAAAAAAAGCAGACTGGGAAAGGATACACAAGGAGGACACAACAATAGAAGAGAAATGGAATATTTTGACAAAAAATTATAAAGAAGGAGTGGAAAAGTATGTTCCAAGACAAAAACAAGAAAAAGAATATGTAAAGTGTTGGTACAACAAAAGATGCAGGGAGTTATGAGACAAAAGGGACAAAGCTTGGATAAAATGAAAAAAAACAACTGAAAAATGGAAAATATATACTAAATATTGAAATGAATATGTACAAGTGTGCAGAGCAGAAAAGAGAAAGTATGAAAAAGATGTCATAGAAAAATGTAAAGATCAACCAAAACTATTGTACAGATTTGTAAACAACAAACTGAAAAACAAACAAGAATTAGAGGAACTACAACAAGGAGAAATTGAATACACAGAGGAAATAGAAATGGCAGAAATTATGAACAAGCCTTTTTAATCGGTGTTTACAAGGGAGAGCATACAACCCAGAGATATTGAATGGGAGGAGAAAGTCCCCCCTATGAAAGAGATAGAAGTGACAAGGAATGAAATAATGAATCACTTAAGTAAACTCGATGTCAGAAAATCGCATGGACCAGATGAAATGGCAAATTGGATTTTGAGAGAATGCAGGAATGAACTAACAGACAAAATACATAGCCTAATAAGCAGTTTATTGAAAGAAGGAAAAGTTCCAGAAGATTGGAAAAGAGCAAATATAGTACCAATATATAAGGGGGGAAACAAGGAAGACCATACTAACTATAGACCGGTCTCTCTTACAAGTACGATAGCTATAATTTGTGAAAGAATCATCAAAACTAGATGGGTAAGGCATCTGGAAAAAAACAATTACTAAAACCAAGGTAATTTGGATTTAGACAAGGACGATCATACGTCACAAACTTAATGTGTTTCTATTCAAGACTAATAGATGTATTACAAGAAAGAGATGGATAGGCTCATTGTGCATTTCTAGACCTAAAAAAAGCTGTTGATAAGGTGCCACATAAAAAAGTACTAAAGAAATTAGAAACTGCAGGAGGAATACAGGGCAAATTGATGAATTGGATGGAAGACTTCTTGCATGAAAGAAAAATGAGAGTGGTGAGAAGAGACAAACACTCTAATTGGGATGAAGTGATTAGTGGAGTTCCACAAGGAACGGTTCTGGTAGACTGGCCCCAATAATGTTTGATATATATATTAATGATATGGATAATGGAATTGAAAGTTATATGAGCTTCTTTGCGGATGATGCAAAATTGTTGAAAAAAGTGAACGCTGTAGAAGATAGTGAGTCGCTACATAGTGATCTCAATAGAGTATGGGAATGGAGTAGGAAGTGGGAAATGGAATTCAATATTAAGAAGTGTAGTATAATGGAATTTGGAAAAAGCAAAAAAAGAATAGCAGGATCATATAAATTGGGAGAAGAGGAAATTAAAAAAGTAGAAAATGAGAAGGACCTGGGAGTCATTATTATGAATAATATGCCCCCTGAGAAACATATAAACAAAATTTTTAAAGAAACTTATAATTTAACAAGAACAATCAAAGTGGCATTTAGATACCTGGATGAAGAAATGATGAAGAAAATACTGGTCACTTTGATAAGACCAAGATTGGGGTATGCAGCGACGATGTGGTCACCAAGTACAAAAAAAAATGTATAACAAAACTTGAAAGAATACAAAGAGCAATTACAAAATTGGCACCAACACTCTCAGAATTATCATATGAGGAGAGATTAGCAAAACTTGAGCTACAGGCATTAGAGCAAAGAAGAGAGAGAGGAGACTTGATAACTATTTATAGAATCATGAAAGGCTTAGAAACTATTGATAGAGAGGATCTAATAAAATGGGATAGTAGAGATACAAGAGGACATGGAAAGAAAATCAAGAAAGACAGTTATAGAAGAGACCTAAAAAAGAACAGCTTTCCCCACAGGGTAATATATATTTGGAACAAGTTAGATGAGAAAGTGGTGTGTGCAAAAACAATACATGAATCTAAGAACAGGCTAGATAAAACGAGATATGAAGACGGGACACCACGAGCATAGCTCCCCTTCCCGTAAAATACAACTAGGTAAATACACGGGCGCGCGCGCGCGTGGTCTCATACACATACAAACAATTACGACTACACGCACACACAAATACAACCACACGCACACACACACACACACACACACACACACACACACACACACACACACACACACACAATCACATGCACACACCATATGCACACCAGACACACACGCACACGCACCATACTCATACGACACACACACAGGGTCACAACTTTGCCCAGAGATCCGGAAGAGTAATAACTGTCGATCACGGGTCCAGCACGTGATTCACGACCATAGTTGAAACACCCACCCACGGCTTAACGGTGCAGTGGTACCGTAGCAACCTCTAATCCAACGGTCCGAGTTCGATCCCCACCCAGGGGTGAAATAATTTCAGTATCGCTGCGTTGCGGGCCGGGATTGCAACTAGTGGGCAAGGATTTGTGTGTGCGTGCGTGTGTGTAAGGTCACAGCATTACTTATATATCGGGTAACATATGAGCTATGAGCTCTCATTCGGGAGGGTAATAGCTATCGATCACGAGTGCTGCACGTGACCCAAGATCGTAGAGAGTCACACAAACTTTTTTTTTTTTTCTAATGTACAGTGAAGAAACAGGACATTAAAAAACAACGATATGATCACGGAGAACCTCCACCGCTATGTGATTGGCTCAATGACGAATGTTGGAAAACGAAAATGGAGAAATATCTGATTTAGAAGGAGTAAACAGATTCATGTAAATATACCAAGGTATGAAGTAGCAAGGAATACACTAAGATGAAACGGAAGGAACCAGGGTATATTTAAACAGGGAATACCTGAAAAGGTTAAAAAAGAACTATATATTCTTAGCTCACACTAATTACAAATTTAGATAAATAATAAACTATAAAGACTAAAGGTAGATAGTAAATTAAGTGTCAAGTATTTTATTATACAACCTTGTTAGGACGTAAACGCCTTATGTCAACATACTATATGACTTACCATATTATTACCCATTACAACAATACATAAAAACTCTCTAAGATAAGGAATAATCTTTTCAAGTGAGAAATATGAAATAGAGAAATTCACTAGTTCAACTACAAGCCAGTGACTTGATGGATTTTCTTATGCCTGAGATAGAGTATGGATGTTGTAGATGGGTGGTGTAGTATACTACGTAACTATGTTTATCAGTTCATTTGTACATTTTTTAAATAAAATGTAAGGTTAAACTGGTTGTAGGGAGAAATGACAGCAAAAAAAAAAAAAAAAAAAAGTTGTGAACTACTGGTATAGTGACTTGCATCAGAATGTAACCAGCGCAAGTGACGTCACAGCCGATAGAGCCTTACGAAAACAGCCAAAGATCGGCGAAGGAAAATTTCGTCTGCTACCGATATTTTTATAGGCCTTTTTATGGCATTGTGTAATAACGAGGATCTATTCCTGCATTATTTTATTAAAAAGTGACTAAGCCATGCATCTAGCAAATATTCACCACCTCTTTGAAAACCTTCTCAGTTGAAATTTAAGACTCGTGTCGCAACAACGACCGCGCGTTTCGACACAATCGAATCGCGCCTGGATAATTTGGTTCAAAAGCAGGCCACATGCAAGATAACACTAAAATCGTTGGTTGAATCGCAACAGATCGTTATCAACACAAAATAAAACATTTGACTTTACATACCCTGATGTATCAGAGAAATATAGGAACAATCTCTGAATGGAACGTAAATGTTCACCATCCACTATGAAAGTATCACGAAATTGTTGACATAAGATTTTCATCGAATAATGAGTGTACATTCTTTAGCGCCTTCGCAATTTCCAAAATACAAGAAGAATTAATAGTGGATAAGATAATCTACATAGCAAATTGATATCAATTTCTTATGCATTTGATTGTAAACTACTGAGAAATTTGTAACCAAACCCAACCTGCCTTGGATAATTTAAAATTATTATGTTTGCATTAATTGCTTAGAGGCTATGTATCGTATGTAAATCGGATTCGAAACGGATTAGTTACGTAAGTCCACACCACCGTCCAGCATTGTTCTCTTTAAAATTCTGCGGATACCGACACAGCTTATCAGCTTCTAGAGACAACAGTTGGCTCCGGTACCATGCGGTTACGCAATGTGTATGCTGCGTGTGGCGGTTTGAATCCAGCTACACTCCGCCTCTCACAACCCGTGGTATGATTTATTTAGGAATTTTTGATAGTTGACACCCTACTCTAGGAGATCTCACAGACAATATAAATCGCAACGGGGCTCGACTTCTTGAATATATCCAACGGAACAGAGTAACTTGCTGGGACACTGTTGGTGCCGCGCATGCTCGGGGTGGTACCTTGGAACACATCCTTACATCTCGTGTCGTGGCCTCCCAAGTCTCTTTATCGGCTCCGACACTGTTTTCCGACCACGTAGCACTCAACGTCCATTACACCCTCCCTACCACACTATCCGCAGTGCACGCCCTCACACGCATCGTAAACCCACTCTAGTACTGTCCCACATGTATTGCATACATGATTAATCTCCTTCCCGCATTTGACCACTACTGTGCTGAGCAGTTATATTACTCACCCGTAAACGCCACACACGCTTTCTACACCCAAAACGTCAAAAAACACATAGTGTGTCGTCCTGATACGCATACTTGGACACTAGACAATCGCAACGTTCAGATGGAGAGGAAGCTGTGGAGGATGGCCTTGTCTTTCAGAGAAGACCAATTCCTGAAATTCTACACCAGTACCAACTATCAAGAGTTGAGTTGATTGCTCTGCAGGGTTGTGTTCAAACGGATTCCTGGAACAGATCAACAGACAGCATTAGCCATGAGACAAGCGTTGGCATTATGTGGAACCTCATCAACAAGATGGTGAAGAAAAAAAAAATCACAGTGCCCTCCATCATAGTCCTTAACAGTTTGCACAGGACCTTGTTGATGGCTGTTCAGCACAGTCGCGAACTAGCATACACAACGCTCTCTCCACCCACAAAAACTATCGTGTGCTCCGACTAGCCTCTGCCTTGAGTAAAAGCAGCAACGACTGCAACAACGCTGTAGGAGAGAAGCCAAACGCAGAGTTTGGGATCCAATGTATTTAACGTTTCGCCCAGCAGGGCTTCTTCAGAAATAACATTAAATACATTGGACCCCATACTCTGCGTTTGGGTTCTTTCCTATAGCTTCTGCCTTATTGAATACTCATGAAGAGGACGAGGAGACTATAACCGAACAAGAACCGCGACGAGCCCTCGCTAAGGTTAGGCGACAGCTCCTGACGATGATGGCATCACCTATGCCGTCCTCCGAGTACTCCTGGACATACCTGGAAACCCTCTCCTCCAACTGTACAACTGCCTGGAATAACCACGGGCCTGGACGCACAGCACAATAGTACCGATTCCTAAACTTGGCACTGACTAATTCCGACCTGTATCTCTCACCTTTTGCATTTGCAAGGTAATGGAACGCATTCTCCTATCACGCCTGATGTTCCAAATAAGAGACAAGCTCTCTCCTAGACTGTATGGCTTCCTGCCCCAACGAGGAACGCACCACTGCCTCATGGAACTCTACACTCGCCTCTGTCCCACCAGTGTAGTGGCTTTCATTGATTTGGAGAGCGCATTCAACATCGCCAACAGGGACATTATCCTCAACCAACTTGTTGACTTTGGCATCAAAGGAAATTTACTGAGGAGGATAAGAGGATACCTGCGGAGCAGAAACTCGCGTGTATTGTTTAAGGGAGCATACAGCAATGACAGGGAGTTTGAACTCGGTACTCCACAAGGAGGTGTACTCAGTCATTTTTTGTTCAATATCCTTATGCATCGCCTTCTCTCTGCTTTCAGACACCGACAGAACAACACTTACTATGCAGACGACATATACATTCATTCAAGATCTCCGCAAGAAATGCAACATTTTCTTCACTTATTCCTCTTGTCCTCCTCCTCATGTGAGATTGTTATTTCGCCAGAAAAGAGCAGAAATTTATCTTTTCGCCCATCAAGCACTCTACCAGATTTCACCATAGGTAACACCATCGTGCCATTATATACACAGTACCTCGACCTGGGGGCGCCAATTCGCATTACACCTGCCATCCCAGCAAGACAACGCGTGCATCTTATTGTCCAAGACCTGCTAACTCGGCATGAAACTTGATTCAATTCTTCCTTCTCTTAGGACGATTACAGTTTACCATGATGTGATATCTGATCATATCAATTGGTGACTTCCCGGAATGCTAGACAACAACTCCTACAGGAGTAGACTCCCAGCGCCGCCAGCCTCTGCCGAAGTGGACTCCCAGTGCCGCCAACCTCTGCCGAAGTGGACTCCCAGCGCCGCCAGCCTCCCCCTGCCGCCTCTGCCGGAGTGGACTCTTAGCACCGCCCCAGCCATCATGGACAGCCGCTGCCGACGTGGACCACTCCTGCCGCCGTCTGCCGACGTGGACCTCTCCGTCGCGGCCTGCTGACGTGGACCACCCATGATGCCGCCGCCCCAGCCGCAGCCGACGTGGACCGCCCCAGCTACAGTCGTCGTGAACCTTCCCTACCGCAGTCGACGTGGACCACCCCTGCCGCATCAACCCCAGCCGTCGCCGCTGCCGACGTGGACCACCCCAGCCGCAGCCGCCTGCCGACGTGGACCATCGCTGCCGCCGCAGCCCCATCCGTCACCGCTGCCGCCGCAGCCCCATCCGTCACCGCTGCCGACGTGGACCACCCCTGCCGCCGCAGCCCCATCCGTCGCCGCTGCCGCCGCAGCCCCATCCGTCGCCGCTGCCGACGTAGCCCCAACCGTCGCCGCTGCCGACGTGGAGCACTCCTGCCGCCGCTGCCGCAGTCGATGTGAACCACCCATGCCGTCCCAGCCGCCGCTGCCAGCTGACGTGGACCACCCCAGACGCCCCAACCATGATGGACCAGCCTGTTCCTCCCTCAGCGGACGTGGTTCCTAGGCAAGTAACACCCATGGACACTCCCGTCAACGGCACACCCATTCCTCGGACCTCCAAGACTTTCGTTTCACCAGTCACTCGGGAGGTACTGTGGCAACACGCCACTTCTGCAGGAAATAGGCAAGAATTGGTTCACTAATAGGGTGGTCGACGACTGGAATAAACTTAGTAACCATGTAGTAAGCGCTGAAACTATCAGTTATTTTAAGAAACGATTAGACAACTTTATGGATGGGGATGATAGGTGGTGATGGATACAGAGCTGCCTTACGGTCTCTTGCAGTCTCCTTCATTCTTATGTTCTTATGTCCCCTTAACGCACAAACATCTATGTAATATAAAATTACTAATCATGGTCAATCTATTATATGTGTCCGTGGTAATGAAATTTTATTTTGTAAATACTGTTGTCATATGTAGGGATGGCCATTATTGTAAATAGTGTCTATATGTAACATATTTGCATACTTGTACAACCCATTGAAATATTCATTGTATATAATTTGTGATGGCGGACGAGAAAAAAAGACAATCAAATACTAACCGAGCAAGTGAGTCTGCCCCACACCTATCATAACTCTAATTTCCTTCCATTTCATTCTTTCCTTACGCTAACCTTCCATCCCCCCTCTCCCCATCTTACCTATCCTGCCCTGTACTACTAAAGTCTTAAAGGCATATAAAATTTAATTCAAAATTTCCTCATCTTTGGACAATACCCGTTAACCACATTAGAACTGTAGCGTACCTCATTGGTCTCATGCTCGATTCTCTACCGGTGAGGGGAAAGGCGGGGAATGGGAGTCGGGAGAGGGTCGAACAAGTAGTTGGACTAATTCATACGTGTTCGTACATATTCTCCACTCAGCTTAACTAGATATCAAATCGACACCGGATAAGACGTTTTTATCACTCAAACTTCATACTATTCCATGACGGGACGAAGCCAGTTTTTCTCCAGTCGGACACCCCTCAGCCAAGGGCAAGGATCAGCTAGTGAAGAACTCTTTGTTTTTATTGTTATTATTTTTTTTCTAATATTTCTTTTTTCATCCAAACTCGAACGCTCCTGGGGACCCAATCGACGCCATAATGCAACTCCCGTGGAAGACGCCGAGCATTAGTGCCTATCTTCCTATGGTCTTCCTCCTCCTGCAGAAGGTCCCCATTAGCGCTGCTGTTGACCAGGAGCTACTGCAGGAGTGCAACGTGCCCATCAGGAACCCTACTGATGCAGACAGAAGTCGCTGTGGGCGTCACGACACCAAATGTTCCTCCTGCATTCAGACTTTAGGTTGCCAGTGGTGTTCCTATCCTATCCAGGCTGTGAGTACTTCTAAAACTTTTCAAACGTTTTGCTAGTCCTGACGAACACTTTCTACCACCAGAAAGTATCATTTATCTCCAGGTATCTTAGTTGTCTTATCTATCTAGCTAATTTTATTTAGTTCTCGTCTGGCTTATATACCGGGGGATTTTTATAGGTAAATAATTTTACTTAGTTATCTAGTTAAACTTATTTAGCCTTTAGTTTATCATGTTACAACCCAAAAGCTTATTCTAGCTGTCATCAAGGGATTTTATTCAGCTAGGGTACAGGGTTGAAACCGTATTATCTACCCCCCCCCCCCACCCTCGGGTGTAAGTGTTGTCAACAGGATGCAGGCGATCCTGTGAGAGAACGTTCAGGTCTAGATTCATATAAATCAGTGTCTAGATTCCATACTCGCTAGTAGATGACGTCACGTTTTTGTGTTGTTAACACTTCGGGCAATGTCGGGTATTTTCGGAAGTTTCCGAAGTCCGATGTGACGGAAGACATTCAGAGGCCCAAATAAAACGCAATATTAGACTTCAAGCTTCTTTTATGGAAGAAAATTAAAATATCAAAACTTTTTAACATTTTTTCACGTGGAATGATGAATTATATAATATATAAATATAATACTATTACTGGGTGGACGATTTTTACATTAAAAAAGTTTGAACTGCTAGGAAAAGACAAGAGACGATTTTTTTTTTTTATAAAAATGGTCTTATTTTTATTTACAGCAGAACAATATTAAAATACATGTGTGTGGAAAATCTCAATATTAAAATACATGTATGTGGAAAATCACTTATTCTTATTTACAGCAGCACAATTAAAATACATGTAGGCCTATACATGTAGGTGGATGACGTATGAACTGATGACGTATACATTCTTGCATATGATCCCGTGACGTCATCTACTAGCGAGTATGGAATCTAGACCTGACCCTGTGAGAACTCCCACCCTCAAGGGGATAAGAGATGCTAGATTAATATTAACACCACACAGGTCATGTTAACACTGAAATGTTGACATTAAATTCTACTTTATTTACGAAGTCAGTGCTGTGTATTTTTAAATGTTTCATTGTGTCTGGGGCCTCCACTCGTGTGTAAGCAGTAGAAAAAATATGTATATATGTATACATACACATAAACTGTGTATATATATATATATATATTTATATATTATAAAAGTACCCCAAATGTAAAAAAGTGCATCCATATGGTTCTTAAAATTATCCAGAGAGTATCCTAATATTTTATTCATAAAATAGTTTACATGGACGTTAAATTTATCGAAAATATTATGTTGCATTATTGGATTTTTCTCATTCTATAACCCACTTTTCGCTTCTTCATTTAATTTGCTCAGCGTCGTAAAAGGGTAACAGTATTATTGAAAAGTACCCAAATGATATTTTTGTATGGATGACACATCATCCACGAGAAGCTGAGAATGGGAAGAAGGGTGGTGGATGACAGTGGAATGGGTGAGAGAAGGTACGTGTCTTTGACTTGGCTATCTTCCTTGTAAGGGGGAAAAAACTCTTTTTATATTGATAGATCTTCTTATCTATAATGGGAACCCTGTGTGCGAGTGAGACAACCACCTGATGGGAGAAATCAGAAGCGTTTGCAGTGAATTACAAAGGCAAAGGTTGTCGACAAGAGACCCTTTTGGTCAACGAGGCCGAATGCAAAATAAGAATAATAATTGGATGAATAGATAAATTAGAATGAATTGGTATATATATATATATATATATATATATATATATATATATATATATATATATATATATATATATATATATATATATATATATATATATATATATATATAAGTATACTACATAGTTCCCAGCCCTTTTACGCCCGGGTCAGTAGAACAACACAGGATATATTCACCCCCTCTGGTTATGAGATACTATATCCTGGCCTCCTTGTAACGAATTTAAAGCCGCATTTGCCCGTAATCCAGTACCCGATACTGGTTACCGGAATGTTGGCTCTCTTGCAAGTGCAGGGGATACTTAGGGAGTGCGGCTCTGGACCCCCAAAGTGGAAACCATTTCCATATAAAGTATTGTAGTGGTTTGGTTCGAACAAGCCAGGGAAAATGAAATTCACTTTGGTCTCTTATTCTAATCTCTTTGGTAAAACCACAAGTAATAGCCACTGGTTAGTGGATCTGATCAGTCGTAGCTGGACGGTGAGCCTAACGTCAGAGGCGGTGGCGGCTGATGACGGCGAGGCTCGATGGAACTGCTACAAGACTGGACGAGATGTTGTTGCTGCTGCCGTGGCTATTACCATTCTGTCCTGACTAGCCGCCGCTGCCCTATTTAAGGGTCGCTCGCGGCTCAGCGTAGTTGGCAAGAGAGGTCGCTAGCCGCTCGAGAACCATTTGCTGGCTCCTGATTGGCTAGCTCATATTCACCTCTTGCCAACTATGGGAAGTGTGTGACCGCCTGTGGCTGCGTCACTACACCACTCCCCCTCTCTTCGAGAGCGGGCGTCGAGGGAGATAGGGAGCGACGCGCGCGACGTGGTTGAATCGGTGTGGCCTTCGTATCACTCGCCCAAAACGTGAGGTCATTCCATCAGGGGGCATGTCTGGCGAGGAGGGCCTTGATGGAGGGGGGCTCGAATGCAGGGTGGTGTGGTCGAAGTCAGATGCCTGGCGAGGTGGGGTCGGTTGAGTATGGAGCTGTGGAGACATAAGGTTGGGTGAGAATTGTTGCATTGCATGGTAGAGTGGGGGCGTAGGGTGGGGAGGATCTTGCGGGGTGCCGGGAACAGTTGTAGAAGGATGTGGTTGCGGGGTGGGAGAAGGAGAAGGGTTCGCTGTCGTGTGCGTGTGATCTGTGTATGGTGAAGAGTCAGGGGCAGGAGGGGAGTGTTGGTTTGGAAGGGAGAGTGTTTCGGGGGGTGAGGAATGACTTGGTTCGGTGGTGAGGATGGGGTTAGGACCATGTTGTAAGATGTATTGTAGTGGCCCTGGAGGGGAGTGTTGGTTTGGAAGGGAGAGTGTTTCGGGGGGTGAGGAATGACTTGGTTCGGTGGTGAGGATGGGGTTAGGACCATGCTGTAAGAGGTATTGTAGTGGCCCTGGAGGTTTGGTACGGGGATTGATGGGGAGATGGGCCGGCTTGAGCCTGTCGATGGAGACGCTATCCGGTTTGGCACCTCGGTTGATCACGAAGTACTTTGGTGATCTGCTGAGGACTCGGAAGGGGCCGTCGTATGGGCGCTGAAGAGGAGCTCGTGTGGAGTCTTTCCTGACGAAGACGTAGTCACTTGTAGACAGGGCCGGGGGAAGGTGCTCCGGCTGTGGTTGTGGTGGACGAGGGGGTGTCGGACGGGTGTTGGCGAATGTGTCCTTGATGAGTTGGAGGAGGGCGTGACGATCCGGATCGCCGACGGCAGGCGTGGCAATTTCCCCAGGGAGGCGAAGGTTCTCAGCGTAAAGTAGCTGCGATGGGGAAATGTCATTGTCGACCTTACGTGTGACGCGGATCGTGAGAAGCACCAGGGGAAGGGCGTCGACCCAGTCGCATGAGGGTTGTGCCTTCAGAGACTCCTTCAGTTGGCGGTGGAACCGTTCCACGAGTCCATTGGCTTGGGGGTGGTAAGCGGTGGTCCGGTTACGTTTGGTGCCAAGGAACTTGAGGAGGCTGGACCATAGGTCAGATTCGAACTGGGAGCCCCTATCGGTGACAATAATGTGGGGTGCGCCGAATCTGGATACCCATCCAGAGAGGAAAGCACGGGCGGTCGTCTCGGCGGATATATCCGGAAGGGGGATCGCTTCTGGCCACCTGGTGTACCTGTCGATACACGTAAGGAGGTAACGCATGCCGCGAGAAGGCGGAAGGGGGCCCACAATGTCCACATGAACTGACTGGAAACGTGCCGTTGGTGCAGGAAAACGCTGGAGTGGTGCGTGGACGTGGCGCGTAACCTTGGCCGTCTGGCAGGGGAGGCAGGTCCGGGTCCATTGTCTGACATCCTTGTTGATGCCTGGCCAGACGACTCGATCCGTGATGAGGCGTTGTGTCGCGCGGATGCCCGGATGACTGTGGTCATGGAAGGAGGAGAAGACGTCCTTACGGTGACAGGCGGGGATGTACGGACGGGGTTTGCCTGTGGAGATGTCACACCACAATGGTACGGGGTTGTTGGGAAGCTGTCTTAGCTGTAGGGACGAGGTGTCGTGCATACGTAGGAGGCGGAGTTCACCGTCGTTGTTCTGAGATGCGGCGATGCGTGCGTAGTCTATGTTGTGGTTAGGGAGGATGCTGGAGGTGATTCTAGACAAGGCATCGGCTACCTGGTTATCCTCTCCCTTGATGTATTCAATGCGAGTATCAAATTGGGAGAGGAAGGACAGCTGCCGGGAGACTCTTGGGGAGTGATGGTCGGAGACTCTGTCTAGGGCATGGGCGAGTGGCTTGTGGTCTGTAAGGATAACGAAAGGCCGGCCTTCCAGGAAGTAAAGGAAGTGCTTGACAGCCGAGACTATGGCTAGCAGTTCCCTGTCAAAGGCGCTGTAGCGAATTTGAGGAGGGTCCAGACGTTTGGAGAAAAAGGCGATAGGCTGGAGCTGGCCGTTGATCTTCTGTTGGAGGACGGCGCCAATTGCTGTGGAGGAGGCATCAGTGGTAAGGAATGTGGGTGCGTGAGCTACTGGGTAGGACAAGCGGGCGGCTTCAGCGATTGCCGCCTTGGCTTGTTCGAATGCCTGGGTCGCTTCGGAAGACCATCTCACAGGTTTGACCGACCGCTTGGAATGGTTCTTGGTGAGGTCGTTCAAGGGAGCGAGTTTTGCAGCTGCGTTGGGGATGAATCTGTGGTAATAATTGACGATTCCTAGGAATCGTCGGAGCATCTTGATGGTTGTTGGCTGTGGGAAATCTTGGATTGTGTCTACTTTCTGAGGGAGAGGATACAGACCTGCTGTTGAGATGCGGTGTCCGAGGAAGTCGAGAGATGAAACTCCGAGGAGACACTTGGACGGATGTACCCGGAGGCCATAATCTTGGAGGCGGCGGAAGAGGAGGCGGAGGTGTTGGCGGTGTTGGTCGTGGGTATCGGAGGCTACGAGGATGTCGTCGATGTAAACGGTGATGAAGTCGAAGTCTCTGAGGGCATGGTCTATGAACCTCTGGAACGTCTGGGCGGCATTCCGGAGGCCAAAGGCCATCATCTTCCACTCGAAGAGGCCGAACGGAGTGGCTATGGCTGTCTTCTGGACGTCTTCCGGCGCTACAGGGATTTGATGAAACGCCCTGACCAGGTCAATTTTGGAGAAGACCTGCTTCCCGTGAAGCTTGAAGTGGAAGTCTTGAGCGTGAGGGATGGGGTAGCGGTCGGGCTTCGTGATGCGGTTAAGTTGACGGTAGTCACCGCAAGCCCGCCATTGGTTGGGCGGTGGGGGTGGCTTGGGAACCATGTGGAGTGGTGATGCCCAAGCACTCTCCGATGGTTGGATGATGTCCTGGTCTAGGAGTTCTTGGAACTCCTGTTTGGCAGCGGCCAACTTCTCTGGGGAAAGTCGTCGAGGCTTGCTGTGTACTGGCGGTCCAGATGTCTGGATGTGGTGCATGATGTTGTGAGGGGTGGTGGTGGTGTTGGTCTTGTCTGGCGATGTTAGCTGGGGAAACTCCTGCAGGATGCGTACATAATCGCCAGCGGACTGGAGGGACGATATCTGGTGGGATTTGGCGTTAGTGGTGGTTCCCGGTATGCTTGTCGTGCCGTGGTACAAGCAGTTATCCTTGGCGCTAACTACCATATTGTAATGCTGGAGGAAGTCGTAGCCAAGAATGGGGTGCTGGACCGCTGCTATGACGAATGTCCAAGGGAACTTGACATCGTGGAGGTCCAGGACGCTGTGGTGGCTGCCGTACGTTGCAATGGGCGTACCGTTGGCTGCAAGCTGGTCGTAGGATGGCCACCGTGTACCGTGGTTGGGTTCTTCCGTCGGGGGTATGATGCTGACGGCTGAGCCCGTGTCTACCAGGAAAGAGAGGCCAGAGTGGCGATCACGCACTGAGAGGAGGGTGTGAGTATGGTTAGCGGGGGTAGGAGTGCTTACCGACCCCCGCGTTTGGCGTTTCCCTGCGCCCAGCTGCATGGTTGTGTGCATCTGAGCGCCTTGGCTCCGAAGCGGGTATGGTACCAACAGGAGGCAGTATCCTGTCGTGGAGCGGGGCTAGGTGGTGGTTGAGGGGGGTTCCCTTCTCGGCAAGCAACTGGTTGAGCAAGGTCTTCATGTCGGCGACTTCCTGCCGTAGTTGCTGCATACTTTGGTCACTGGCACTATATGACATGGGAATGTTTTCACTCACAGCACTATGGTCGGTAACACCTGGGTTGTCACTACACTTTGCACGAACACTATGCACTGGTTTGTGTACCGAGGTATGTCGCTGGAACAACCTATCTGCTATTTCGCAGTATTGTTCGTCGTCCTTATCGCCGGCTAAAGCTTCCAGGTGTAAGTGGAGGGCGTCCGGCATCTTGGAGAGGTGAATGGAGCGGAGGAGTTCCTTGGGCAATGCCACCTTTGCACGGGTGTTGAGGTTGGCCATACGGGTGTATAGCTGTGAGGGGGTGGTGTCGCCGAGTTCGCTCTGCTGGATATCTCGGTAGAGCTGGTCGTCAGGCCTGGCGCATAGCTTCCGTAAGGCAGTCTTGAGGGCGGCACACTTGCCTTCTTCCGGAGGAGAAGAGACGGCGTTACGGACAAGGGCGATGACGTCCGTTGGTAGAGCGGCGATGTACGCGCCGAAGGCTTGGTGGTCTGGAACGTCACCTTGAGTGGCTAAATAGGCTTCTGTGTGAAGTAGCCAGCTCTCCAAGTCACGGGAGAAACTGGGAAGTTTCACTTGTGAATTTTCCATAATCCTGGTTGTCTTTCACCGGGGTCACCAATTTGTAGTGGTTTGGTTCGAACAATCCAGGGAAAATGAAATTCACTTTGGTCTCTTATTCTAATCTCTTTGGTAAAACCACAAGTAATAGCCACTGGTTAGTGGATCTGATCAGTCGTAGCTGGACGGTGAGCCTAACGTCAGAGGCGGTGGCGGCTGATGACGGCGAGGCTCGATGGAACTGCTACAAGACTGGACGAGATGTTGTTGCTGCTGCCGTGGCTATTACCATTCTGTCCTGACTAGCCGCCGCTGCCCTATTTAAGGGTCGCTCGCGGCTCAGCGTAGTTGGCAAGAGAGGTCGCTAGCCGCTCGAGAACCATTTGCTGGCTCCTGATTGGCTAGCTCATATTCACCTCTTGCCAACTATGGGAAGTGTGTGACCGCCTGTGGCTGCGTCACTACAGTATGTCATTCGTGGGATTAAGGTAATCTTATGAAATATTCCGCCCACACATTTATTTTATCTTATTTAATTTTACTTATTATTATTATTATTAATTTATTATTATTATTGCTGTTGTTATTATTATCATTATTATTAGTATTATTATTATTTTTATTATCATTATTATTATCATAATATATTCTTTAACCTGGCAGAAAGTAGTTGGTAACCAGCACTGCTTCCCGTCCTCTTTGAACTTGACCTCCCTTTGCCAGGAAGGTCAGGTCATGAACCCTTGCAACTCCATGAAGAAGATCAAGGATGAGCCACTGTCAGGTAGATCCATTATAGCAATTTATTTTATTTTATTTTATTTTATTTATTTTTTCATTTCTTCTTTTTTCTTATTTGTTTTCATATTTTTTAGTGTAGACTATTTTCCTTTTCTTTTTATATATTTTTTCTAATTTTGAGATTGACCAAAGAGCATGAGTCATCATGTAATTTTTTTCTTCTGGCTAATGCCATACGATCATATCCAGGTAAGAGAAACCTGATTAGATTGAAACAGTCTCAATTAAACCATAGAAATTTAATGTTTATCTTAACCGTATTAAATGAAATATGGTTCTGCCATAGTCTTTGTTTATTTAATGTATTTTACTTATTTATTTATTTTATTTATTTACTTATTTGTTTATCTACTTTAAAGTGTTTTATATATTTATTTAATTATGTATTTATTTATTTATTCATTTATCTATTTACTCATTTTTGAACAGATGTGAACATGGATAAGTCGCCAGAGATGGGGGACACCAAGATTGTTCAACTGAGACCTCAGCATGTTCATCTTCAGCTAAGGAAAGGTAAGTGTGACGAACATTTCATTTTCTGTTCAACTTTCTTTATCCATTCATGACTATCTTGCACTGAAATGCCGCCCCTTTCCATAAACACTGACTCCTGATTAGTGGAGATGGTTTTCCATGCTCCTACCGTTTCCTGATGTATGTCGAGATTGGTGAAGATCATTAAAAAAAAGAATTGGTGTCTATCATCAGAAAATGACTAAGATATGCCGCAGAATGACACTTTACAAAGTTTATTCTGGTTGACGATTTTATTCAGCTGTGAGGATGTCACAGTGGGTTGACCCACTGGAGAGTGTCATCGCCAGTAATTCCATCTGACACCAGAAAATTTCATTTAGCATGGAATCCCATCCTCTCCAATGTAGGTGTGGACAAACTACATAATCATCAGTGTCATCGTTGCATGAAATGTCTTATTCAGGTAAACACCAGGTGATTTTATCCAACTGAAATTACCCATAATCCTCCACTACCCAAAGGGAGAGGGAGCATTTTTTACTCTCTTACTGAGTTCTAATGGTATAGGATCTCAAAGGGGAGCAGGTCCCCTTCCAGTTCTGTCTTGATTCTTCTATTAAATAAATAAATAGATAAATCATTGTCAAGATGTTGGCTGGAATGCAAACACTGATGGGAGACAGTTTTATTAGAAAGATGCCAAAAGAATAATAATGGTTCACTCTGCTAGCAGCAAGAAGGAAGCGGTAGGTAGATAGCGAGGGAGGTGACAACAATGGTGTAGGGGTAAGTGTCATAGTCTTTGTAGTCGTAGTTGTAGTGCTGCCCACCAGAATGTAGGAGTAGTGTCATCGTCCTACCATTGGCCACCAGAAATGTAGGTTGTGTTCTCTACATTGGAAATGGTGGTAAAGGAAAACTCGGGTGGAGTTCTTGGCTTTAATTGTTGTTGTCATATTAGGAATATTGAGAAGTTGGGTCACCTCGGTGAGACGTCGGCCAATGCAGGTGGCAGACCCAAGAGATACAGCTGGGCTATTGTTGAAGATAGCACTCTTGACCTGAACGCAGAGAATCTTTTGTTATCAAAAGGGTGTAGTCAAGAAGGGTCGATTAGCTTGGTCACAGAAATCCCTATCTTTCGTTGAAACCACATCTTGTAGCATATTGTTTATTTACCTAGTTGTATTTTATGGGAAGGGGAGACACGCTCGTGGTGTCCCGCCTTTGTATCTCACAGTGTCTAGTTTGCTCTTAAATTCATGAATGGTTTGCGCACACTATTTTTTTGTCCAGTTTGTTCCAAGTGTCCACCATTCCATGTGGAAAACTGTTTTTCTTCAGATCTCTTCTATAACTATGTTTTTTTTATTTTCTTTCCATGTCCTCTTGTGTTTCTCTTATCCCAGTTTAACAAGTCCTCTCTATTGAGTA
The DNA here is from genome assembly GCF_046742065.1 of Oratosquilla oratoria. Taxonomy (NCBI): domain Eukaryota; kingdom Metazoa; phylum Arthropoda; class Malacostraca; order Stomatopoda; family Squillidae; genus Oratosquilla; species Oratosquilla oratoria. Next base: position 59,466,895 of record NC_134785.1, on the reverse strand, counting down.
TTTCTGTGCCCTTCATGATTCTGTAGATGGTCAGTAGGTTGCCACTCTCTCTTCTTTGCTCCAGAGTTGGTAACTCCAGTTTAATCAGTCTCTTCTCATATGGCAAGTTTGCAAGTGCAGGGGCCATTTTTGTGTCTGGTCTCTGGATTCTTTCTATTTTCTTTATATTCTTTCTGGTACTGGGTGACCACAATATCGCTGCATATTCTAGTCTAGGCCTTATCAGTGTGACCAATATTTTTTTTATAATTTCTTCATCCAAATATGTAAATGCCACTTTTATTGATCTTAGCAAGTTATAGGATTCTCCAACAATTTTGTTTATCTGTTTATCATAGGACAAATTGTTTGAGATAATTACACCCAAATCTTTTTCAGATCCCACTTTCTTTACCTCCTTAGTTCCAATTTTATATTGTCCTGATATTCTATTTTTACTTTTTCCAAACTCCATTATGCTACACTTCTTAATGTTGAAGTCCACTTCCCATTTCTGACTCCAGTTCCATACCTTATTCAGGTCTTCCTGTAGTGATTCGCAATCCATTTCAGTTTTTACTCTCTTTAACAATTTAGTGTTGTCTGCTCATGTAACATTGCACATCATCATCCATGTCATTCACATAAATAGCAAACATTATTGGAGCCAATACAGATCCTTGTGGAACTCCACTGATCACCTCTTTCCAACCTGAATATTTTTCTCTGAGTACTACTCTCATCTTTCTACCAATCAGGAAGTCCTCCATCCATTTTAGTAGGCTCCCTTGTATCCCTCCTATATGTTCCAGTTTTTTTTTTGTTTTGTTTTTTTGTTTTTTGTGTGTGGTACCTTGTTGAAAGCTTTTAGTAAGTCCAGGAAGGCACAATCAGCCCATCCATTCCTTTCTTGCACTATGTCTATTAGTCTTGAGTAAAAACATATTAAGTTTGTGGTACATGATCTTCCTTGTCTGAACCCAAACTGTCTTGGGGTTTATTATATTATTTTCTTCCAGGTGTTTTATCCATCTATTGTTGATAATTTTCTCACTAATTTTGGCTATAGTACTTGTTAGTGAGACTGGTCTATAGTTAGTTGGTTCTTCCTTGTTTCCTCCTTTATACATTGGTATAATGTTAGCATTTTTCCAGTCTTTTGGTATTTTTCCTTCTTTAAGTGAGCAACTTATTATGTTATTTATTTTGTCCATTAGTTCTTCTTTGCATTCTTTTAGAATTCAATTTGCAATTCCATCCAGGCCATATGATTTCCTGACATCAAGGTTTCATAGATATTCCATTATTTCTTTTTGTGTTATTGTTATCTCACTTGGATCGTAAGAGGCGAGAAGAAAGGGATGGGGATTGGGACTAGGCATCCTTCTCCTTGTAGCCCCACAGGGGACATTCCTAAAAGAAAAAGCAAAGGCATAAGAGGGTCTGGAAGTTTTCCGACCAGCACCCTAAGGTTTGGGTCTTTTAATGTGCGTGGATGTGGTACAGATGAGAGTAAAAGGGAAGAGATAGGTAGTATGTTTGTGAGAAGAAAGATGGATGTGTTGGCTTTGAGTGAAACGAAGCTGAAAGGGAAGGCCAAGTGTAAGTTTGGGAGTGTAAGTGGGAGGTTATCAGGAGTGAAGAGAGGGCGAGGGAGGGAAGGGGTGGCTGTACTAGTAAGTGAAGAGATAGGTAAACGTGTAGTGGAGTGGAAGGAGGTTTCCTCAAGGATAATGTGAATGAAGGTGAAACTGGGAAAGGAGATGTGGGTATTTGTAAGTGCATATGGGCCTGGCAGTGAGAAGAGCGTAGAAGAAAGGGAGGCTTTTTGGATAGATTTAAATGAATGCATAGAGGATTTAGGGAGAAATATCAATGTAATAGTACTGGGAGACCTTAATGCTAGGGTAGGAAATGGTCCAATTGATGGAGTGGTTGGGAAATGTGGAGTTCCAGGAAAGAATCATAGTGGAGAGTTGATAGTGGAAATGTGTCTAGAAAGAGAGTTGATGATAGCAAGTACAGTGTTTCGGAAGGAAGTCAAGCATAAGTACACATGGGAGAGGGTGGTGGAGGGAAGGGTGGTAGATAGGGTGTTAATGGACTGTGTAGTGGTAAATAGGATTATGATAAGAAGAGTTAAAGATGTACATGTGCTAAGGGGAGAGGGTTGGGGAATATCAGATAATTTTTTGGTGGAAGGTAAGTTGAGAGTGGAGGATAGATGGAGGAAGAGGAATGGGACAAAAGGTAGGGAGGTGCTTAGAGTGAACTCTTTAAATGAAAAGGAAAAGGAGGAGTAGAAGAAGAAGCTGAAGGAGGAGTGGGAGGGAGTGAAGGATAGAGTAGAGCTAGGTGTGGAGGAGGAATGGGGATGGTTCAAGGAGGGAGTCACAAAGTGTGCAAAGATGGTGTGTGGAACAAGAAGGACAGGAGGAAATAGAAGAAAGGGTAGTGAATGGTGGGATGAGGAAACAAAGAAGGTTGTAGAAGAGAAGTGAGCTTTCACAGATTGGTTACAAAATAGGACAAGGGGGTCATATGAGAGGTACAAAGAAAAGAAAAAAGAAGTAAAGCAAAAGGTAAAGGAGGCAAAGAGGAGAGCAGATGTGAAGTGGGGTAAGAGTATGACAGAAAATTTTGAAAGTAATAAAAAGATGTTTTGGAAAGAAATTAAGAGAGGAAGAGGAAGCAAATCAAGTAGAGAATAAAAGGTAAAAGGTGCAGATGGAGAGATAATAATGGAAGAGAAGGCAGTAAGGGGAAGATGGGCAGAATAATTTAGGGAGTTGCTAAATGTGAAGGAGGATAAAGAGCAAAGGTAGCTGCAGTGGGAAATGCTAAGAAAATGACTGTGATGAGTGAGGAAAATGGAGGAGAAATGAGGAAGGATGAAGTGAAGGCAGTTGTTAAGATGATGAAAACAGGTAAGGCACCTGGTCTGGATGGATGCCATGCAGAATGTCTAAAAAAAGGAGGTACAGTGATGGTGGACTGGATGGTGAGGTTATTTAATGTTTGCTGGAGAGAGGGTAGAGTGCCGAAGACTGGAGGAGTGCCTGTGGAGTTCCACTTTACAAGAGAAAAGGGGACACGTGTGAATGTAGTAGTTTCAGAGGGATTAGTTTGTTAAGTGTAGTTGAGAAGGCTTATGGGAGGATCTTGATTGAGAGGATTAGGAGAGGAAGAGAGGGAGTAATTGGTGAGGAACAGTGTGGATTTAGGATGAGTAGAGGTTGTGTAGATCAGATCTTTGTGGTAAGACAGATATGTGAGAAAGCTATAGGAAAGGGGAAGGATGTTTTTTTGGGCCTTTATGGACCTGGAAAAGGCTTACAACAGGGTAGACAGAAAGGCACTGTGGGAGGTTTTGAGGATATACAGGATAGGAGAAAGCTTCTGGGAGCTGTCAAGAGTTTTTATGAGAGTAGTAGAGCTTGTGTCAGGATTAGAAATGGAGAGAGTGAGTGATTTGAGGTAAAGGTGGGACTTTGTCAAAGATGCGTTATTTTGCCCTGGCTGTTCAACGTATACATGGATGGGGTAGTGCGAGAAGTAAATGCAAGGGTAGTGGGTCAGGGATTGGAGATGGTTAAAGAAAATGGAGAAAAGTGGGAGGTGAGCCAGCTGTTGTTTGTGGACGACACTGCGCTTGTGGCAGGATCGGAGGAGGGATTGAGGAAGTTGGTGACAGAGTTTGGGAGAGTGTGTGATAGAAAAAATCTGAAGATAAATGTGGGTAAAGTAAGGTGATGAGATGTACAAGGGGTGAAAGTGGCAGTAGTCTGGAAGTGAGCATTAAGGGAGAGTGACTGGAGGAAGTGGATAATTTTAGATACTTGGATGCAAATGTGGCAGGAAAAGGTGGAGTGAAGGTGGAGGTAGAATGTAGATCGAGAGAAGTGAGTAAATGCCTTGGTGGATTAAAAAGTGTAATGAGGAATAGACATTTGGGAATGGATGCTAAGAGGAGACTATATGAAGGAGTGATTGTGCCAACAGCACTGTATGGGGCAGAAACATGGAACATAAGAGAGGAAGAGAGAAGGAGTTTGAATGTGTTTGAGATGACGTGTCTGAGAAGTATGATAGGGGTTACTAGGCTGGATAGAGTGAGAAATGAGGAAGTGAGGAGGAGAACAGGGGTGGAATGGAGGTTGGGAGATAGGGTTGATGAAAGAGTATTAGGATGGTTTGGACGCATGGAAAGAATGAGTGAAGAAAGACTAGTAAAAGAGGTATGGAAGGCAGATGTGGAGGGAGTGAACATAAAGGGACGTCCTAGGATGAGGTGGATGGATGGGGTGAAGGGGGCTTTAGGGAAGAGGGGAATGTCTGTTGAGGAAGGACGGGAGAGGATAGAAGACAGGGGTGAATGGAGAATGGTTGTATATGGATGATGTTGTGATGCATGAGGTGGAATGGGTTGGGGGGATGGGGGGTGAGGTAGTATGTGTGAGCAAATTTTGACGCAGCCCGAAGGGATTTCTCCCCGTCTTCTCCTTTATGCATGGGGGAACGGAGAGGGGTGGTCGCCGATTTAATGAAGCGGCCTTGCTGTGGATGTGCTGTGTCTTGCGACACTGCTTCTGACCCAGGGCAGTGGACAAGGTGCAGGGATGACCCATCATCCAGGAGGTGCTAAGATGAGAGGGAGGGTGGAGGGGTGTGAAGTGTGTTCAGGGATGGAATGTGTGGAAATGATATTATGCCTTTTCCTTTTTGGCTACCTCCCTTATAAGGGGGAAAAATCCTTGGTATATGTATGTATGTATGTTATCTCACTCATGGGGGGAGATCGCACTTCATTTCCTTTGTCCCAATATTGTGCCTCCTCTCTAGTGAAAACACACGAAGTGATTATTCATAACTTCAGCCATTTCTAAATCTTCTGTGTATTCTATATTTCCTTGGCATAGTTTCACCATTTCCTGTTTATTTTTTAGTTTACCATTCACATATCAGTAGAATAGCTTGGGTTGCTCTTTGCATTTATCTATAATGTCTTTTTCATAGTTCCTTTTTTCCTCTCTTCACACTTTTACATACTCATTTCTATAGTTTATATATACTTGCCATTTTCCAGATTTTTTTATCTTTTCTCCATCTTTTCCAAGCTCTGTCCCTTCTATCTTTCGCCTCACTGCATCTGTTGAACCAGCATTTAATATACACTCTATCTTCTGTCTTGGTACGTGCCAATTCATCCCTTTATTGTAATTTTCTATCAAGATATCCCATTTCTCTTCCATTTTTGCCTCTTCCTTGTAAAATTTTTCCCAATTTGCATTCTGAAAGAATTTTAGTTTTGCAAAGTCTGTTTTGCTGTACATCAATCTTCCTTTCCTGTTTCTTTTCATTTCTCTCCATGTATATTTCTTCCTTTAGTTCAATCTCAATAAGTATATGGTCACTCTTTCCAATTGGTGTCTTATATTGGATTTTATCCACAATTTCAGGTTCTGTTGTAAATATTAAATCTAGTCTCGACGGCTCCTCATTATTTCTGTATCTGGTGTTTTCACTGACCCACTGTGTCATTGTATATTCCATGGTCATGTCCAGTAATACATTACCCCACAAGTCTTCTCCGCCTTTCACTGTCATGTCCTCCCAACAAATTTCTCTGCAGTTAAAGTCCCCCATAATTACCAGGTTACCTCTGCCCATTAGTATCTCATTTAATGAATGCCTTGTATCTTCTAGCATTTTCATATGCTCGTTCTCTTTCCAAGCGTTCATTTTTGGGGGGCACATAAGTCACCACAAACTTTTTACTTTTCATGTCCTTGTCTTCGACTTTTATCATGATCAGTTCTACATTACCTTTGCCCTCCACAATTTTTGTCACATTCAAGTTTTTCTTGGCAAAGAACATGATTCCTCCTCCCTGTTTCTTGTCTCTGCTTTAATCCAGTAATTGTATAGTCCATGTCCAACATTGATGGGTGGTATTGCACTCCTTAGTTTTGATGTGGTTAATTACCACATCATGATAAATGGTATTGTCTTTATGTGAAGGAGTAATCAAAATTCAAACCTCTACAGGACTTTGCCCATCTGCCATGACATAAACTATGCACAATGAATATATTATTGCTTTGTACAAAGTATGCAAATACTGTAATATATAAATACTTTTTACAATATAAGGGCTATCCTTGTATGTGACAACAATATTACAACATATAATTTTATTACAATTGACATATATAATTGTTTTGACAAAGGTTACAAATTTTATTACACTACAAAGCTATATGCATTAAGGGGACACTGCAGAAGTGGCATGTTGCCACAGTTTAGTCTCCACAATTCCCATTATGTCTATTTTTTCTTCTAACAGATAATCATTAAGTTCATTCAGTTCTGAAATTAATCCATCAATGTTAGTATTGGCCACTTTTAATTTTTTTCTTTCTCCATCTTTTTTTTCTGTCTTTGGTTCGCCCATTCTGATGTACCATTTTCTCAGTCTCATGTTGATTACTCTTCAATAGAATTCCTTGCTTTCGGTCTCCGTTCTCTTCATGTTTTTTTTCCTTAGCTTCATCTCTTAGTATCTTCTCTTTTTCTAATTCCTCAATACTCATTTCTCTTTTTATCCATATCTTATTGTATTGTTCACTCCTTGCCAACTTACCTACTTTTTCACGCTAGTCATCGAAGAGTTGCATACATTAATATAATAATGGTTTTCAAGTCGTGTCCCAAGGCAGTCTGTCAGTGGGGGAAGTGGGAGGAGATGCCGACAGAGACGGCAAACTAGGGTCACAGCATGATGGTCTGAGGTGATTTCCATCTTTGGCAATTTTATCCAGCTATATACCAGGTCAGGTCATGACCCGCACTCTAATGGGACACTAGAGAAAAGTGTCGATGCCTGAGAAGCCAGATGCAATACATTCTCAGGCCGAAATAGGTGAGTAGATGAAAATAAATAAATGAATAAATAGATAAAGGTTATTAGTTTAACCCATTTATATACATACACAGGTTCCTATTGCTGACTAAAATAATCTGACAGCAGTCAGAATAACCATGAGAGTCAAATACAACTGCAAAAGGGTTTATATCACCATGCTTGAATGACACCCTCCTTGCAGGCAAACCATTCAACATCTCTTTGAAGTATCGCCAAATCAAAGACTACCCGGTAGACTTGTACTACCTTATGGACTTATCTTACTCAATGCTGGCTGACAAGGAGAGCCTTGCGGCATTGGGATCTAAGCTTGCTCAAACTATGAGAAAACTAACATCGCAGTTCCGCTTGGGTTTTGGGTCCTTTATGGACAAGGTTGCTCTCCCCTTTGTGAGTATGGCCACGGAAAAGTGAGTATTTATCTATGTAATGTTTCCGTACTGTCTTTACAGGATATAGACAAAACACAGTGTGGTCACTTTTTATGTTCAAATGATGTCAGCCCTTGTGCCCCTCATATTTCAAAATATCTGTTGTTCAAAGGGACCTTGAACCACTTTCATGTATCCATGTATTTACTTAATTGGAGCATAGTATACAAGAAAGGAATGACGCTCTTTGGGTCCTATCTCATAGTCTCCAATTTATTATACCTCGCCTCAAGTTCATGTATGGTTCCAACCAGGCTTCAACCAGGTTCCTTAATTTCTAATTATCATATTGAGATTTGAATTCATATATTGTTTCAGCTTGGGCTATATCAACTTTCAAGCTATTCCAAGTATTAAAGCATCTATACATGTATGTGTATGTTCGTAAAGAGCTGGAGTCCAGGAGTCATGTTATCGGAAAAATTCAAACACCAGACTCAGAGTAACAGCTTTACTACTGATGTTTTGAACCCTGTCCAGGGTTCATCTTCAGGGTTATACAATATCAGCAAAAAAGAGTCAATTGAATAGTGTACCAGAGGAGTGAAGGACAGGCAGGACCGAAGGAGTGATGGTCAGCTGCCTAATGATGGGGATTTTGTCCAGAGTGAGATTTTATCATTATGAGCTTTTTGTATGTTGGTAGCAGCATGTTCGTGCCTCTTTTGTCTAATTTTGTAATTCTTTCTCCATGTTGTTCTAGACATGTGTAATTGCTTAGTTACACATGGAGCCCTTCATATTCTTGGATGAGGGTGGGGGTTTATATTGGTGAAATTCTGTAGACCTGCAACTCTGTTCAATCTGGTGGGACCTGTCCCAGGGAACATTGATACACTATTTAATTGATTCCTTTTTGCTGACATTGTACAGCCCTGAAGATGAACCCCAGACAGAGTTCGAAACATCGGTAGCAAATCTGTTGCTCTGAGTCCAGTGTTTGAATTTTTCCGATAACATGTATGTGTATTTACCTAGTTGTATTCACCTAGCTGTATTTTACAGGAAGGGGAGCTATGCTCGTGGTATCCTGTCTTCATATTTCATTTTATCTAGACTGTTTTTAAATTCGTGTATTGTTTTTGCACACACCACATTTTCATCTAACTTGTTCCAAATGTCTATTACCCTGTGGGGAAAGCTGTTCTTTTTCAGGTCTCTTCTATAACTGCCTTTCTTGATTTTCTTTTTGTGTCCTCTTGTATCTCTACTATTCCATTTTATTAGATCCTCTCTTTCAATAGTTTCTATGCCTTTCATAATTCTATAAATAGTTATCAAGTCCCCTCTCTTTCTTCTTTGCTCTAATGTCTGCAGCTCAAGTTTTGCTAGTCTCACCTCATATGATAGCTCTAAGAGTGTTGGTGTCAATTTCATAATTTGCTTAAAAGTGGCAGTCTGCCGACAAGATTGACTAGATAAACACCATATGAGGACGGAGCCTTTATTTGTACGACGTTTCGCTTATTACAGCTTTTTCAAGTACAAGTTGAGATACAAATGCTTGAGAAGTGGAGCCCACCATTCAGTTTTCCCTAGAGGAAGAAATCCACGATTCTCTTCCTTTCCTGGACACACACATCTTTAAGTACGGTAACCAATTTGAATTCAAAGTGTATAGAAAGCCTACCAACAAAAATGATTTAATTCATTTCTACTCCCACCATGATATAAGGACCAAGAGAGGAGTAGTAATAGGTTTTTTCCTTAGGGCATTTAGGATATGTAGTGCAAAATACTTAGAAGAAGAGTGCAGGTTTATTAAAGAGACCTTTTTAACACTAAAATTTCCAGAGTTTCTTTTAGATAATTGCAAACAGCAGGCCGCTAAGATTCGGGAAAGCCGTAGGCAGCAGGACAGCACAACTAGACGTCTCGTGTTGCCAACCGGCGACGTTGCCACCAACCTGACACGTCTTTTAAGAACCACCAACTTGGAAATAGTGTGTCAGACAAGCAGAACAATAAAAGACATCACGAAGACGGAAACACACAACAACCAGACACCGAGCACCAAAGCCGGTGTTTATCGTATTCCGTGTTCAGGATGTGATAAAGTTTACATCGGAGAAACGTCACGTGACCTGAATACACGAATACGTGAACACCGTTACGACGTCAGGCATGATGTCACCACCAATGCATGTGTGACACATAGAAATAAGGAAAACCATCTTATGGACTGGAAGAATGCAGAGCTGCTGATGCGGGAACCAGACAAAATCCGCAGGAAGTGTTTAGAAGCAGCAATCATTCAAGGAACGAACACTATTGAACAAAACAGGGGCATGTTTAACATATCTCCTCACATTATTCCCCTAATACCCATGGCCAGCAAAATATTAAATACTTAAACCACCCTTTGTGGACATTTCGCTCACGGACGTTTGGGCCGGCATTCTCATCCTTTCCCAGTGTCCATCCCCCCACCCTCCTCCTCCTCCTCCTCCTCCTCCTCTTCCTTCCCCCCCCCTTTTTCTCTCCCCGTTCCCTCCTTTCCCCTTATTTAATCTCAAGCATTTGTATCTCAACTTGTACTTGAAAAAGCTGTAATAAGCGAAACGTCGTACAAATAAAGGCTCCGTCCTCATATGGTGTTTATCTAGTCAATTTCATAATTGCCATTTGTATTCTTTCAAATTTTGTTATATATTTTTTTGTACTTGGTGACCACGTTGTTGCTGCATACTCCAATCTTGGTCTTATCAAAGTGACTAGTACCGTATTTTCTTCACCATTTCTTCATCCAGGTATGTAAATGCCACTTTGATTGTTCTTATTAAATTATAAGTTTCTCCAAAACTTTTGTTTATATGTTTCTGAGGAGACATATTATTCATAATGATGACTCCTAGGTCATTCTCATTTTCCACTTTTTTAATTTCTTCTTTTCCCAATTTATATGATCCCACTATTCTTTTTTTGCTTCTTCCAAATTCCATTATACTACACTTCATAATATTGAATTCCATTTCCCGCTTCCTACTCCATACCCATACATAAGAACATAACATAAGAATAAAGGAAACTGCAAGACACCAAAAGACCTACACTAGGCTGCTCCAAATCCATCATCACCTGTCGTCCCCATCCATAAAGTTGTCTAATCGTTTTTTAAAACAACTGATAGTTTCAGCGCTTACTACATGGTTACTAAGTTTATTCCGTTCATCGACCACCCTGTTAGTAAACCAATTCTTGCCTATTTCCTTCTTAAATCTAAATTTGTCCAGTTTGTACCCATTACTGCGAGTCCTGCCCTGTTGTTTTATTATGATGACCTTGTTTGCATCACCCTTGTTATAGCCTTTGATCCACTTGAACACTTCTGTTAGATCACCCTGCACTCTGCATCTTTCCAGAGAGTGTAAGTTTAGGTGCCTAAGCCTCTCTTTGTAAGGCAAATTTCCGAGTCCATGTATAATTTTGGTCATTCTTCTCTGTATTGATTCTAGTGAATTTATGTCCATTCTGTAGGACGGAGACCAAAACTGTACCGCATAGTCAAGGATGGATCTATCGCTAAATAGAGTTAATAATTACCTCTGCAGTTCTATTCGTTACTCTCCTAGCAATGAAACCTAATGCTCTATTAGCTTTATTTCTGGAACTAATGCACTGTTTCCTGGTTTTAAGGTTCGGACTCACCAGAACTCCCAAGTCCTTCTCGCACTCAGATTTTTCTGAAAACATGTTATCTAAGCTGTATCTATTTTCGGGGTTATGTAGCCCTACGTTTAACATGCTACACTTAGAGATATTGAAATTCATTTGCCATTTTACCAACCATGTTAACAATTTATTAAGATCATCCTGCATAATCACTGCATCATCTCCTGACCTAATTAGGCGTCCTATTTTAGTGTCATCCACAAACTTATTAACATCACTATTTATCCCATCGTCTAAGTCGTTTATGTACATAATGAACAATAAGGGACCCAGAACCAAGCCCTGGGGGACCCCGCTAGTAACATTGCCTCACCTAGATTTTATTCCATTTATGGTGACCTGCTGTTTTCTGTTACTAATCCAAGCTCTAATCCATTCTAACATTTTTCCTCCTATGCAATGGGCTTTGATTTTATTTAGTAGTCTCTGGTGTGGCACCTTGTCGAACGCTTTGCTAAAGTTAAGGTAAATAACATCGTAATTTTCATTGTTATCTGACGCCTCATATACTGTAGTGTAAAAGGATAGAAGATTAGTCACACATGACTTACCATTGGAGAAACCATGCTGTGAATCACGAATTAAATTATGCCCTTCGATGTGTTCTCTGAGTCTATTTACTATTATTGATTCAAGCATTTTTCCTATAACCGATGTCAAACTGATTGGCTTGTAGTTACATATAGATGATCTATCTCCCTTCTTAAAAACAGGAACAACGTTTGCCTGCCTCCAAGCAGTTGGCACAAAACCAGTGTCTACCGATTTATTGAATATTTCAGTTAACTGGTCGCAGATTTCAAATTTACACTCCTTAAGCATTCTTGAAAAAATTTCCTCAGGACCCGGAGATTTTGTAGCTTTAAGTCTTTCAATCTGCTTGACTACTTCTTCTTTACTAATGCTGATATCAGATAGACCATTTTCCTCATCCCCTCTGTAAATCGGATCGCAGCCAGGTACTTTATCTAACCTCTCATTAGTAAACACTGATAAAAAATAATTGTTAAACTCCTCTCTCATTTTTTCCTCCAATTCTATCATGACATTTTCATCATTTTTAATTGGTCCTATTCTTTCTTTATTTATTGTTCTATAGAGGTGAAAGAAACCCTTTGGGTTGGATTTTGCTTGACTGGCAATCTTGATTTCATAATTACATTTTGCTGTACGTGTTTTCCTTTTAATCAGCTTTGCCATTTTGTTATATCTTTAAGGTGTGATTCCCTGTTTTTTATTTTTACGTAAAATCCTCTTTTCATTCCGATCTCATGTTTCAATCTGCCCGTCATCCATTTGGGAGTATTACTATTTTTCCATATTGACTTTAGGGGGATAAATGTGTTTTGTGCATTAATAATTAGATCAGTTAGATTGCTATATATTTCTTCTAAATTGCTGACCTGACTGTTGGGCCCTCGCCCCCCAAATGACCTGACCTAAGGTATGCATATCCTCCGTGATCCAGACCTGACTCCCAGCCTCACAACAAGAATCGACAATGTCCGAAATGTCTATATGGCATTTCGTATTCAATTTCAAATAGATTTTTATATTGTCAAAGTTTACTTTCCTGAAGTCTGGAACTTGAACATTATTTGTACTTTTTAATTTTTCCCAAATAATATTAATTCTTATTTCTTGATGATCGCTAGAGCCTAGACTATCTCCCACTATTACGCTGCTAATTTGGTGCTCATTATTTGTTAAAATTAAGTCCAGGGTATTTTGTCCCCTCGTAGGATCGGTAATCACTTGTTTTAGGAAGTTATCCTGCACCACATCGAGGAATTCCTTTGCTTCATGATCTATTAAAGTTTCCCAGTCAATGTTTCTATAATTAAAATCTCCCATGATTACAACATTTTTGTACTGGGACGCTCTGTGTATTTCATGAATCAGGGAATCAGTCTGCTCAATGCAGAGGTTAGGAGGTCTATACAAGATGCCAATAATAACTTTTTTATTCTTGCCTCTAATCTCTACCCAAATAGATTCTGTACAATCCTCTTCCTTAATCGAATTGTTGATAATACAGTTTAATGTATTTTTAACAAAAAGTGCTACACCTCCCCCATTCCTGTCGACCTTATCCTTGTGAAAAAAGTTATATCCTTCTATTTTGATTTCTGGAAGGAAATGTTTATCAGCCATGTTGATCCAGGATTCAGTAATAGCTATGATATCAAAATTTTCTATGCATGCTTTACCTCGCAGCAAATAAATTTTGGTAATTATGCTCCTGCTATTTGTATAGTAAACTTTAAGTTTATCATCCCTCCACCTGCTTTGGTGATTCTTTTCACAGTCCCTCTCTAAGTTGCTTCTATTGCCTAAACTATATTCCGATACTTCCCCCCCTACTCCCTTGTAATCTACCCGAAAAAACCCTGTAGAATGCCTATTCTCGCTTGAGGGATTCAGCAAGGAGCCGAAATCCTCTGGGAGACAAGTGCACATCGTCCGTATTGTATAGGTGATTCTTACCATAAAAGCGGTCCCAGTTGTCAACAAATGCCCATTCATTGGCTTTACAATGTTTTGCCAGCCTGCAATTTATTGCAATAGCCCTGGAATGCCACATGCCTCCAACTCTACGCCTCGGAAGGATTCCACATACAACAGGAACACCTCCCCTATTTCTAATCTTGTCTAGCATATCCCGGTACCGCGCGAACAATTCCTCACTCCTTAACTTACCTGTATCATTTCCTCTAGCACTTAAACTATTAGGTCCTTACCTTCCCCTACTAGACACTCTTCAATTCTATCTCTAAGATCTCCTATGCCCATACTTTATGGGGCTCACTCTGCAGTGACTCACAATCTTCTAGTGTTCAATTTTTTCAACAATTTTGCATTGTCCGCAAAGATACTCATATAACTTTCAATTCCTTTATCCATATCACTAATATATATAGCAAACATTATTGGGGCCAGAACTGTTCCTTGTGGAACTCCACTAATCACATCATCCCAGTCAGAAGGTTTGTCTCTTATCACCACTCTCATTTTTCTTTCATGCAAGAAATCATCCACCCACTTCAGCAGTTTGCTCTGTATTCCTCCTGCAGTTTCTAATTTCTTGAGCAATTTCTTATGTGGCTCCTTATCAAAAGCTTTTTTCAGGTCTAGAAATGCACAATCCATCTCTTATATTAAATCTATTAGTCTTGAATAGAAACACATTAAGTTTGTGACACATGATTGTCCTTGTCTAAATCCAAATTGCCTTGGATTAAGTACTTTGTTTTTTTCCAAATGCCTTATCCATCCAATTTTGATGATTCTTTCACAAATTTTCACTATCGTACTTGTAAGAGAGACCGGTCTATAGTTAGTAGGGTCTTCTTTGTTACCCCCTGTATATATTGGTACTATATTTGCTTTTTTCCAATCTTTTGGAACTTTTCCTTCTTTCAATGAACTGCTTATTAGACTATTTTGTCTGTTAGTTCATTCCTGCATTCTCTCAAAATCCAGTTTGCCATTTCATCTGGTCCATGCAATTTTCTGACATCAAGATTACTGAAGTGATTCATTATTTCATTCCTTGTTACTTCTATCTCTTTCATAGGGGGGACTTTCTCCTCCCACTCAACATCTCTAAGTTGTATGTTCTCCCTCATAAACACTGATTTAAAATGCTTGTTCATAATTTCTGCCATTTCTATTTCCTCTGTGTATTCAACTCCTCCTTGTAGTTTCTCTAATTCTTGTTTGTTTTTCAGTTTTTTGTTTACAAATATATAAAATAGTTTTGGTTGATCTTTACATTTTCCTATGACATCTTTTTCATATTTTCTCTTTTCTTCTCTGCACACTTGTACATATTGATTTCTATAACTAATATATATTTTCCATTTTTCAGGCCTTTTGTCTTTTTTTTTTTCATTTTATGCAAGCTTTATCCTTTTTGTCTTTTAACTCCCTACATCTTTTGTTGTACCAGCACTTTACATATCCTTTTTCTTGTTTTTGTCTTGGAACATACTTTTCCACTCTATAATTTTTGTCAAAATATTCTATTTCTCTTTTACTGCTGTTTCCTCCTCGTGTATCCTTTCCCAGTCTTCTTTTTGAAAGAATTCTCTTATTTTATTTAAAAAAAAAAAAAAAAAAAATCCATACATCAATCTTCCCTTTCTCTGTTGTTCATTTTTTTTCCGTGTATTTTTCCTCCTTTAGTTCCAGTTTAACCAGTATGTGGTCACTTTTACTTATTGGTATCTTATATTCAATCCTGTCCACTATTTCGGGTTCTGATGTGATTATTAGGTCCAGTCTTGATGGTCTTCCTCATTTCTATACCTAGTAATCTCTTGTATCCATTGCGTCATTGTATGTTCTATAATCATATCAAGTAGTACATTTCCCCATAGGTTGTCTCCACCCTTCACTGTCATCTCTTCCCAGCAGATTTCTTTACAATTAAAGTCACCCATTATAACTATTCTTCCTCCATCTTCCATTATCTTATTTATTGTTATCCTTGTTTCCTCTAACATATATTTGTGTTCTCTCTCTTACCATGAAGCTGTTTTAGGAGGCACATAATTTACCGCAAACCTCCTGCTCATCCCATCCCTGTCCTCCACTTCCATCATAATCATCTCTACTCTATTCTTTCCATATGTGACATTCCTCTCATATCCTTCTTAGTTAGGAACATAACTCCATCCCCTTGTTTTGCCTCTCTGTTTCTAATCCAATGATTATATGCACCATGTCCTACACTGTTGGGTGGTAGTGGGCCTTTCAATTTTGTCTCTACAATTCCCATTATGTCTAGTTCTTTTTCCTCCAGGTAATCATTCAGTTCATTCAAGCCTGTTATTAATCCATCTATATTTGTGTAAGACACTTTTAATTTTCTGCTACCTCCATCGTTTTTTCTGTTTCCCTTCCATTCTTTTCTGCTATGAATCATTTCCTCACTTTCATATCCACTACTCTCCAATAGAATTTCTCTTTGTCTGACTCTGTTCTATTCTCGTTTTTTCCTTAGCTTCTGTTCTTTTTGTTTTCTCATCCTCTCTTTCATCTTTATTCATTTCTCTTTTTATCCATGCCTGCTTATATAGATCACTGTTTGCTAGTTTCCCTGTTTTTGCTAAGATATTCTCTGATGTTGTTTGTGACCTGAATTTAACCTTAATTGGTCTGGTCTTATCTGTATTCTATTTCCCTATTCTATATATTTCTTAAATTTCTTTCCCTGTTTCTTGTCCATCTTCTTGAACTACTTCTAAAATTTTGTTTACTTTTCCCTTCTCCTTTACTCTTGTAGCCCTATTTGGATTATGCTTCTCTTCCATCCGTAATATAATTATACATTTCTTTTTATCCACTAAGTCTCTCACTATATTTTCCTTCTCCCTCATCACTTTAATAACTGTGCCTTTTGTTCTTTCATCTGTTGTTTTACTACATCTCTAAATTAAATTTTGTTGTTCTAAATTCAATTTTGTTGTTCTCTTGGACTTTTCTCCAACCCTGTACCTCTTTTGCTATGGACTCTTTATTATTCTTCTTTAATTCCTCATACTCATCCTTTACTTCTTTTAACTGCCTTTTTATTTCTTTATTTGGGTTTTGGTTCTTTTTCAGTTCTTCCGATTTATCAACTCTTTGTGTAAACCGTGTAAGTTGACTGAACCTAACTTCCCACTGTTCATTCATTTTCTCTAGTTTTTCCTCTAGAGTTGCTAATCGGGGAGGTTGTCATGTCCCCCCCATTAAATCCATGGAAATAATTGTCTTCACCTTCCATTGTGCTGCTCTTATCTATATTTCTAATATTTACATTTTTACTAAGCTCTTTGATTTCACCTCTATTGTCTGCACATCTTTTGTTGACATTCCTTCTGACATCCAGGGCCCATTTGTCCCCTTCCTCATTTCCTTACATTTTCCTCAGTAATCCCTCCCCTTCTCCTTTTTCTTCACCTACCCACTACACCACAAGCTTTCCCCTTCCTTACTAATACAACACAGGTACTCCCTCATCATTGAGATCCACGAAATTTGGAGTTTTTCCTGGCGTTCCAAACTTCACTGTCACTTCAACTGTCATGTGTGTGTGTATTTAGCTATACGTGCTATATAGGACAGGAACCATGCTCATTAGGTCCTGGTTCTGTGTCTCCAACTATTCTCATATAATCTATTTAATACATTTAATTGACCTACCAAGTTCATTATCAATACTCCTTCAACAAAATCTTATCATTAAAGATAATCATGGTTTTCCTTGCCTTTTTAATGTTATCTACATTTGTTGACCAGTTTTACTTCATTAACTTCCTTGTTCAGGGCTAGGACAGTACCTTAGAAAGTGACTTTGGTTTTAGCAGTTGGGGATCAGTACTCACAGTTAATGCTTTTTGGAGCTTTCTTTGAACTGTGACCAGGATTTGAACCCACACATGCATCTGCTGCTTATGTGTAATGCACATCAAGCTGGAACAATACATGAATTCAGATCTACAGTATATATGATAATTGGAAATTGAATATATAAACCAAATTGGAACCACACAGGAACTTGAGGCAAGGTTTGATAAATTGGAGAATAGGAGATGGGTATTTCTTTATGCATTTGGGGTCACATGTGACAGGAAAGGGAGGAGTGGAGGTGGAGGTGAATTGTAGATTCAGGGAACCAAATAATTGCCTTGAGGGATTAAAATATGTCATGAGAAACAGACATCTGGGAATGGATGCAAAGAGGATATTATATGAAGGATTGATTGTGGCAATGGCACTGTATGGGGGGAGACTTGGAATTTAAGAGAGGAAAAGTTTAAATGTGTTTGAGATGAAATGTCTGAGAAGTATGGTAGGGGTTACAAGGTTGGATAGAGTAAGAAATGAGGAAGTGAAGAGGAGAACAGGGGTGGAAAAGGAGATGGCAGACAGGGCCAATGAAAGAGTATTGGGGTGGTTTGGACACATGGAAAGAATGAGTGAAGAAAGATTAGTAAAAGAGGTGTAGAGGACAGAGGTGAAGGAAATGAACTTGAGGGAATGACCAAGGATAAGATGGATAGATAGGGTGAGAGGGTCTTTGAGCAAGAGGGGAATGTTTGTTGAGCAAGGGAGGGCGAAGGCAGGAGATAGGGGTAAGTGGAAAATGGCTGTGCATAGATGATACTATGATGCAAAGAAGGGAGGGGGAAGGGGATGGGTGGGGGTAATGAGCAGTTATGTGTTAGAGATCTTTTGACTCAGCATGAAGGAATTTCTTCCTTCTCTATTTTCTGCATGAGGGGATGGAAAAGGGGCCTTGCTGTTGATGTACTGTGTTTTACTACATTGCAGTGGACAGGATACAGGGATGACCCATCTTCCACGAGGAACTAAGATGAGAGGGAAGAAAGGGTAGTGGATGGGAATGGAATGGGTGGGAGTAGGTGCATGCCTTTTGGCTTGGCTACCTCCATTATAAGTGAGGAAAAGCCCTTGATTATATAGATAGAGAGATAGATAAATAGGAGATGGGACCCAATGAGCATTGTTCTTTTCCTGTATACTACTAGTAGGTAAATACAGTTATGTAAATACATCAACCTATATGGGCCTACTGCCCCCTCCCTCAATTTTTTTTCTTTCTCTTTTAGGTACAATATTTGAATGTGTTTTTCAATAAAGGTATTAATATATTTTTCACAGACTGAAGCTTCCGTGTCAAGGTTGTGAACCACCATACTCATTTAGAAACCATCTTTCCCTCACTGATGATGATATTATTTTTACAGTAAGCTCAACAAATTGTGAATTATTGACATATTTAAGTAGTTGCATCAAACATAGACATTAGAGGAAATGGATACTATTACCCAGTCCACACAAACTTCCTCTTTTGTTCAGGATATGGTAAAGAAAGTAGGTGTGACTGGTGACTTGGATATTCCGGAAGATGGATTTGATGCCCTTATGCAGGCTATTGTATGCCCTGATATTGGCTGGAGGAATATGTCCAGAAAGATAATAATACTGTCTACGGATGCCAGTTATAAATATGCAGGAATTGGAAAGGTGAGTAATTAATGATATTGGCTAATAATTTATTCAAAAGGAGATTAAAAGAATGAGAGAGAGTTTAGCTGATAAAGTCTAGGGGTTGAATGAGTATATGAATTAGTCACTAGGTCCATAGCTTATCTTTAATAGGACTGTGCGATGGGGCAACAAACTAATAACAAGGCACATGGTCTCAGATGAACACAACAGCAAGCTTACCCAGTTGCAGTGTGGTTACAAAACACTACATGAGCAAAGATACGTAATGTATGCCTAAACTACTTCTGTCTACTTCCAAGATTTTTGCATAATTTTTTTTACATGAGGAGAGCTGACATTTAGGGAATAATACCCTCTTACTATCTAGTGATATCAAAACAGTGCAGTATAATTACAAATTACTACAGGAATGTCTGTATAAGCTATATGACTGGAGGCAGGAATAGGAAATAGAGTTTAATAAGAAAAAATGTAAAGTTCTGGAAATGGATACTTGATTTTCAGTAGATTTGAAAAACATATATACCAATTTCCAATTTATCAAATGTAGTGAACATTCTATGGATCACCAAAATGTCATAGTGGACCACAAGATAATGTATTTACCTAGTTGTATTTTACGGGAAGGGGAGCTATGCTCGTGGGGTCCCGTCTTCATATCTCATTTTATCTAAACTATTTTTAAATTCATGTATTGTTTTTGCACACACCACTTTCTCATCTAACTTGTTCCAACTGTCTATTACTCTGTGAGGAAAGCTGTTCTTTTTCAAAGCTCTTCTATAGCTGTCTTTTTTTATTTTCTTTCCGTGTCCTCTTGTATTTCTGTCATCCCATTTTATCAGATTCTCTCTATCAGTAATTTCCATGCCTTTCATGATTCTGTAAATAGCTATCAAATCTCCTCTCTCTCTTCTTTTCTCTAGTGTCTGTAGTTCAAGTTTTGCTAGTCTCTCTTCATATGATAGTTTTGAGAGTGTTGGTGCCAATTTTGTAATTGCTCTTTGTATTCTTTCAAGTTTTTTTTATACATTTTTTTGTACTTGGTGACCATATCGTTGCTGCATATTCCAATCTTGGTCTTATCAGGGTGATTAGGATTTTCTTCACCATTTCTTCATCCAGGTATGTAAATGCAACTTTGATTGTTCTTATTAAATTATAAGTTTCTCCAAAAATCTTATTTATATGTTTCTCAGGTGACATATTATTCATAACAATGACTCCCAGGTCCTTCTCATTTTCTATTTTTTTTATTCCTTCTTCTCCCAAATTATATGATCCTGTTATTCTGTTTTTGCTTTTTCCAAATTCCATTATACTACACTTTTTTGTATTGAACTCCATCTCCCACTTCCTACTCCATTCCTGTACTTTATATAGATCTCTCTGTAGTGATTCACAATCTTCTTCTGTTTTCACTCTTTTTAGTAGTTTTGCATCATCTGCAAAGAAGCTCATATAGCTTTCAATTCCTTCATCCATATCATTAACATATATAGCAAACATTATTGGGGCCAGTACTGTTCCCTGCGGAACACCGCTTATTACTTTATCCCATTCTGAGTGCTGGTCTCTTATCACTACTATCATTTTTCTTTCTTGCAAAAAGTCTTCCATCCAATTTAGCAGTTTTCCTTGTATTCCTCCTTCAGTTTCTAATTTCTTAAGCAACTTCTTATGTGGTACTTTGTCAAACGCTTTCTTTAGGTCTAGAAATGCACAGTCCGCCCATCCATCTCTTTCTTGTATTATATCTATTAGCCTTGAATAGAAACATATTAAATTGGTGACGCATGATCGTCCTTGTCTGAATCCAAATTGCCTTGGATTTAACACTTTGTTTTTTTCTAAATATTTTACCCATTTACTTTTGATAATTCTTTCACAAATTTTTGCTATTGTACTTGTTAGAGAGACTGGTCTATAGTTGGTAGGTTCTTCTTTATTTCCTCCTTTATATATAGGTACTATATTTGCTTTTTTCCAATCTTCTGGAACTTTTCCTTCTTTCAAGGAACTATTTAGTATGCTGTGTATTTTGTCTGCCAGTTTATTCCTGCATTCTTTCAGAATCCAGTTTGCTATTTCATCTGGTCCATGCGATTTTCTGACATCAAGATTACTCAAGTGTGTCAATATTTCATTCTTTGATACTTCTATTTCTTCCATAGGGGGGACTTTCTCTTTCCATTCAATCTCTTCAGGTTGTATGTTCTCCCTTGTAAACACTGATTGAAAATGTTTGTTCACAATTTCCGCCATTTCTATTTCCTCAGTGTATTCAACTCCCCCTTGTCTTAATTTCTCCAAGTCTTGTTTGTTTTTCAGTTTATTGTTTACAAATCTGTAGAATAGTTTTGGTTGATCTTTACACTTTTCTATGACATCTTTTTCATATTTTCTCTTTTCCTCTCTGCACGTTTGTACATATTCATTTCTATAACCGGTATATATTTTCCATTTTTCAGGTCTTCTGTCTTTTTTCCTTCTGGTCCAGGCTTTGTCTCCTTTGTCTTTTAACTCCCTACAACTTTTGTTGTACCAGCATTTTACATATTCTTTTTCTTGTTTTTGTCTTGGGAAATACTTTTCCACTCCTTTTTTGTAAATTTTTGTCAAAATATTCCATTTCTCTTCCACTGATGTTTCTTCTTTGTATATTTCTTCCCAGTTTTCTTGTTGAAAGAATTCTCTCTTAGCTTCAAGTTTTTTCATACATCATTCTTCCTTTTCTATATTGTTCATTTCTTTTCATATATTTTTCTTCATTAAGTTCCAGTTCAATCAATATGTGGTCACTTTTACCTATTGGTGTTTTATATTCAATCTTGTCCACTATTCTAGGTTCAGATGTAATTATTAAGTCTAGTCTCGATGGTTCTTCTTCATTTCTATACCTAGTGTTCTCCTGTATCCATTGTGTCATTGTATGGTCAGTAATCATCTCAAGTAGAGTGTTTCCCCATGAGCCGTCTCCTCCCTTTACTGTCATTTCTTCCCAGCAGATTTCTTCGCAATTAAAGTTGCCCATCATAACTATTTTTCCTCCATCTTCCATTATTTTATTTAATGTTATCTTTCTGTCCTCTAACATACTTTTATGTTCACTCTCCTCCCATGAGGCTGTTTTCGGAGGCACATAATTGATCACAAATTTTCTGCTATTCATATCTCTGTCTTCCATTTCTATCATAATCATCTCTACTGTATTCTTTCCATATATGACACCCTTCACGTTTATATCCTTCTTAGTCAGGAACATAACTCCACCCCCTTGCTTTTTCTCTCTGTTTTTAATCCAATAATTGTATGCATCATGTCCTACACTGTTGGGTGGTAGTGGGCCTTTTAATTTTGTTTCTACAATTCCCATTATGTCCGGTTCTTTTTCTTTCAAGTAATCATTCAGCTCATTCAATCCTGTTATTAATCCATCTATATTTGTGTAAGACACTCTTAGTTTTCTGTCACTTCCATTGTGTTCTCTGTTTCCCTTTTGTTTTTCGCTTGTATGTCGAACTGCCTTAGTTTCATATTCACTACTCTCCAATAGAATCTCTCTTTCTCTGACTCCATTCTGTTCTCATTTTTTTTCTTAACTTCAAGTCTTTTCTGCTTTTCTTCCTCTCTTTCCTCTTTATTCATTTCCCTTTTTATCCATACCTTTTTATATTGTTCACTTGTTGCTAGTTTCCCTGTTTTGGATAAGATATTCTCTGCCGTCGTTTGTGACCTGAATTTAATTTTAATTGGTCTGTTCTTATCTGTACTATACATTCCGAGCCTGAATTTTTCCTCAATTTCTTTCATAATTTCTGGTTCATCTTCCTGAACTAATTTTAGTAAACTGCTTACTTTTTCATTTTCCTCATTGGTTCTTGAGGTTCTATCTGGGTTATGTTTCTCTTCCATTCCTAATATAATTATACATTTCTTTTTGTCAGCTAAGTCTCTTACTATATTCTCCTTCTGTCTCATCACTTTAATAACTGAGTCTTCAGTTTGTTCTCTCATTTGCTGTTTAATTATGTCAGTAAATGCAACTTTACTGTTTTCTTGAATTGTCTTCCATCCCTCTCTGTTTTCTTTATTATTCATCTTTAACTCTTCATTCTCCTTTTTTACTTCTCCTAACTGTCTTTTTAGGTCTTCTATTTCCTTAGTTAACTTTCTGTTCGCCTTCTCTAGTTCTTCCAATTTTTCAACCCTCTGTAAAATGTTGTTAACATGACCGAACCTACGCTCCAAGTCCTCGATCATCTTATCTACCTTCTCTTCTAGTCTTGTCAGTCGGGGGGGGGGTTTGTGTCCCCCCCACCCTCTTTAAATCCCTGGAAAATATTCTCATCACTTTCTACTGTATTGCTCCTATCTATACTTCTAATCTTTACATTTTTATCAGACATTTCGTCATCACCCAGCTGGTCGGGGGGCCGTTTATTGTTTACCTTTCGCCTGTCTGCCTGGGCCAAGTCCTCTCCTTCCTCATTTCCTTCCATTTCCCCAGCAATCCCTCCCCTTCTCCTCTTTCCCTACTTTCCCACTACCCCACGAGCAATTTCCCCCCACCCTGTAAATACAATAGGCACTTCTCTTTGCGTTGGGGTCCACGAAACTTCAATTTTCTTCAGAACGTCCTCTATGCCGTCTGTTCGTTGAAGTGTGTGTGTGTTAGTTCTCCTTTGATTTTTTTCATGTCCATCAACTAAATAGAACTGCACAGCAGCAGCCAGAGCAAACATAATAAGTGACCATAGACACCAAACAACAAGTTGTGGAGAAGACAGGCTGTACTGACTTTCTCTGTGTCTTTTCCAGATTGCAGGTATTATTGAGCCACATGACATGAAGTGCCATTTAGACAAGAATGGCTTGTACACAAGTGGCACACTCCTTGACTACCCTTCTGTTGCACAGGTATAGTTCAGATCTTGACAGTAATACATAAGGCCTATAGTCAATTCTATACCTTCATCTAGGTTACTTTTACACTAAATTTTCCTTGCATTTTTTTCTGTGCTTGATTCATGCATCATGGTTATCTGTGTTTTTGTTTATAAATGAAAGTAATTAGCTTTAAATCATTAATAAAAATCAAATATGTCAGTTATTGAATATTTTCAAATGCATTGTTTTTATTCTCCTTGTATTTACCTAGTTGTATTTACCTAGTTGTATTTTACGGGAAGGGGAGCTATGCTCGTGGGGTCCCGTCTTCATATCTCATTTTATCTAAACTATTTTTAAATTCATGTATTGTTTTTGCACACACCACTTTCTCATCTAACCTGTTCCAACTGTCTATTACTCTGTGAGGAAAGCTGTTCTTTTTCAAATCTCTTCTATAGCTGTCTTTTTTTATTTTCTTTCCATGTCCTCTTGTATTTCTGTCATCCCATTTTATCAGATTCTCTCTATCAGTAATTTCTATGCCTTTCATGATTCTGTAAATAGCTATCAAATCTCCTCTCTCTCTTCTTTTCTCTAGTGTCTGTAGTTCAAGTTTTGCTAGTCTCTCTTCATATGATAGTTTTGAGAGTGTTGGTGCCAATTTTGTAATTGCTCTTTGTATTCTTTCAAGTTTTTTTATACATTTTTTTGTACTTGGTGACCATATCGTTGCTGCATATTCCAATCTTGGTCTTATCAGGGTGATTAGGATTTTCTTCACCATTTCTTCATCCAGGTATGTAAATGCAACTTTGATTGTTCTTATTAAATTATAAGTTTCTCCAAAAATCTTATTTATATGTTTCTCAGGTGACATATTATTCATAACAATGACTCCCAGGTCCTTCTCATTTTCTACTTTTTTATTCCTTCTTCTCCCTATTTATATGATCCTGTGTGTCAAGATCAATGAAATGGCCAAGAAATATCAAGTCAATATCATATTTGCTGTGAAAAATGAGGTAGAGGATCTCTATAAAGAAACGTCTGAGATGATTGACTATTCTTTATGTGTTGTGATGGATGAAGACTCCTCAAATGTTGTGGAAATGGTCAAAGAACAATATGAGGTGAGTTTGAAGTGTTGTAGTAAGTGTATATAGTTTTTTCTTTTCCTTTTTGGGTTCAGAATTGATCTGTAAGTTGTAAGAAGAACCCACACAAGAGCAATCATCTGAGATTTTCATAATAATTGTTGCACCCAGCTCTTATTGTGCAGTTTTTTTCACAGTCCAATTGGTCATATAGCATGTTTTGCATATACATACATACATACATATACCAAGGCTTTTTCCCCCTTCCAAGGGAGGTAGCCACAAAAGGAAAGGCATAAAAACACTCCCACCCATTTCATCCCTAAATACACTCCACACCCCTCCCACCCTTCCTCTCATCTGAGCACCTTGCATATACAAGACATTATTTCTTTTTGTACCTCGAGTTAGTAAATTTCTGTCTGTTATGGGCTTGGATGATCTGCACTTCCACCCAGAATAGAGAGTGGGATATATGAATCAATGAATTGACAGCAGTCTACTTTTTTTGTCTTATGCTCTATCTAGGTTTCCATTTAATGAAAATTGAGGCAACAATTATCATATTGCAAGTAGAAATTAAGCAAAGTTGAAATGTACAGGATATGGTATATTACTTATTATATATATATATTTATTATTTTGTGTTTCCATATACCAGACAATCAGCTCCTCCCTCAACCTCACACATCTGATACATGGTCCAGAACATCTACTTTCTGTTCGCTATTTCACCTCCTGCAAGAATAAGGACATGCCTGTTGAGCAAACTAGTTCATGTACTGGAATCAAAGAAGGAGATGAAGTGGAGTTTCTGGTGGAAATCACAGTAAGTTGTTGTTGTTTCCCTTGACTGTTTGGCCAAGCAGTCCTGCCTCCCTGAGGAATGCCATGACTGAAACAGAGTTTTCCCACATATCCCTTGTAAAGTGTATATTGTGTTGTTGGCATGTATGATTGTGTACAATGTAGTGCTCCATAATGTGTTGTATAGTATGGGGTGAAATGTTACATCCTGGACAGTTATCTGCAATGTGGTCATCAAGGCTCTTCTGGTGGTTTAGAAGGGCTGGATGGTGGCTGCACTGCAGTCTGACCAGGTGGACTCTGTCCTTTTACGGGAGAGAGGATTCAGAGGGGTGGATATCATGGGGTCTGGCATGCAGCAATGTATTGTCTCTCAGTTTTCACAGTAAGTGGAAGACACTGGTTGTGTTATCACTGAATAGTGAGAAGTGGTATGTAAAAGATATCATGACTCTCAAGAAGGGAAACTTTCTTTCATACAAATAAAATCATCTTGCACTAACCAAACTAAAATATGAATAATAAGCAACTTGGCTGAAAGGAATGTTTTTCATCTCTGTGAACCAGAGCAAAGATGTGAGGCAGTATGCAGAATAAAGCATAATTCCTATTGTCTTTATGCATTCATAGATATATTGCAGTATTTGTGCATTGTTCCTCTATCAATATGTGCACCCCAGGGATCTATCCTCAGTCCATTACTTTTCATTTTATACACAAGCAGTTTGGCAGACCCGTTAGATGCTCATAGTGTGCAGTGTCACTTCTATGCAGATGACACACAGATATACATTGAGATCACTGATGTAGCTGACATTAAGGAAAAAATAGTAGCCCTTCTGCATGATATAAAAGTCTGGATTCTTTTGTGAAAACTCAAGCTAAATGAGAGCAAGACAGACATTCTTCTTGTCAAAGGTGGTCTTAGAGTTGACATTGAGACTGAGTTTGGTGTCCTGGATCCTGGAGACCTACGATTGTATCCCAGTCCATCAGTAAAATCCTGGGGATAACATTTGGTTCCAGCCTGAATTTTAAACATCACATAATAAATCTAGTTAAAACTTGTAATTACCATATATAAGGAATCTTTATGCTGTGAGGAGGTATCTAAATAAAGATACTCTCTTTGGACTTGTGCATTCTCTTATTATGTCCCATGCTGACTATTCTTTATTTTTGAGACTGCCCAACTATTCACTGAAGAAAATCCAGACCATTTTAAATAAGTGTGCCAGATTGATTTTTCACTTCCTCCAAGAACTCCAACCAAATGTTACCTGATCAAGTTGCACTGGCTCCCTGAAATGGCTCACATAGAGTTTAAAGTTTGCTTGTTAGTTTATTAGGCCATAGTGCTCAGGCAACCTAAGTATATTGTTGAGATGATATCCAGACCTGAGACTGAAACACAGATGCCTCTGTGGAGCAGTGAAGACACTTATAGACTTAATAAACCAAGGGCAGTAAATAAGAGCTTTTGTAGATAGATCTCTTGCCTCTGCTGCTCCTCGCCTTTACAACAAGCTGCCAGTTAAGGTAAGGCAGCAGTCAACACTTGCTAGTTTTAAGGCCCACCTTAAAAGTTTATATTTACTCAAGCATATGATACCACATGAAAAGTTTTAAATGAGGTATATAGAATATGATATTTTTTAGTGTGATCCAATATTCATTCTTATTGCAATGTGAGCGCTCCTGAATTCAAGTGAAGAACTGGTGCTCAGTAATATAAAACACCAAATTATTATTAAAACTATTTGTGCCAGATGTTTACAGTTGTGATGAAGTAATATAATTATACCTTGTCATTCATGAACTCTGCCTGCTTAGTTTTTCATTACAAAAATAGTATTGCTGATAAAGACATTTATTCCATACTCCTTTTTCTCATAAAGGATAAATGACAGTTTCCATCACAGAAGTGGAATGGTGCTGGGTGAAAAGTGCAAATTATTGTACCTATATATCTATATGCCAATGACTTCATCCTCCTTGTAAAGGAAGTATACAGTCAAGGTGCACACCCCACTTCCATCCATTTCACTCCCATCCACCACCAACCCTTTGTTTCCCTCTCATTTTAGCTCCTTTAGGATGATCCCTGCCTCCTAGCCACTGTTCAGAAGTTTCATCAGTGCTTCTTGTTTCAGGCTGCAGGATGTCCAGAAAATAAGGAAAAAATGTGGATTGATATCACAACCCATTTAGAAAATGTTCACATTGATATTGATGTACACTGTGAATGTGATTGTGAAAAGCCAGGTGCTCCAGTAAGTAGTGGTATCATTACAATTCTTTTCATTCTTATAGTAAGTTGATGTGCTCACAGTATACAATCATTCCAACTTTGATTTGTTACGGTTGGATGCAAAATTACCTCAATAATTTACATTAGTGGAGAATAGTATTTAACAATAACAAAGCTTACATAAGTATACCAAGGGCCTTTTTCTCCATAGCAGAGAGGTAGCCATAGTCAAAAGGCATAATTCCACTATCACCTATTTCATCCCCACCCATTCCACTCCCATCCACCACCCCTCCCTCCCTCTCATCTTGACCCCTCATGGATGACTGGTCATCCTTGCATCTCACCCATTGCCTTGGGTCAAGAGTAATGCCGCAAGACACAGTACATCCACAACAAGGCTGCTTTATTTAATCAGTGACCCCCATTCTCCATCCCCTTTTGCAGAAACATTGAAGATGGTGAGAAATCCCTTTGGGCTGCATCAAAAGGAATTTATCCCCATATTTAATAGTCAATAACAAAGCATGCCCCCATTAAAAGACATGAAAGATCATTAAGATAATTAATTCAAGGGGTGAAAGAATGAAAAAAAGTGGAGAACTTTAAGTCTTTAAGGTCACATAAAGCAATGAATGGAGGAATGGAGGTGGAGGTGAATTGTAGAGTAAGGGAGGCAAGTAAAGGTCTGGGGGGGGAAAGGAAAGTGTCATGAGAAATAGGTACCTAGGGATGGTCACATAAAGAAGATCGTGCAAGGAAGTGATTGTGCCCAAAGTACTGTATAGAGCAGAGACTTGGAATTTGAAAGAGGCAGAAAGGAAGACCATAAACATGTTTGAGATGAAGGGTTTGAGAAGTATGGTAGGTATTATGAGGATGGGTAGAATGACAAATGTGGAGGTGAAGCAGAGGGCAATGATGGTAGCTGGCACATGGGATTAGATCAAAGAATGCCGAGATGGTTTGGGCATATGTTGCTATTCAACATCGACGACAATGATTTAAAATGGCAATTGTCAACAGAATGGTCAGAGTAGACACCACGTGAGTATGAAACCTTTATTAATTGTACAATATTTTGCTTGTTGAAGATTTTTCAAGTACTTGAAAAAGATTCAACAAACGAAACATTGTATATTTAATAAAGTGTCCTTATTTGGTGTCTACTATGACCATCAACAACAATCATATCTTCATACTGAAAATAAATTTTTATTTTGCAGGGTAGAATGACATACTCAGAGAAGTGTTCTAAGTCTGGAACCTATCAGTGTGGAGTGTGTGATTGCCTTGATCGATCATATGGTAAAAAGTGTCAGTGCAACACAGATAGCCTGGATACTGATATTGTGTAGGTGTCACTTGCCAGGGGTTTTGTACAATTTTTGACATACATGTTGAATTCTCATACCTTTTTATACAACATTATTTTGCAAATATCATAAAAGATGTTTACAGTCATCTGAAAGTTTCTTTCTCTATTAGTGTCTATCTACCTATATACTAAGAGCTTTTTCCCCCTTACAAGGGAGGTAGCCGAGTCAAAGGCATGTACCCGCTCCCATCCACCACCCTTTCCTCCCTTTCATCTTAGCTCCTCATGGATGACAGGTCATCCCTGTATCCTGTCCACTGCCCTGGGTCAGAAGCAATGCAGTAAGACAGAGCACATCCACAGCAAGGCTACTTTACTTAATCAGGGCCCCCCCAGCCTGGACAAATCACATCAATAAAGCAAAGAAACTATTTCCGCTTTTTCTCAACTGGCTTCTACCCATCTAATCTTGCTTCTACATCTCAAGGAATGACTATGCTATCAAATCTCTCCTAAAGAATGTTGTAATCTGCCAAAGATCAAACCAACATTTCCTCTGGTGACCATGGCAACACATAGTCACTCTCCACTCATTCCTATTTTCCATCTTTTCCCTTCTTTGCTCAATAGACATTCCCCACTTGCTCAACACCCCCTTCACCCCATCCATCCATCTCATCCTCACTTGTCCCCTCAATTTCACTTCCTTCACCTCTGCCTTCCACACATCTTTTACTAATCTATCATCACTCATTCTTTCCATGTGTCCAAACCATCCCACTAATTTTTCATCAGCCCTGTCATCTTTTCCACTCTTGCTCTCCTCCTCACCTCTTTGTTCCTCACTCTGTCCAACCTAGTAACCCATATCATACTTCTCAGACATTTAATCTCAAACACATTTAAATTTTTCCTCTCTGCCTCTTTTAAATTCCAACTCTCTGCCCTATACAATGCCATCAGCACAATCACCCTTTCATACAATCTCCTCATTGCACCCATTCTCAGTCGCCTATTTCTCCTAACACTTGTTAATCCCTCAAGGCATTTACTTGCTTCTCTCAATCTACAATTTACCTCCACCTCGACTCCTCCCTTTCCTGCCACATGCTACCCTAAATAACTAAAACTATTCACTTCCTCCAACCTCCCTTCTTTTATACTTACCTCCAAGTCACTGCCATCCTCCACCCTTATACATCTCATCACCTTGCTTTTACCCACATTTACCTTCATCTTTCTCGTATTGCATACCCTCTCAAACTCTGTCACTATCTCACTTAATCCTTCCTCTGACTCTGCCACAAGCACAGTGTTGTCAGCAAACAGCAATTAGCCAATCTCCCACTCTCCATACAAATGTAGGGCTAGATAATTCACCAGTAGAAGGTGGTTATATAGCTCCCATTCAAAGGGAAAGATTAAATATCTGTGAAAATTTATATTGTATATGAGATGTCTAGAATAGAAAGGGGGAAATAGTGGCATCATGCATAAGCTATTTTGCCTCTTAACATCAAGAGCTATAAGAGCCATATTTCTGTACCGAGGAGGTGTGGCATTTATTCCTTACTATTCAAGACTTATCATAATTTTTTTTTTTTTTTTTACATTTATTGATAAAAAAAAAAAATATATATATATATATATATATATATATTTTTTTTTTTTAACAACAATTGTTTTTCTCTCACCAGCAATGAAGATTATTTGTGTCAATATGGAAATGAGACTCAAGTTTGTTCAGGCCAGGGTATATGTCAATGTGGACAGTGCGTTTGCAATCAGCCTTCCAAATTTAATGTAAGTTATGTTTCCATGAAATGTATGGTATTCATATACTGCATTCCTGTTTTTCTCCATTATTCTTAATCAATACCTACATATATTCATAATAGAAATCTTGAGATATTTTACTTTAAATATTTCATAATATTAATTTTTCTTATATGGATTATACAGGATATAAATGGTGTTTACTGTGAGTGTAACCATGGAGGCTGCCGTGACCCAAAGAATAAAATTTTGTGTTCAGGTAATGGTGAATGTGACTGCGACAAATGCCGGTGTTACCAAGGTTGGCAAGGTACCTTCTGTGAATGTCAGACAGATGAGGTCTGTGTAGCACCAGGTAAATAACTTGAAATAACCTTGATATTTGTGAACAGGTATAGGTATGTTCATGTATTTGTATATACATATACCAAAGGCTTTTTCCTCCTTACAAGGGAGGTAGCAAAAAAACAAAGGCATAGAAACCATTCCCACCCATTCCATCCCCAATACACTCCACTCCCTTCCACCCTTTACCCTCCCTCTTATCTCGGCACCTCCTGGATGATGGGTCATCCCTGTATCTTGTCCACTGCCTTGGGTCAGAAGCAGTGTCGTAAGACACAGCACATCCACAGCAAGTCCATTTCATTGAATCGGCAACCCCCCCCTCTCTGTCCTCTCATGCAGAAAAGGAGAAGACGGGGAGAAATCCCTTTGGGCTGCATCAAATTATTTCTCATACCAACTTCCTCACTCCCATCCCCCACCCACTCCCCCTCATGCATCACAGCATCATCCATACACAATCCTTCTCCATTCACCCTTGTCTTCTGTCCTCTCCTGTCCTTTGTCAACAGACATTCCTCTCTATTGTAATGCCCCTTTTACCCCATCCATCCATCTCATCCTAGGACACACTCTCATATTCACTCCTTCCACCTCTGCTTTCCACACCTCTTTTACTAATCTTTCTTCACTCATTCTTTCCATGTGTCCAAACCATCCTAATACTCTTTCATCATCCCTATCTCCCAACTCCCTTTCCACCCCTGTTCTCTTCCTCACCTCATTTCTCACTCTATCCAGCCTAGTAACCCCTATCATACTTCTCAGACACCTCATCTCAAACACATTCAAACTCCTTCTCTCTTCCTCTCTTATGTTCCATGTTTCTGCCCCATATAGTGCTGACAGCACAATCACTCCTTCATATAACCTCCTCATAGCATCCATTCCCAGATGTCTATTTTTCATTACACTTTTTAATCCAAAGCATTTACTCACTTCTCTCAATCTACATTCTACCTCCTCCTCCACTCCTCCCTTTCCTGCCACATTCGCACCTAAGTATCTAAAACTATCCACTTCCTCCAGTCTCTCTCCCTTAATGCTCACTTTCAGCCTGCTGTCACTCCCTCTCCTTGTACATCTCATCACCTTACTTTTGCCCACATTTATCTTCAGCTTCCTTCTTTCACACACCTTCTCAAACTCTGTCATTAACTTTCTCAGTCTCTCCTCTGATCCTGCTACAAGTGCAGTGTCGTCAGCAAACAACTAGCTTATTTCCAACTTTCCTCCATTTTCTTTAACCATCTCCAGCCCCTGACCCACTACCCTTGCATTCACCTCTCGCACCACCCCACCCATGTATAGAGTAAACAGTCAGGGCGACATAACACATCCCTGACAAAGTCCCACCTTTACCTCAAACCATTCACTCTCTCCATTTCTAGTCCTAACACAAGCTGTACTACTCTCATAAAAACTCTTGACTGCTCTTAACAGCTTACCTCCTATCCCATATATCTGCAGTACCTCCCACAGTGCCTTCCTGTCTACCCTTTTGTAAGCCTTTTCCAAGTCCATAAAAGCCCAAAAAACATCCTTACCTTTTCCTCAGTCTGTCTTACCACAAAAATCTGATCTACACGACCCCAACATGTCCTAAAACCACACTGTTCCTCACCAATTACTCCCTCTGTTCCTCTCCTAGTCCTCTCAATCAAGACCCTCCCATAGGCCTTCCCAAAAACACTCAACAAGCTGATCCCCCTGAAACTACTACACTCACTTGTCCCCTTTTCCATTGCAAAGCGGAACTATACAGGCACTCCTCCAGTCCTCTGGCACTCTACCTTCTCTTAAACAAACATTAAGTAACCTCATCAGCCAGTCCACCATAACTGTACCTCCTTTCTTCAGACATTCTGTATGGCATCCATCCATCCCAGGTGCCTTAACTGCTCTCATCATCTTAACAGCTGCTTTCAATCAGTATACTTATCATACATACATACATATAACAAGGCTTTTTCCCCCTTACAAGGGAGGTAGCCAAAAAGGGAAAGGCATAAAATCATTTCCACCCATCCCATCCCTGAATACACTCCACACCCCTCCCACCCTCCCTCTTATCTGAGCACCTCCTGGATGATGGGTCATCCCTGCACCTTGCCCACTGCCCTGGGTCAGAAGCAGTGTCGCAAGACACAGCACATCCACAGCAAAGGCCGCTTCATTAAATCAGCGACCCCCCCTCTCCGTCCCCCCATTGCATAAAAGGAGAGGACGGGGAGAAATCCCTTCAGGCTGAGTCAAATTTTGCTCACACATACTACCTCACCCCCCACCCCCCCGCCCATTCCACCTCATGCAATCACATCATCTATATACAACCATTCTCCATTCACCCCTGTCTTCTGTCCTCTCCCGTCCTTCCTCAACAGACATTTCCCTCTTCCCCAAAGCCCCCTTCACCCCATCCATCCACCTCATCCTAGGACGTCCCCTCATGTTCACTCCCTCCACATCTGCCTTCCATACCTCTTTTACTAGTCTTTCTTCACTCATTCTTTTCATGTGTCCAAACCATCCTAATATTCTTTCATTAACCCTATCTCCCAGCTCCTTTTCTACCCCTGTTCTCCTCCTCACCTCCTCATTTCGCACTCTATCTAGCCTAGTAACCCCCATCATACTTCTCAGACACCTCATCTCAAACACATTCAAACCCCTTCTCTCTTCATCTCTTATGTTCCATGTTTCTGCCCCATACAGTGCTGTTGGCACAATCACTCCTTCATACAGTCTCCTCTTAGCATCCATTTCCAAATGTCTATTCCTCATTACACTCTTTAATCCACCAAGGCATTTACTCGCTTCTCTCAATCTACATTCTACCTCCACCTTTTCCTGCCACATTTGCACCCAAGTATCTAAAACTATCCACTTCCTCCAGTCGCTCTCCCTTAATGCTCACTTCCAGTACTAATACTAATGATTTAGTTTATGGTATTTGACACTTATGCCATTGACGAGTGAAATTTAGGAACACCAAAGATCCTTACATGATTTAGATTGTATTATAATTTCATTCTTGTGTTAGTAGTATTGCTAGTATGTAATGACATTGGTTCATAGATACACATGATGAAGCTCTAGTAAATTTTTCCCTTTTTCTTTCACTCTCTTTGTCTTTCTCTTTCCATCTTTCTCTCTTTTTCTCTCTCTCCCTGTTCCTCATTCTGACTCTCCCATTATTTCAACAGGAGGGGTTGAAGCTTGTTCTGGACATGGCACATGTAACTGTGGAAAATGCACCTGTGAAAAGAAAAATGGCATTTCATATTCTGGCAAATATTGTGAAGAGTGCCGTGTAAGTATTACTGATTCACTTGAGTATAAGATTTTTTTTAATTTTTTCCTCTTTTGTAAACATTCCAACATTTCTGTGACTCGCTTTAATGAGTAAATTCAGCTTCTCCATTATGATTTGGGTATCCATACAGACATGCCAAACAGGGAGATGTGTGAAGTATCAGGACTGTGTACAGTGTAGGATCTTTGGCATGGGGAAATTGAAAGGATCAGCATGTGACAAGTGCACCATCATTCCTGAGGGTATTGAATCACTTCAAGGTAAGCCTTTGTATATTCACAAGGTTGCCAGGGGCACAACTACAATGAAATAACCCAAACTGGAACCATACATATAGTTATGATAGAGAATTAGAGATAGGACCTCTTTCCTTGTATGCCACAATTAGGTAAATACACATTTAGGTTATCAACCAGCAACCCCTACCCTACTCCTTCTCCTAATAGCCAGTATGCTACAATTAGGTAAATACACATTTAGGTTATCAGATATATTTGAATAGAGAGAGGAAACAACCAGTAACCCCTACCCTACTCCTTCTCCTAATAGCGAATGACAGAAACAAACTCACAGTTGCTAAACACACAGTTTGGTAGTGAGCAGGCAAGTGTCATCAGACTGTTTATCTACCTTCATGGGACAGAACCTATGTAATGCATATGAGCTTTTGATTTTGAGCACAAGCTTGAACATGAAAAATAAGAAACAATCCACCTTAAAAGTAAGAACAACATTCTGGCAGATGAGAAGGATTGACTTCTTATTATAATAAAAGAAAACATTGCTAGAAACAAATCAAATGAGAAAAAGATGGGTGAATTGATTGATGTTTAAGAAAGTTGTTTTTTTAGCCAATAGAAAGACATGGTTAACCCCTTCACTCCAGGCCAAAATCTCGTATGCAGCATCTGCTGCCAGACGTGCGACGTTGCGTCATGATACTCGCATTATAGAAAATAAAGTTACCACTGTATTGCTCGTTCTCTTTCATCCGTGAATTTTGATAACCATAGAAAATATGATGAAGCCAGTTTACAGAGTATGGGGGTCAAGCAGGTACAACTACACTTATGCCATTGACGAGTGCTGACATCGGCATCCTTGCATACCCACTTGCTCCTCATGACGCGTACGTAGGCATCATCGTATTGAAGGGGTTAACTTTAGCAAAATCATGGAGCAGCAGAAAAGGGAAGTACTGTGCAAGACTGATTGGAAGACATAGTTTAGGTGTTTCACGTTTCTTCTTTCTGTATGAACGTAAGCCTTCTTCCAACCTTGGGGCACTATCCCTGAACATGATAATGTACATATTTAGAATCAGAAGTTTCATGATGAGCAATGTTACTAGATTTCATTGCCAATAAATGCTGGTACATACATATACCAAGGCTTTTTCCCCCATACAAGGGAGGTAGCCAAAAAGGAAAAGCCATAAAATCACTCCCACCCATTCCATCCTTGAATACACTCCACACCCCTCCACCCTCCCTCTTATCTTAGCACCTCCTGGATGACGGGTCATCCCTGCACCTTGTCCACTGCCCTGGGTCAGAAGCAGTGTCGCAAGACACAGCACATCCACAGCAAGGCCGCTTCATTAAATCGGCAACCCCCCCTTTCTGTCCTCCCACGCACAAAAGGAGAAGATGGGGAGAAATCCCTTTAGGCTCACACATACTACCTCACCCCCCCATCCCCCCGCCCATTCCACCTCATACATTACAACATCCTCCATATACAACCATTCTCCATTCATCCCTGTCTTCTGTCCTCTCCAGGCCATCCTCAACAGACATTCCCCTCTCCCCCAAAGCCCCCTTCACCCCATCCATCCACCTCATCCTAGGACGTCCCCTCATGTTCACTCCCTCCACATCTGCCTTCCATACCTCTTTTACTAGTCTTTCTTCACTCATTCTTTCCATGTGTCCAAACCATCCTAATACTCTTTCATTAATCCTATCTACCACCCTTTCCACCCCTGTTCTCCTCCTCACCTCCTCATTTCTCACTCTATCTAGCCTAGTAACCCCCATCATACTTCTCAAACACCTCATCTCAAACACATTCAAACTCCTTCTCTCTTCCTCTCTTATGTTCCATGTTTCTGCCCCATACAGTGCTGTTGGCACAATCACTCCTTCATACAGTCTCCTCTTAGCATCCACTCCCAAATGTCTATTCCTCATTACACTCTTTAATCCACCAAGGCATTTACTCGCTTCTCTCAATCTACATTCTACCTCCACTTTCACTCCACCTTTTCCTGCCACATTTGCACCCAAGTATCTAAAACTATCCACTTCTTCCTGTCGCTCTCCCTAATGCTCACTTCCAGTCTACTGCCACTTTCACCCCTTGTACATCTCATCACCTTACTTTTACCCACATTTATCTTTAGCTTTCTTCTATCACATACTCTCCCAAACTCTGTCACTAACTTCCTCAATTCCTCCTACGATCCTGCCACAAGCGGTCGTCCACAAACAACAGCTGGCTCACCTCCCACTTTTCTCCATTTTCTTTAATCATCTCCAATCCCTGACCCACTACCCTTGCATTTACCTCTTGCACTACCCCATCCATGTATAAGTTGAACTGGTAATGCTAGTAATATACTTTTTTTTTTTTTTTCAACAAACAGGTGAAGTGGATAAAGGTGCGCAGTTGTGCTCATTTGTGGATAAGTCAAGCAACTGTGAATTCAAATTCACATACTTGTACATGCCAGCCAGTGAGACATACAGCATCAAAGCTCAAAGCCTCATGGAATGTCCACCAGGGTTTGATGTCTTTGGTTAGTACATCATTACATAAGCACATTAACATCCATCAGTTATTATCATGATATCATATAACATCATTATTGTTAATAGATGAGATCTTTGGACAATGAGTAAAATTGTTCTTTACTAGTATACAGATTGAAACTGATTTTATATTCAAGTGACAAAGGAGGGGTGGTCTTATGTAAACAGAATATTTTTGATTAATCTAATGACTTACTTGTTGATACATTTTCTAGGCCTTGTATTTGGTATTATTGGAGCTGTTGTGGTTGTTGGACTTTTGACCTTGAGTATATGGAAAATTGTAACTAGCATTCAAGATCGCAAAGAATATGCCAAGTTTGAGGAGGAAAGGAAGAAAGCCAAATTGGATCAGGTGAGGCAGTAATGAATGTGCAAGCCTTCATAAGACTTTGAATGTGTGTGTTTTTGTGCACATATATGTATCCCCATCTGGGGTATTCGCTGCATGTTATTGTGGCAAAGTAGCATGCAGCTGATATTTTAGGGTCTATATGGGGCATCCCTATGGACCAGAGCCACACATCATTTTGTCTGTGATAGAGGAAATCTCTGTTCATAGAGAAATGAGGACACATTTAATATACTGTGACTGTCCCTCCATTATGCTGTCCCTCCACCCCTTGTTACTGTCCTGTACCATTTCTCTGAATATTCATTTCCTTCTTTCACCTACCCTGTGGTGGGGGAAAAGAATGCTGTCACTAAGTCTTCCCACTTCAGTCATACAAGGCAACAAAAATGGGACAGGGATAGGACTATCTTGCTACCTGTAGCCCCACAGGGGACATTCCTGAAAAAAGTAAAGGCATAAGAGGGTCTAGGAGTTTTCCAACCAGTACCCTAAGGTTTGGATCTTTTAATGTGCATGGATGTGGTACAGATGAGAGTAAAAGGGAAGAGATAGGGAGTATATTTGTGAGAGGAAAGATGTATGTGTTGGCATTGAGTGAAACTAAGTTGAGAGAGAGGGGCAAGTGTGAGTTTGGGAGTGTAGTTGGGAGGCTCTCAGAGTGAGGAGAGGACGAGGGAGAGAAGGGGTGGATATACTAGTAAGTGAAGAGATAGGAAAGTGTGTGGTGGAGTGGAAGGAGGTTTCTTCAAGGTTAATGTGGATGAAGGTGAAGCTGGGAAGTTATGGGTTTTTGTAAGTGCAAATGGGACTGGTAATGAGAAGAGTGTAGAGGAAAGGGAGTCTTTTTGGATGGACTTAAATGAGTGCATAGAGGGATTAGGGAGAAATGTCAATGTAGTTGTATTGGGAGACCTTAATGCAAGGGTAGGAAATGAACCAATAGATGGAGTGATTGAGAAGTGTGGAGTTCCAGGAAAAAATTGTAGTGGAGAGTTGATGGAGGAGATGTGTCTCGAGAGTAGATGATAGCAAATACAGTGTTTAGGAAGAAAGTCAAGCATAAGTACACATGGGAGAGGGTTGTGGATGGAAGGATGGTAGATAGAGCATTAATGGACTATATAGTGGTAACCAGGAGTATAGTAGTAAGAGTTAAGGATGTACATGATCTAAGGGGAGAGTGGGGGAATACCAGGTCATTTTTTGTTGGAAGGTAAGTTGAGAGTGGAGGATAGGTGGAGAAAGAGGAAAAGGGCAGAAGGTAGGGAGGTGCTTAGAGTGAACTGCTAAAATGAGAAAGAAAAGAAGTACAAGAAGCTGAAAGAGGAGTGGGAGTGAGTGAAGGGTAGAGCAGAACTAGGAGTGGAGGAGGAATGGGGATGGTTCAAGAAGGGAGTCAAAAGGTGTGCAAAGATGGTGTGTGGAACAAGGAGAATGGGAAGAAATAGAAGGAAGGGTAGTGAGTGGTGGGATGAGGAAGCAAAGAAGGGTGTAGAAGAGAAGATGCAGGCTTTCATAGATTGGTAACAAATTAGGAAGAGGGAATCATATGAGAGGTACAAAGTAAAGAGAAGTAAAGCATAAGATAAAGGAGGCAAAGAGGAGAGCAGATGTGAAATGGGGTAAGAGTATGACAGAAATTTTTGAAAGTAATAAAAAAGTGTTTTGGAAGGAAATTAAGAGAGGAAGAGGAGGTGAATCAAGTAGAAAAGAAAAGGTAAAAGGTGCAGATGAAGAAATAATAATGGAAGAGAAGGCAGTGAGAGGAAGGTGGGCAGAGTATTTTAGGGAGTTGCTAAATGTGAAGGAGGATAGGGAGGGAAAGGTAATTGCAGTGGGAAGTGCAAAGAAAATGACCATGATGAGTGAGGAAAATGGAGGAGAAATAAAGAAAATAAAGTGAAGGCAGCTGTTAAGATGATGAGAGCAGGTAAGGCACCTGGGTTGGATGGATGTCATGCAGAATGACTAAAAAAAAAAAAAAGAGGTATACTGATGGTGGACTGGCTGGTGAGGTTATTTAATGTTTGTTTAATAGAGGGTAGAGTGCCAGAGGACTGTATAGTTCTAATTTACAATGGAAAGGGATACAAGTGTGAGTGTAGTAGTTTCAAAGGGATCAGTTTGCTAAGTGTAGTTGGGAAGGCTTATGGGAGGGTCTTGATTGAAAGGATTAGGAGAGGAACAGAGGGAATTAGTGAGGAACAGTGTGGTTTTAGGACAGGTAGGGGTTGTGTAGAACAGATTTTTGTGGTAAGACAGATATGTGAGAAAGCTGTAGGAAAAGGTAAGGACGTATTTTGGGCTTTTATGGATCTGGAAAAGGCAAATGACAGGGTAGACAGGATGACACTGTGGGAGGTTTTGAGGATATATGGGATGGGAGGAAAGCTTTTAAGAGCATTCAAGAGTTTTTACAAGAGTAGTAGAGCTTGTTTTTCAATTTATACATGGATGGGGTGGTGCAAGAGGTAAATGCAAGGGTAGTGGGTCAGGGATTGGAGATGGTCAAAGAAAATGGAGAAAAGTGGGAGATAAGCCAGTTGTTGTTTGCTAACGACACTACACTTGTGGCAGGATTAGAGGAGGGATTGAGGAAGTTAGTGACAGAATTTGGGAAGGTGTGTAAAAGAAGGAAGCTGAAGATAAATGTGGGTAAAATTAAGGTGATGAGATGTACAAGGGGAGAAAGTGGCAGAACACTGGAAGTGAGTATTAAGGGAGACTGGAGGAAGTGGATAGTTTTAGATATTTGGGTGCAAATGTGGCAGGAAATGGAGGAGTGGAGGTGGAGGTAGAATGTAGATTGAGAGAAGCGAGTAAATGCCTTGGTGGATTAAAAAGTGTAATGAGAAATAGACATTTGGGAATGGATGCTAAGAGGATATTGTATGAAGGAGTGATTGTGCCTACAGCACTGTACGGGGTAGAAACGTGCAACATAAGGGAGGAAGAGAGGAGTTTGAATGTGTTTGAAATGAGGTGCCTGAGAGGTATGGTGGGATTACTAGGCTAGATAGAGTGAGAAATGAGGTGAGGAGAACAGGGGTGAAAAGGGAGTTGGTAGATAGGGTTGATGAAAGAGTATTGGGGTGGTTTGGACACATGGAAATAATGAGTGAAGAAAGATTAGTAAAAGAGGTGTGGAAGGCAGAGGTGGAAGGAGTGAACATGAGGGGTTGACCTAGGATTAGATGGATGGATGGGGTAAAAGGGGCATTGGAAAAGAAGGGAATATCTGTTGAGGAGGGACAGGAGAGGACAGAAGATAGGGGTGAATAGAGAATGGTTGTGTATGGATGATGCTGTGATGCATGAGTGGGAGTGGGTGGGGGATGGGGGTGAGGGAGTATGTATGAGAAATAAACTGATACAGCCTGAAGGGATTTCTCCCAGTCGTCTTTTCTGCATGAGGGGATGCAGAGGGGGGGGTCACCAATTTAATGAAGCGGCCTTGCTGTGGATGTGCTGTGTCTTGCAACACTGCTTCTGACCCAGGGCAGTGGACAAGATACAGAGATGACCCATCATCCAGGAGGTGCCAAGATAAGAGGGAGGGAAGAGGGTGGAGGGGAGCGGAGTGTATTGGGGATGGAATGGGTGGGAGTGGTTTCTATGCCTTTAGTTTTTGGCTACCTCTCTTGTAAGGCGTTTGGTATATGTATGTACATATACCAAAAGCCCTTTTCCATACACACACATATATAAATATATATTTATATTTTTATGATGGATGAATCCTATTGATTTGACCATTTCCCTAAGTTTTCAGGAATACTTATACTAAAACTAATTTTCTATAATATTAAATTTCAGCAAAGCAACCCACTTTATCAGCCAGCAACCAGCACTTTCCTCAACCCTACATTCATAGAATAGGAAGCATTTTTTCTAAGTGATGAGGTGAATTTTTGTGTCAATATGCATTGCCTTTACAAAGATTGATTGATTGATTTATGAAAGTTTTGGCTTGAAGGCCAAGCGCCGGAGCCAGTAGGCCATTCAGCGCATGCCTTTACAAAGAATTAATTATAATACTGTTAAGTAGTCAGGAAAGGACTTCAAGAAAGGGAAAGCTATTTACTTTTAACTTCGGAAATACAGTTCCTGTTGGGGTTTTTTACATTACTTTTAAGATGGAAGAGAAAGTCATAGAATTAGGGAATATAAACAAAGAACAGGTAATGAGCACATCAAGGAAGTGACTGGCTGTTTTGGGGTGCCTTGGCTGCTTGAGAATGGAGTGTTAAATTGAATTGTGTTGACTACCACAAGAAGTATGGTTGTTGGTTGCACTTGGGTAAAAAAAAAACAATACACAAATATACATGGAAGCATAACAAAGGTGTATAAAGTATCATTAATTATGTCATTGACCAAAAGCCAATGAGAATGATGTTGGATATGAGAATGGTGAGAGGGGGTAGATTTTATCAACTCATTAACTTTGGACTGAAAGTGGCAAAGAGAAAGAAGCTTGGACATAAATGCAAAGAAGAGAAACAAATAAGTGTTGGGAAAGGGAGGAAGAATGAACTGGCTAGGGAATACAAAAGGGCAAATGAGGGAGAAATGGAAAGAAAGGAGAGGCAGAAAAACTGGAGATGGAGAAGAAGAAATGAGAGAAATTA
The DNA here is from genome assembly GCF_046742065.1 of Oratosquilla oratoria. Lineage (NCBI taxonomy): Eukaryota > Metazoa > Arthropoda > Malacostraca > Stomatopoda > Squillidae > Oratosquilla > Oratosquilla oratoria. The sequence goes on along the minus strand of NC_134785.1, from coordinate 59,424,264 downwards.
AAAGTGGCAATGAGAGATAGCTCAGAATTTATGTACTATGAGAAAGGTTGGGCATGGAAGGAGAGGAACAAAGTGGTGGAGTGAGGAACAGAGGAATAAGTGAGAAGAGAACAGAAAGGAATATAATAAGTTTAGAAATTAAATGGCACAGTCTTTCTATCCATATACCAAGGGCTTCTTTCCCCTCATAAAGGGGGGTAGCCAAGGCAGAAGGCATGCATCCACCTGCTCACATCCATTCCACTCCCATCTACCACCTTTGTTTCCTTCTCATCATATCTCCTCATGGATGAAAGGCTGTCTCCTGCCCACTGCCCAGGTCAGAAGCAATGACACAGATTGTAGCTAAATGCAAACACAAAAGTGGTGTTAGTTGCGGACATAAGGTATCTGAGACTCTTGAAGGGAGGAAGACACTATTCTGGAAGCACTGTTCGAAGCATTACACTTGCCAACTGTTATGGACAGGATTGAGGCCAGGGTGATAAATACAAGACAGAAATTTCATGTGGGTTTTTTTTTTTTTTTTTTTTTTTTTCTCTTTTAATCACAGAAAAGTATGGGAGGTATTGTGAAGATGATTAGGAATGGCCAACTTGAACTGGTTTAGTTCTGTTATGTGAATAGACAAAATTAGATATCTTCAAAATACCTTTTAATCTCTAGTGCCAGGACTGAGAGCATGGGAGGAGGTAGATGGATGGGGTGAATGAGCTATAAAGGCTGATGGTCAGGACTTCAAACAAGTGAAAATGTGGGTGGGTGGCAGTGAGAGATGGAGTATTTACCTAATTGTAGTATACAGGCAAGAGGCAACATTTGTAGGGTCCTGTCTCCTATTCTTTAGTTTTCTGATGTACCTAGACTCAAGTTCATGTACGGTTCCAACATAATCTATATCTTTGATTTCCAATCATCATACTTACATTTGAACTCATGTATAGTTTGAGCTTGGGCAATATCACAATCTAAGCTATTTCACATAGTTATACATCTATATGGAAAACTGTATTTCTTCACATCCTTTCGACATGTAGTCTTTCTTAATTTACTTCCGTGACCTCTTAAAGCCCTCTCATTTTCAATCAGATCTCTTCTATCAATACAATCTATCCCCCTTAGTGACCTGAACACTACAATCATGTCACCTCTTTCTCTTTGATCTTTCAAAGTTGGTAGACCCACTGCTTTTAGTCTTTCCTCATATAGTTTATCTGCCAGACTGGGGACCAGTTTGGTTAATACCCTTTGTATTTTCTCAATCTTGTTTATATCTTTCACTCTGTATTGGAAGCATACTACTGATACGTATTACAGTGTTGGACGTATCAGGGTTTCTATGAGTTTTTTCATTATCTCTTCATCTATGTAATGGAACGCCACTTTAATCTTCTGCAGTAGGCCATACGTCTCTCCCACAATCCTGTTGATATGTCTGTCAGGTGACAGGTTGTCTTTTATCAATAATCCCAAGTTTTTCCTCCTCTTTTGCTTTTGTAATGGGTTCACTTCCCAAGGAATAGTTTAAGGATGGCCTTTTGCCACTATTAATCATTTCCAGTACTTTGCATTTTGTGGAATCAAATTTCATTTCCCATTCCTGGCTTCATGCTAAAATAGTACACCAAGAAAGAAATGGCAGGACTACAGAGGAGGTTATGTGGTGGTATTTTTCTCATCATTTAAAGCAGGGAGACACGAAATTGATGAGTAAGATGTGTGAGAAGAATAAGGAATTCTCTCTCCCATGCTGAGCAATTTCACAATGCAAGAAATGGGTCAATAAAATAAGTTTTATCACAAGAGAAAATGTGAATATGGAAACTCAGTCCTGTGTCCCCAGCTATTCTTTCATGCAATGGTTATGATTTAATGTAATGTCACAACCACCACCTCTCAGAAAGGGCTAGGGCAGTGCTTTGTTACAGAGCACCATTTTGGGATGCTTGCTGACCAAGCAGTTTAGAGCATCACTATTTGGGTACAGGGTCAGGAGTGGAGGTAGTTCAAGTCTGCTGGTGTCATGAGTTCTCAGAATGGGCATACTACATTAAATTCCTGGCCTCAATGAATGTGATGATTATATTCCTTGTAAAAATTGTCTCACAATTAATAGAAATACCTTCATCCTAACCCCTAGATTGTTGTGTTGAATTATACTTCAAAATTAGATTACTTTTTACCCTAGACTGAGGAGTAAGACTCCACTGAATATAGTCAAAGATTATAGAATTTATTTTAAAGATTCTTTGAGAATTGTTTTTGCTCTAGATTAATACACCAGGATATTGAAAATATTTGTACAATCACACTTTATTTGCACATTTTGCTTTACTCCACAGTTATGTCTGTAGTTAAATGAAGAGCATCCTTATTTATACCAGATACAAAACATATCCTGCCTCTTTTTGTAATATATGAAAAAATATAATTGTCAAACACACTTTTGTTTTTTTTCCATGGTACCTACAAATTAAGACAACTCATACAAGATTTCAGCAATGTACTACACCTGTGATGGTGTGATCTAACATGCAAGTTCTTGTGATTTTATTTTTTCTAAGTAATTTAAATACAATCTGTGCAGGATTGGGTGATATAACTATGCATATGACTTCATGCTTAAAACATATCAATACATAAGGTGTTACATTTATGGTTATTAATATACTTACAAGTTTACATAAGTTCTGTCCTCAGACCTGTTATTAACGTGGAAGCAAACATGAGGGAACTTTATCACATGTTCATACAGTGGTGATTTTAAAATAAACTATGTCATTACGCTTCTATTCACATTATACAAAAAAGAAATGAATTTTCATAAAATATTTCAGGAGCTGATTTTAAATTGCATACTGGTGTTTATGGATATTTTTTGTGCCTGTAATTATATACAAGAACACATACAAACACATAGATGAGATATGCACCCCAAAGCAAATTAGAAACATTTTTTTGTTTTTTCAAAACTTAACCAAAGCAAAGAAACAGGATGCTATGATAACATTTTATTTCTTCTAAATAGCTAGTAGGTAGACACAAAGATACATATATATACACAAGGCAGTAAGGAGGTTCAACAGCCTTCTACTGTACAGTACTTACAATTGAATAAGACCTTTTCTCTACTTAAATTTGTTTCTAACATAAAGGAGCTTGAGTGATGGCTCTATGTTACATTCCTAATGATTCCCAGAAGGGGAATACATGGATAGGACATGTGCAGATTCTCCTGTTGGGTGGCAAAAAGTTTGCTCTTCCTCCTGCATATTTCAGGGGTAGAAAGAGACCTATTATCTTGTGGGGATAGGTGAGAGACCTTTATCTTGTAACGCCAAATCTTACATAAATGAATATGCACAAAAGTATACAGTATGAGAAAAAAAGTGTGAGAAGATGACCGTGAACAGGGCCCGGCAGAGATGGTATAGGTATGTGAAAAGAATTGAGACAAATGATGGAACAACTAATTGTAGGAGAGAATTAGAAGAGGAAGATAATAACAATACATATGCACAATGGGTAAGTGGAGGAAAAGAAGAAGGGAGGGTGATGAAAAAAAAAAAAAAAAAAAAAAAAAAAAAAAATGGGGAAGGGAATATAGAGGGAAGTGGAATAAAAATCTCCAAGAAGAGATGTGTGAATTTTTTTTTTTTTTTTTCTTAGTCTCCGGACCTTCGTATAATGATCCTACAGAATCTACAAAGTCAGCAAGAGCCATCTATTAGATGCCACCTCTAGATAATGGAAGTGTTGATATTTGATGATGGGAAGTGAGGATTTTTTTTTTTTTTCGACATCCACAAGACCACCAATGCAGGCTTCCATGGAGGGGAATCCATGTAGAGAAGATACGAATGATGATAAAAGGACAAGAAGTGGAGAGGAAAATGGGTACTTAGAAAAATTTAATCCTTACTACTTTTGTCAGTGAAGAGTGATGCAGCTTATTACAATTGCTTAGTGTTTGCCTAAATAAAATCAGAATATGATGAGGGTGGGGAGCACATAATTATCAGAAAGTGCATATCTACAACCAAAATTATTGCCTTTCCCCAAATGAACTTAGACTGATGGGGCAGATAACAATCACTAAGATCAGAGAAAGGTGTAGGACTTGACTATTTCTTTTAGTTTATCCCACAAATTAATGTATCAATGAGAAAAACTGCATCAGCCTCCATGAAACAGTCTGTCTTCTTAAGTTTCTTGCCATGTCCTCTTTATGTCCCATGTCATTTTTGTGTCCATTACTGATAGATCTTTTTTGTCAATCTTGTCCACACCTATCACAGTTGTAAAGATAAGCTTGCTTCCTGACTACACCATGGTCACCTGATCAATGGAGAATTGAAGATGGGACCCAACAAGTATAATTCTTTTCCTGTATGCTATCAATCAATCTTGTCCTTAGTTTCTCTTGCAAGTCTCTACAAGTCATTCAAGAAAGAGATATTTTGTTGCGTGTGCAAAGTTAGAGTAGATGAGTATAAGACATGGATACTGCACATTACAATTTGGTAAATACTATTGCATACTTTGAAGAAGCAAAAAAAAATTAAAAACAGTAAAAGAAGTGACTGAAATTGAATGGTAGGAATACAAAATAAAACTGCATAGACAGGAATAAAAGAAATTATGGAACAAAATGTAGAGGAGAAAAGAAGTTTATATAAGAGTACGTAATTAGAATATATACAGTAGAACCTCTACATACGAATTTAATTCGTTCCAGGATCTACTTCGTATGTTGAAATGGTCGTATGTTAAAACAAATATTCCCATAAGAATACACTGTAATTCATTTAATTCATCCCACAGCCCGAAAACCTATGATAACTCCTTAATAAATACTGTACTGCAGATAATTACACATAGCAATAAAACAAATACATTACTGTATATAAGAGAGATGTAAAAAACTAATTTATAAAGATCACTTATACAAACACCGCTCACATGCTTTTCTATGATTTCTTGCTTTACTTCCAAGGAAAGCATTACTTTCTTCCTTTCACCACTGCTACCGCTCACACTAGCCTTCATGGGACCCATGATGATAAAATAAAAAAGGAAGGTATTAAGCACTGTTATTTACAATCAGAACAAGGAGAAACACGCAACACGAAGGAGAGCCGTGAACTGACTGCCGTCTAGCACGCTAACCATGAAACTGCGATGCTACGAGAAACTGCGACGCCGTATATATGCGAAACTTTGACAACTTCGTATGTTGGAAATTACTTCAGGAGTAGAGTCAAATATTAGATCAAATTTCACATCGTATGTTGGAAAATTTGTATGTTTAGGCAATCGTAAGTAGAGGTTCTACTGTATATATATATATATATACACAGGAAATTATACAAGGATAAGGATATCTATACAAAAAATGCAGCAAGGTTGAGGAAAAAGGAAAAAATCTCGAACACATGTAAGAAAAATAAGATTAAATTCTAGTCAGAAAGCAAGGGAAGAAAAGAAGTAGAAATGACAGAAAAAATGTAATGGAAAATTATAATAGGAAAGGATATATGAATATGTAACAACTATATAGAAAATCTGCTCAATAATAAGATAAACAACATAAGTGAGATGTTGAAATAAAATAATGAAAAGAGTGTAGTATAATACAGATGATTTTCTTGAAATACCTAGGAAGGGAGGAATTCCAGGTAAATCTAGGGTGGTGTATGGAGTGTTACTGAACAAAGGAAGACATAAAGGAGTGCAAAAACTATTAAAGAATCAGCTTATGTGTGCCAGTAAAGATATACAAAGGAATATACATAGATAAGAGTTCTGCACTTGGTTGTGCACAAATATACAGTAGTATGACAGTTGTAGAAGAATGATTAGACTAAGGCAATGACCTGTTCAATTAGAAGGGTGCACCAGGGAACCAGCAGTAATGCTAGGAAGTTGACAATGTGCAATCTTCACCTTACTTAAGTGGGAAGAAGTGAAAGGTCACAGGTGAGGATTTTCCTCTCTCATTACTAGCCACCTCAATTTGCACATATAAGCTGATCAGAAAACTGGTTTTATAACAAGTGGGCTTCCTCACAATCTAATAGAAGGCTTAGCTGTCTCTTGTACTCTCCATAATTGGTCCCCCTTTCTGAGAATTCTTGTTTAAAGATCAAAATGAGCCTTCATTCCTCCAGCTCTTAAAAAAAAAAAAAATAAAGAAAAATAAAAATAATAATAATAAGTCAGAGAAATGCCAGATTCAGCCAAACTGGTAACATCTGCTGAGAGCACCTCACTCTAGATATATATGTAAATATGCTTGTATCTTTGTATTTCCTAGAAAAAAGAAATGCCAACAAATGTTCATGTTTTTCTTTTTCTTTTCTTTTTAAAGTTAACAATATATGTCCTACTCATACTGCTGGAAGTAAAAGCAATATATTGGTCGTTTCACAACATGTCCGGCATGAAAGCTCGACCTAAACACATCAGAATAAAACTATTTCTTTTAATAGAAAATAGGAGTGGTTAATGTGAAAAGAAGGATGAAAGATGTAAGAAAGGGTTTCAACAAAGAAATAGTATATCATATAGTAATATGAGAGATAAAATACATTTGGCTATAGTGTGATCTGTATTTATCATTTTCTTCAAAACAAGATCATATCTTCCAATTAACAGTGAGAAAAAATAAATAGTTTTACTTAATATGGAAAATATAAGAATTACTGTGTGAAAAACTAAATCAGTGGGCTGTATTACAACCACAGTGATTACACACAATCAACATCTGCAGCTCTTCTCTTTAACATCAGCAGCAATCCTATGAATAGCTGATCACAAAACACTTCATACTCTCATTACTGTTATACATACAGTGAAGCTGATATAAAGATAACAATAACATTCAAATCAAAAGCAAATGGCAAAACTTAATCTGAAACTGTTTCAGGTTTACTAACAAAATACTAACGCTGAATTAGTAACATATATATAAGTGCAATGGACAAATCATATGACAAACTTACACAACTTATATACATATTTATATTTTTGTGTATATATATATATAATATATATATATATATATATATATTTATAGGTCCTGTATGATATTGCTTATGTTCATCTAACTCTGTCATGATATGATTCTGTACTGGTTTATGTATATGGGGATCAACTATTATTTCATTCATTCAAAGTCAATACAGTATAGTCTGTCCATGGGAGTGTCACACTAAAGTCCTGCCCAATTATTTTTATATATATTACCAATGTATTTTACTTGCTGCATATCTTTATAGAGTAAAATGTAGAGATACACTTTTTTTTTTTTTTTTTAATGAAGGCATTCCCACCAATAAAGCAAAATGAATATTAATTTAACAATGGGGCTAAGCTTCACTGCCAGACAACCATAAATAGACTATAGTCAATATCTGTCAAAAATGGATTTCTCAACTCAAGAAATCAGGACACCATTACTTGATTGATTTATAGTAACAGTATCCCCTAATCTAACCCACCACTTGGTAACAATTGTTTGTTGACATCTGAAATAACAACAGACTGCTGTGAAAAAAGTAATTTCCTAATAATATGCTATGTATTGAAATTCAGTAAAATCAATAAAAGCTATGCTTCATTTAAAAATACTTCAAGTAAGGATCTTCTCTTGACATATGACGTTTTGTGATGAATTACTCATCCTTAATATATTTCCTAGGAATGAGTATTTCTCAGTCTACAAAAGTTACAAAAAGGTAGTGTATACATTTGTTTACTCTATGAAGTTTGTATTTGCATACTGACATGCGAGTTTCTACTTGTAATGGACATTAATTTTTACTGAACATTCTTGGACTACTTTAGCATACAGTTCATACTGGATACATTTTTCCCTAAATTCTGTACTGCTTTAGCTTATGTCCTTAAAACTGTTTGTGTGAAAATGTTATCTAACCATGTTAATATTACATGCTATTTAAATGCTTACAAAAGTGTAACTTAAGTTTTGTATGCAAGTCCTTGCAATGGAAGCAAACATTAATGATGGAAAAGAAAACAAAGAAGTAAATAGATAATAACATACTAATTTTCTCATCTCAATTTGAAATGTCAGAAACTGGGACATGCTAATGCATGACATATATAAGGATTCCTATCTTTGCCCCAACACTATTACAGTAAACCCCTAGATCACTCTACAGTGTCAACCATCTCATTTCTAAGATCATGCACCACAGCACCATTATTTATCAAGCTACTGTAACATATTTTCAAAAGCTAGATAACTAAAATTTAATCAGTTTTAAACAAAAGTTTCTCCAGGCACTGTAAATAACATTTTCTATATGTTATATCTGAGCAAAAATGTTTTTTTTTTTTGTTTTTTTTTACAATTTTAGGACAAACAGAATATATAACTGAGTTAGTTTCATGGGTAAAATATTCAAATAAAAATCCTTTAACTGTTCTGATGCTAGGATGCACTTAATATGATTCAGTTCCTCAACATTGTGTTGATGTGGGCTGGCAGCAAGAAAGGGTGGGGAGTACGAGAGAATTTTATAGTGATGCCCAGTTCAAGAAACACTTCAACTATCCATGTCTCTTGGACAGAGTATTTTTAATAATAATGCACATAATTATTATATTTCTTTTTAGAAAAATATTTTACTGATGACTCCATCTGCCATCGGAAGCTTTATGTCATTTTTATGGGTGACAACCTGCATTATCCGACACTCAAAGTTAAGAATTCAGACATCTGTCTGAGCTACAGGGTACTTTCAGTTATATACAGTTTACTAACAAAGCCTCATAAATCTGGTGGCCTGACTAAGTTCTCAAAGTACTAGCCACATTCCATACAAGCTTCTAAGTGATTTTAACATCTTTTTAATAGGCCCCTATTAAAAACAAACACATTAGCACTTCCTTAGTCCAGTACTTAATCTCCTCTTACCCTACCAAGTAACAACTTTTTTTCTTTTCAACTTATACATCATTGCCCTAAAAGCATTGTGACTAGGAATGGGGAAAATGCCAGGGATCCTCTAGCAAATGGCTAAGCCATCAAAGTCTTACCCTTTGGATATTTCTCCCATGCCTTACTTTTAGTATATTACCTTTCACATGGTGAGTTACTTTAATTCATTTTCTGTACCTATTCAAAACAGTTCCTCACATTTTCTTATCAAGATATGAAATGTACATGATTTCCATTATTACTAAAACTAACCATTGTAAACTGTTACAAAAAGTTTATGTCAAGCTACCTGGGAGAGGGGGTCACTGATTAAATGAAGCAGCCTTGCTGTGGATGTAGCGTGTCTTGCTGCATTGCTTCTGACCCAGGGCAATGGGTGAGATGCAGGGATAACCTATCACCCAGAAGGAGCAAAGATAAGAGGGAGGGAGGGGTGGTGAATGGTAGTGGAGTCAGTGGGGATGAAATGGGTGGAAGTGGAATTATGCCTTTTGACTTTGGCTACCTCCCTTTTAAGGGAGAAAAAGCCCTTGGCATATATATGTATGTACCTGAGGAAACTGTATCTAGGGACTTGTCTCTAATATTCTTATATATAACTGAGAGTACAATGTATTTCTTCAATTCATTTACTGGTTTACTTATTTTTTAGAATGTGATTTGGTTTAATGTTATGAACTCCTTCTCTCAGAGAGGCCTATGATGTTCTCATCTACTGGAGGACCTTTGAAGTAAGGTCTTGCTCAGCCAAGCACACCCACATGCATGTATATACCTAGTTGTACCTAGTTGTATTTTACGGGAATGGGAGCTATGCTCGTGGTATCTTGTCTTCGTATCTCTTTTTGTTTATCCTGTTTTTAAATTTGTGTATCGTTTTTGCACACACTACATTTTCATCTAACTTGTTCCAAACGTGTGTGTGTGTATTTACCTAGTTGTATCTTCTGGGAGAAGAGCTATGCTCATAGTGACCCACTGTTGTATCTTTCTGCATCCAGTTTATTCTTAAAGTCATGTATAATTTTAGCACTCACTGTTAAGTTTTTCAGTTTGTTCCAGATATCTATTACTCTGTGTGGAAAGCTATTCTTTTTCAGATCTCTTCTGTAACTGTCCTTCTAAGTTTCTTCTAGTGTCCTCTTGTAGCTTTTCTGTCCCATTTTAGTAGGTCATCCCTATCAAGAATTTCCATCCCTTTCATAATTCTGTAAATGGTTATCAAATCACCTCTATCTCTTCTTTGTTCAAGGGTTGGTAAATTTAGCTTGTCCAATCTTTGTTCGTATGTCAAATTGCAAATTGTTAGTGCCATCTTTGTCGTTGCTCTTTGAATTCTTTCTAGTTTCTTTGTGTTTTTTTTTTGTACTAGGCGTCCATAGAAATGCTGCATATTCCAATTTTGGTCTTATCAGTGTAACTAGTATTTTCTTTACCATCTCTTTATCCATGTAGTCAAAGGCCACTTTCATTAATGTAGTAAGTTAAAAGTTTCTCAACATGTTTGTACGGTGTCATGTCATCAGAGATAGTTACTCCTAGGTCCTCTTCTGAGTTTACATTTTTCTACTTCCTTAGTACCAATTTTATATTGACCCGTGATTCTATTTTTACTTTTTCCAAATTCCATTATATTGCATTTCTTAATGTGTGTGTGTGTCTGCATTTACCTAGTTGTGGTGTATGGGATCGGAACAATACTCATAGGGTCCCATCTCTTTTCCTCAATTTGTCAAACCTTGCCTTGATTTCTTTTATAGTGTTGGCTTGGGTTTTATCTTCATTAACTTATTCCACAAGTCTACACCTCAATGTGGAAAACAATACAAAATAAACTTTAATTGCAAAAAAATGTAATGTACTACATATGGGTAAAAGATCAAAAAGACCATCAATGAATTACTCAATAGAAAAAGAATCCGTGACAAGAGCTGGTTACAGATAACTTATCACCTATGTGGATGAGGAAATGAAAAACTTCATAGAATGTCTGATCCACCTGAGATTGGAATATGCATCTGTTATGTGATCTTCACATAAAGTGAAGGCTATAAACAAAATTGAGAAAATACAGAGCAGCAAGCAAAATGGTTCCTTGTCTTGCAGATAAAATGTATGAAAAAACTGAATGTAGTAGATCTCTATCATTGGAAGAAAGAAGAGTATAAGGTGACTTGATAGTAGTATTCAGGATATAAAAGGAAAGGAAGTAGATAAAACTGATAGAGGAGAACTTATGGTCTGAAAAAAAAGTCTAAAGAATGTCAAGAAATACAGCTTCCTACAACAGCTTGGCAGCTGATGTAGCCCAAACTAAATCCATACTCAACTTCAAAGCTAGGTGGGATGGTTGGAGAAAGAAATGGGTTCTCATGAGAATAACTCCTTTCCTATATATTGCAATCAGTTCAACACACACACATGTGAGTATGTATGCACACACACATGCTCACCAGAGCATAAGTTTAGCAAAGTGGATCTACATCTGCATATTTGTATTTATACATTTTTAGAAGTACCTGTGAAAAGTAAGACTTGCTTTGTGAATTAATTTTTGGCCACCTACCTTGTAAATTTGTGAATGCTTTGGGAGACAGGAGTAAGCCTATTGAGAGCAGTCAAAAATCTTTACATGGTAAAACTTGTGTGAGGGTTAGGAGTGGAGAGAGTGAGTGTTATGTGGTAAAGGTGGGGCTGTCCCAGGGTTGTGTAATGTCACCATAGTTGTTCAACACAGATATGAATTGAGTGGTAAGGGAAGTAAATGCAAGGGTGCTAAGTATAGCTTTGAACTTAGTGAGCAAGAGTGGAGGAAAAGGAGAAGTAAACCAGTAGTTTGTGAATGACAATGTGGTTGTGGCTGACTTGGAAGATACTTTGAAGGAATTGGGGCCAGAATTTGGGAGGGTGTGTGAAAGCAAAAAGATGAAAATTAATACAGGCAAAAATGAAGTACAGTACTACCTCTCATTAACAGACTAAAACGAGGGTGACGGTGTCTGTTGATGTGAATAATTCGTTGATTTGGAGTGGTTTTTGGGTGGCATAGTGATTGCACGCACTAAACAACAGCACAAAAAACACCGAAAACACAGCGAAAACACCGCAAACACAGCTAATTTATGGACGTTAATGAGAGGTAGTACTGTAATAAGATGTAGATGAGTTGATGGTGGGTTGGAAGTGACTGGAGGAAGTATTTGGGGTCTCATGTAGCAGGGACTGGAGGAGTGGAGGCAGAGTTGTATTAGAGTAATGGAAACAAGTAAATATATGGAAGAAATAAAAAATATAATGAAAAACAGATATCGGGGATGAATACAAAGAGAAGGTTGTATGAGGGAGTGATTATGCCTGTGACACTGTATGAACTGGAGACTTCGAATTTGTAGAAGATTTAAGAAAGATAACCCTTCACCTATAAGGTGCTAAAATGGGAGACAATGAATAGGTTTTGGAAAGAGTGTAGGACAAGTATATGGTAGGTGTTATGCTTTGACTTGTCTGTACTCTTATCATAGGGAAAAGGCTTTTGATATATTTATGTATGTCTGCACCTTGTAAGTAATTTTTTTTGCAAGTTTTCCTGATTCACATATTCTTTCATACTTTCTGTAGCCTCTACCTCATATATTACCATTCTAAGTACATTTTCTTTAGAAAATATGATTACCATAACAGTCTTACCATATTCTAAATATTCATAATACAAATTTAAAAAACAAAGAGCAATTCCCTAGATACTGCAACCTCAGTATGCACGACAACTGACAAGGAGACACCCTCAACACCAGTTAGCGTCACAATTACATCAAACACAAGCCAGATGTCCAAGGCTCCATTAGATCTATATAAAGTCACTTAATCACAAATCTTCTCATTCTTACTGACACAAAAGACCAAATGTTGATAGAAAAAATAATTGTCATAAAGCCATTAATCTATACAATCTGTAAATAGAAAAAGAATTGAGTTCCGAAAGGGCTAAGGGCACTAATAAGCAATATGGACTATTCTATACAATCATGTTCAGCAGATCGAAGCTGATGATTTGACAATGACCTTATACTGATTTAATTTCTCTAATGAGATGAGTAAGATCATGTCAAACAATAAAATGCTACCATTCATGGATATCAACCTATGTACAACTTTCTGTATGTCAATATTCAATGACCCATGAGTTTTCAGTTTCTCTATCCTGAAACCCACAGTCCCACAGTGGTCAGCAAGAGTCCCCAAGCCCTACCACACATTTCTGGGAAGAAATGCTGAACTGATGTCTGTGATGTTTTGGTATGGGCTTGGTTCTATTTCACCAGCTAGTAGTAGTAGTAGGAGGTATAGACAAGTAGTCACTAGCTCTCAATTCTCCTTGTGTGAAAAGTGGAGGGAAAATAATCAGAACTAATAGAGATTTTGAGCCTGGTCCTGGGGACTCAATGCCAACCCCTGCATGAGGTGAAGGTATTGATTGCTTCAGAATATGAGTAATGGAAAAATAAATATTTCCAATATCCATTTTGCAAAACCACCACATACAGAGAGTCACAGTTAGCCCCATTCTATCTAAAGAGTAGAAGAGACGGATGTAACATCTGTTATTACCTCCAAAAATCTCAGCATTACAAGTCTTGTGAGATACCTTGTGCAAATCTTCCTGTGTAGGCTTTTCATATAATTTCATTCCCACTAGCCATGGACACACTAGCACAACTGAACATTTACTGAAATATATCTTCAATTTGCCTATCATAACTATGCTCCAATAAAATCCTGCAGTTGCAAGTATATACAGTACACAGTTTGGTGATATACAGTACAAGCTGCTATTCCAATGTAATGGATGTGCCACCCCCCCCCTTTTTTTTTTTGTATTCATAAAATGAAAACGGATCAATCTGTTGCGTCAGGTCTCTTTTGTAAGAGACCTATGGCCCCCATTGAGTAAAATGAAAAAATCTTGATAGATCCAAACAGCTTTTCTCACAATTACCTAAATTTACCATTTAAACTTACAATTACTTCTTTCATTTATATAATGTTGTATAAGTTGAAAAAAAATACTATTGCACTATCACATGAAGATTCTCTAATAACCATATTATGGTTATAACAGCAAATATTTCCCCTAAAATTTCACATTCATCCTAAGTGCTATATTAAGTTTCAAAAGTACATAATACAATTCAACTGTTAACTTAGGTGCTTATGAGTCTTTATTACACCATTATCATGAAATTCCAATGACAGTTTAGTGTGACCTTTATTCCCTGTTAACATCTAGGCATCAAAGCAACATAGTATATCAAATAAATCATGAAGATTTTTTACCAAATATAAACCATTAGTGTTATTTGGAACAGTGACTGGATTTCATCATTTTGAAAAGATGCATGTCAACTTCATGCATGCTGGAAACTCTAGCAAATTAATAAGGCTGGCTGGAAGGTGCAGTGAGGTAAAATTGGCTAAACAGTGCATAGAAATGGACATAATATTACAGTCATTCACATACTGAAATGTGCATTGAAAATTCAAATTAACTGAGGGCCAAAAAGAGTAAATAATTCCTTCTAAATCCTTTGCAAACAAAACTTGAGTCTGAACAATTGAAGATGAGCTTTGACATTCTTTTCACAACCCCAAGATATATGTTCCTTTCTAGAGACCAATATTTTGGGAGTAAAGAACTATATTACTTTCATATTGAATGTTACCATCCTCAAAAGGAAAAATACACAAAAGACAGCCTGATAAGGTTTTCATTATGAAAAATGAGTGATAACTGAGCTCCAGCACGTCTATTGAAACTGAACTGTAGCCTTGTTCAATAAGGGTACATATGTTAGGATTAATACAGGGAAGTAACAACAAGAGTGACAAAAGTTCATTTAATAATCATTACCTACAGGGACTTGCGGCTATTCTTCTTCCTCTTCTTTAGTTTGGGTGGAACCGTTTCAATGTCTGGGTTGAGTGCATGAGGTGTTTCACTAATAATCCAATCAAGTGTTGGTTGTGAAGCTGCTTGCTTGATAGCATCTGGTGAGATTGAAGATGGAAGATCTGTAACACTTCCAGGACCCAGGGGAAGGTCTGTCACACTGGAAGGGCTCATTTTCTTTTTCACTTTTTTGGGAAGAAGCTTTAGTCGTTCTCCTCTTGTTCCCGATACTGCTGGCAATCTGTCCATACTCTTCGAAAGAGTCTTCAATGAAGCTGGTTTATTTGAACGCTTTGAAGGTGAAGACAAAACTTTACTGACCTTTTTGTTTGATGTAACCATACCGGGAGACTTTGGTTGTCTTGGGAGATCACAGGATGCTGTTGTGGTGATGGAACCGAGACCAGGTGAGCCATGACTTGTTTGGGGTTCGCAAACTGAAGACAAGGGTGAACGAGGAGACAGTGGACTCTGTGAAGCTGGGTAGAACCCTTCCTGGCTTGGAGAAAGAGGATTACATTTGCGTTCACTACCTTCAATGTTGGGAAGACTGTAGAAAGACACATCCTTGGACTTCAGACCTGAATCCTCTGTGCCTGAGCTGCAACTTGGACTTGTCTTCAATTTTTTTGTGCTTCCACTGAGTCCTTTATTCCGTTGCCTTCTGATCTTTTCCACTTTCTTAACAATAGGGGTGCTTTCTGGAGCTTCAGCAATCGACAGCTTAACACTTAGACTTGGCGTCAAACTGACAGATGCCGAGAGACTGTGCTTGGAAGAGGTCATCTTAGCAACAGGAATTTTGGGATCAGTGCAACCGATATGGCTACTTTCACCAAGTTCTGTGAAAGTGAGGGAACGAGCAACTCCTTGCTTGGTTGTACACGTAGTTTTAGGTTTGGGAACTTTAGGTTTTGAGTGAGAATGAAGTTTAGCAGAACCAAACGGTTTCTTGGCACTATGTGGACGAGAACGTGCAGGACCTTGTGTATTTTCTTTTGAATCTTCTTCACGATTTTCTGAGTCTGGTGGCATACACCACGAGTGACGTCGAACGCGCTGAGGCCTTCCAACTGTTCTCCCGCCCCCAAGTCGAGGAGAAGCAGGTGTACTTGGGGGTCCTTGTCGTCCGATTTTGCTTGTGCTACCCCTTGGTCCAGTAATTCTCTCTACAATGCCACTGGGTTTATTAGGTGTACGAGTACTTGGAATTCTGGAGCTAGGTGTACGATTCACATGTGTCCCACTTCCAGCTTGTCCTCGTGGTGAGAGGGCAGAGGAAGCCAGGAACTGATGAAGCCAAGCTCGCACGCCTGCAGTGCTGCTGTACTGTGACTGTGGGATACGTGAGGCCGGGCAATCACCACTGATATCTAGCAAGCTCACTCCTAACTGTCGACCACACTGAAAGTAAAAAGCAAAAGCATATATAGTGTAGAGAAAAACTTCAGAATACATAATTCAAATAATTAATATCTGAACCAAGAATCTATAAATGTTTCATATATTTTGGCTCCTTTCAGGAAACTTCACTCAGCTATGGAAAATACATACATATACCAACTTTCTTCATAGAGAGATGTACATACATACATATACCAAAGGCTTTTTCCCCCTTACATGGGGGGGTAGCCAAAAAGAAAAAGGCATAGAAACCACTCCCACCCATTCCATTCCGTACATATTCCACTACCCTCCACCATCCTCCCTGCCTCTTATCTTGGCACCTCAAGGTTTATCAACTGCAGGGTCACAACAGAAAGCAAGTCTTGCGGTCTTTCCATAGACCTCACTAGAAAGAGGTGTTGCACTACTGTCTGCATTGTATGAGAATGTTTCTGTCACCACAAGATAGGAGGAAGAGGTAGGATGCAACTCTTTTTATTTGTAAAAGTGGAGGATTTAGAATTTGTCAATGGTATTTCTATCTTTGGGGACCATATCAGATTGAAGGGGTGGTAAAAGGTAGATTCAGGGAGGGTAAAAGCATGCAGGGATTGAAGTTAAATCACCAACATTCTTTTATGAGTGGAGTCAACAATCATTAAAGAACATAACATGACTGGGAATGTCACTAAAGCCCCTAAAATACGGACTTCATAAAATTCATAAAGTTAATACCCCACACAGGGAAGTATAGTTAAAGCTGATTACAAAGCCTGAAATCTAGTTTGGGAACTGAGTGCCCACCCCTCTGGGCTGCACCTCCAGATACAGGTAAAGATGCTGATGGAATTTGAAGATGAGTGGCAGAGACATGATTACTTCTAATATCTGTCTTGTACAACCATCACATGCAGGCTCTCATTGTTGGTTCCATTCTCCTTTGCTTAGAATGGTCTACACCTTTTTTTAAACAAACTTTCTGGGATAGGTGTCCTTTGTTACACATCTAATACATCAGGCTGACAAAGGAAACTGTCTTACAGATACACAAGCATACATACATACATATACCAAAGGCTTTTTCCCCCTTCTGACCCAGGGCAGTGGACAAGGTGCAGGGATGACCTGTCATTCAGGAGGTGCTAAGATAAGAGGGAGGGAGGAGGGCTGTGGAGTGTATTCAGGGATGGAATGGGTGGGAATGATTTTATGCCTTTTTCTTTTTGGCTACCCCCCTTGTAAGGGGGAAAAAGCCTTGGTATATGTATGTATGTTTTTCCCCCTTACAAGGGAGGTAGCCAAAAAACAAAGGCATAAAAACTATTCCCACCCATTCCGTCCCTAATACACTCCATTCTCCTCCACCCTCTCTTATCTTGGCACCTCCTGGATGACAGATCATCCCTGAATCCTGTCCATTGCCCTGGGTCAGAAGCAGTGTCGCAAGACACAGCACATCCACAGCAAGGCCACTTCATTAAATCAGCGACCCCCCCCTGCCCTCTCCGTCCCCCTATGCAGAAAATGAGAAGGGGAAAAATCCCTTTGGGCTGCATCAAATTTTTCTCACACATACTACCTCACCCCCCATCCCCCACCCATTCCACCTCATGCATCACAACATCATCCATATACAACCATTCTCCATTCACCCCTATCTTCTGTCCTCTCCCGTCCTTCCTGAACAGACATTCCCCTCTTCCCCAAAGCCCCTTTTACTTCATCCATAATTAGTATAATTAGTGAGGTGATGAGACATACAAGGGTAGAGGGTAGCAATGAGTTGGAAGCAAGTCTAAAAGGATAGAAGCTGGAGGAAGTGGACAGCTTTATGTATCTGGGGTCACATGTGGCAGGAAAGGGAGGAGTAGAGGTGGAGGTAGATTGAAGATTGAGAGAAACAAGTAAATGCCTTGGGGGAATAAGAAGTGTTATGATAAATAGACAACTGGGAATAGATACAAAGAGGAGATCGTATGAAGAAGTGATTGTGCTGACTGCATTGTATTAAGCAGAGACTTGGAATTTAAGAGAGGCAGCAAGGAAAAGTTTAAATGTGTTTGAGATGAAATGTCTGAGAAGTATGGTAGGGGCTACTTGGTTGGATAGAGTGAGAAACGAGGAGGTGAGGAGGAGAGCAAGAGTGCAAAAGGAGATGGGAGATACAGCTGATGAAAGATTATTGGGATAGTTTGCACACATGGAGAGAATTAGTGAAGAAAGATTAGTAAAAGAGGTGTGGAAGGCAGAGGTGAAGGGAGTAAACTTGAGGGGACGACCAAGGATGAGATGGATGGATGGGGTGAAGGGGGCACTGAGCAAGAGGGAAATGTCTGTTGAGCAAGGAAGGGAGAAGGCAGGAGATAGGGATGAGTGGAGAATGACTGTGTATGGATGATACTGTTATGCAATGAAAGGAGGGATGGGGTGCTTATGTGTGAAAGGCACAGAGTGCGGGGTGATCTGAAAGACGCAGAGTGCGGGATGATCTAGAAAGAGACAGAGTGCAGTGATCTAATAGAGGTGTTCAAGTTGATCAAAGGATTTAACAAAGGTGATGCAAACAAGGTCATCATATTAAGACAACAAGGCAGGATTCACAGTAATGGATATTGGGCAAATTTAGATTAAAGAAGGAAATAGGCAAGAATTGGTTTACTAATAGATTAGTCAATGAATGGAATAGGCTTAGTTGTTTTAAGAAATGGTTAGACAACTTTATGGATGGGTATGACAGGTAATGGATATGGAACTGCTTAGCATAGGCCTTATGGTCTCTTGCAGTTTCCTTCATTCTTATGTTCTTATACTTTGACACAAAGGGATTTCTCCCCATCTTCTCTTTTTCTGCATGAGGGGATGGAGGGGGGGGGGTTGTCAATTAAGTGAAGCCGCCTCACTGTGTATGTACTGTGTCTTGCTTCTTTGTGTTTGACCCAGGGCAGTTGGCAGATGTCGAGATAACCTGTCATCCATGAGGAGATGAGATGGGAGGGGTGGATGGGGTGGTGGAAGGGAGTGAAATGGTGGAAATATGTACATGCCTCTGACTTGGCTACCTCCCTTATGAGGGGAAAAAAGCTCTCAGTATATAGATAGATAATAACAGGATACAAGAATTCTCGTACAATCATCATTACTACTGTACTTACATCCTCAAACACTGCAGGATTGTATTTGGGGGGAGATGAAAGAGGAGTCTGCGATGACTTTCTAGCATCTAGTGGACTTGGTGGTGTTGGATTATAAGTGCGGCCTGTGTTATAATTACATTCCAGAGTATAGGATCGCAAGAGCCCCGTTGCCCGCATTATTGCCACACGGCCCGAGCCTTCCTTACTCATTCCATCTCGTCTGTCTCTGCAAAGACATTGCAATTATACTGAACTATAACAAATATGAAAAAAAAATCATGTTAATACTTCAAAAACATATTTTGTTCCACTATAATCACAATTAAACTACAAGTTCTAATAAAAGAAAAATAACTGACCAGAACTTACTTGAGATACATATTTCTTTCAGAAAAGTTACATGCTGAGAAATCAAAGTTTGGGCAATTTACGGCAAGAACTTTGGGATAAAGCATGTTCTCTACCATAACTGGAGCTTCTTCATACCAGTTACCATAAATGAAGATTCCTGAAATAAACAACTTAGAATGAAAGTCTTGATCTGGAGAAATTAAGAGATTTAATAATAATTACTAGATGGAAAAAAAGTGAGTTTACACACACGCACACACACACATTCCTAGATAGGAATGATTTATTAAAATGGGATATTGGAAAAACAAGAGGACATGAAAAGAAACTCAAAAAAAGGATAACTATAGGCTTTTGACAAGGTAGATCATGGCATACTACTGCACAAGCTTCAAGACCACGGAATAACGGGCTCACTTGGAAGATGATTGCACAGCTTTCTAACAGGTAGAACACAACAAGTATCTGTCCAAGGCGAACTGTCCGAGCCCAGTAGGGTAAAAAGTGGTGTACCACAAGGATCAGTGCTAGGGCCACTCCTCTTCATTATATATGTAGGAGATATTGATAAGAAACTGGAGTATACTGAAGCATCCTCTTTTGCCGATGACACCAGGCTGAAACGGCAGATAGCAAGCCCAGAAGATGCAGCAAATACTCAGAAGGACCTAAACGAAATACAAATTTGGGCATCATCAAACAACATGGCATTGAATGGTGAGAAATTTGAATTTGTACGCTATGGGAGAAATGAAGACCTCAAAAACTCCACAATCTATAAGTATAACAGCCAACTCATCAAAGAAAAAGAGCATGTCAAAGACCTGGGAGTATACATGAGCGATGATGCAACATTCTCACACCACATCAACAAAGTAATAGAAGCGGGAAGAAACTTGAGTGGGTGGGTGCTCAGAACTTTCAACTCCAGAGAAGGGCAGTGCCTGAAGACCCTATGGAAGTGTCTGGTAGTCCCAAGGCTTGAGTACTGCTGCCAGCTATGGTCTCCATACAAAGTACAAGAAATAGCCAACCTAGAAGCTATCCAGCGTTCCTTCACTGCAAAAATTCAGGGAGTACAGCACCTAAACTATTGGGAAAGACTAAGCCAGTTAAAACTGTACTCTCTGCAGAGGAGAAGGGAACGTTACATAATTATTTATGTGTGGAAAATCCTAGAGGGCAGAGTGCCAAATGTGGGGATAGTGTCAAACTATCATCCTAGAAAAGGAAGACTTTGCTTCATAAAGGTAGGCTCCATACAAAGAGTGAGGACACTAAAACACAACTCCTTCACTCACAATGGACCCCGTTTGTTCAACTGCCTCCCCAGAGATCTCCGGGACCAGACAGATACTAGCCCGGAGACCTTCAAGAGAAAGCTGGACAAATGGCTGGATGGGTTACCAGACCATCCACTGATACCAGGCTACCCCTACAGCCACCACAACACCCTGCCAGAAGCAATACAGAACCAAGGACATCTTGGAATGTGCGGAAGTCGACTTCAGCCATGTCATTAACAGACAAAATTACTGAAAGTATACCGAAAGTAAGAAAGTATAGAAGAGATATGAAAAAAATAGCTTCCCACATAGAGTACTGGATAACAGGAATAAATTAGATAAAGAAACTGTGTGTGCAAACACTATTCAAGATTTTAAGAAAAAAAAAAAACTTGATGCTGAAAGATACAAAGACGGGTCACCACGAGCATACCTCCCTTCCCGTATAATACAACTAGGTAAATACAACTAAGTAAAATACACACATGCGCACACAAGTTGGAGGAGACTCCTAGTTTGTTATGGTACTAGGAAGGGGACTTTTGCTTATCAAGTGACCAAAATTATATATTACAGTAAATTCACTTAGTAGCAATAATTTAAATCAGAGGATAGTTAAGATAGACAAAAATATGGTGAATCAACAAAAAGAAGATTAGATGTGAACAGAGTTGAATTGCCTTTAAGTGTCATCCCAAAAAAGAGCTGTAACATGTGCTTTGGTTATTGAGTGACTGAAATGATATAGAGTAAATTCACTTAGTGGTAATAATTTAAAATGGAGGATAGTTAAAATAGACAAAATTTGGTGAACCAACGAAAAGAAGACTAGATGTGAGCAGGGTTGAATCGCCATTTAAGTGTCATCCCAATAAAGAAGTGCAACATGTAAACGTCACAGAGGAATAAAAATATTTTAGGATTTTCAGGGTTTACAAGAAAAGGTAGAACACTAGATAAAGGCATAGACTTAGAATGAGAAACAATGTATAAAAATATTCTAAGAAAGCAAGAGATTACAGATTACAGGGCAATGTATAGAGAAGTGAATGAGTTGAAATAGTAAAATGCTGAAAAAAACAGGGCGCTTAATGATCTAAAAAAGGAATTAAACAGTCAAAAATGAGAATGAAAGGATGAAAAATGAAAATACTAACAAAAATCAGACTTTGAAAAAAGAAGTAAAAGAACATATACAAGCAGTGACCAAGAAAGTTGGAGAAACCATAAAAAAGACAGATCTTCAAGAAATAAAAAATCAATGGAAAGTGGATCAGGAAAACCAAAAAATAACTTTTAAAATTTAAACTAAGGCCTCAAATGAAAGCAGTACTACTGATAAAAACTGCAAAATTGGCAAAAAGTGAAAATTACAAAAAATAAATGGATAAAAAGGGAAATGAGCAATGAGGAAAAAGAGAGGGAAAAGACACTAAAAATTAAGCTAATGAAAAAAACAAACAAAAAAAAACAAGAGAAGAGCAGAGACCGAAAAGAACGAGTTTTTCTGAGAATACTGGACCTTTGGCTGAGAAAATGGTATATAAAAAAAAGGAAACACAGGAAACAAAAAAAAAGGAAAAAAGAAAAAATTAAAAGTAACCTATACCAACAAAGATGGCATGATTTCAGGATTAAATTAATCAAATGCTTACCTGGCAGAAGAGAAACTGGACATAATGGGAATTAAGTAGATGAAATTAAAAGGCCCACTATCACCAAATACTGTTGGACAAGGTTTATATAATCACTGGATTAAAAATAGAGAAAAGAAACTGGGTGAAAGAGTCATGTTTTTGAGTAAGAAAGGATTAAATTTGACAAAGAAAACAGAAAGAAATAATGTGGAGTTGAATATGATAAAAATTGAAAATAGTGACATGAAAAGTAGAAAATTTATAGTGATACATGTGCCCCCAAAAACATTCTTGGAAAGAATGTGACCATTCCAAAATGTTGGAAGACACAAGGCATGCATTAAATGAAATACTGAAAGAAGGAAACTTAATAATTATGGGGGGACTTTAACACTAAAGAAATATGTTGGGAGATGACAGTGAATGGTGGGGAGGATCTTTGGGGAAATATACTACTGGACATGAGCAGTGAATACACAATGACTCAATGGGTAAAACAGAATACCAGATATAGAAATAATAAACCATTGAGACTAGACTTAATATTTACATCAGATCAGATAAAATGGAATACAAGACACCAATTGGGAAGAGTGACCACATACTAATTGAGTTCCAACTAAAAGGGGAAATTTATTTGGGGAGAAATGAGAAACACAGAAAAGGAAGACTAATGTATAACAAAGAGATTTTGGGAAACTCAGAAAATTGTTCAAAAAGAGAGTTAGGAAAACTTCTTTAATGAAGAAACAAATGGAAAAGAAATGGACGATATCAAAAGAAATCTATAATGAAGGATTGGATATTAATCAATGACAAAGATGGCCCCAACACTTGCTAAATTTGACATACATAGATTGTCTAAACTCGAACTACCAACCCTGGAACAAAGAAGAGAAAGAGGAGATCTATTGGCCATTTACAGAATCATAAAAGGCATGGAAGTCCTTGACAGAGAAGACTTATTAAGGAGAGATAAAAGAAAAACAAGAGGACATAAGAGAAACTCAAAAAGGATAGTTAAAGAAGAGATCTGAAAAAAAAAAAAAATTATATATAGTTTTCCACACAGAGTGGTGGATGTCTGGAACAAATTAGACAAAACAATAGTGTGTGCAAACACCATAAAAGAATTTAAGAACATGCTAGATGCTGAGAGATACATAGCTCCCCTTCCTGTATAATACAACTAGGTAACTACACTAAAAGTACTGGGTATGCCAACTTTGAAAGATCGAAGAGAAAGATGTGACATGATTACAGTGTTCAGCAGTGGCGATTCTAGGACTATGAATGCGGGAGGGCCAGCTGAAAAACTGGCCCTCCAAGCTGCCCCCCCCCCTAGAATCGCCACTGCGTGTGACGCCGATACGGGGTCAGTACTGCAGTAGTATTTACCAAGGTATAAATATATATATATATATATATATATATATATATATATATATATATATATAAAATCTAAAAATAGGATATGCAAAAAAACTGGGGGGCAGCCAACCTGGGGGCCAGCTGAAAAACTGCCCCCCCCCCCTAGAATCTCCACTGGTGTTCAGGTCACTAAAGAGGATAGATTACATTGATAAAAGAGATCTCCTGTTCAAAGATGGGAAGGCTTTAAGAGGTCATGGAAGTAAATGAACCACTACAGTACAAGTAAAATTCTCACACACAGCATCGGTTGCCATATGTACACTGCATCACACTAATCGCATCATAAAACATAGTCAATGCTGTATTACTTATTATCTTATACTCTGAGTAATAATGATGATGCTGATATGGTTTAACATCACACACTCCACCCCTATTGGGAGGCTAGGACGGTGCCCCTCGCAGAGGGCTATTGTAGCGTGGAATTTAATGGACCATGCTCTTGGTTCAACTTTGCCAGTGGCAGGATTTGAACTGCCCTCACCTCGACCTTCGCTGCAAGTAACGACGCCCTACCCTGCTCAGCCAGCGAGCTTCCATGAGTAATAATATTCACAGAAAACATGATCAAACCAGTTCACAGAAACTGGGATAACTCATGTACAACTACAAAAAAATATATATAATCAAGACCCCAATGCCGGCATCCTTGTGCACCTACTCTCACCTAATGATGCCAACGTAGGTGTCATCACACTGAAATGATTAACCACTTCCATACAGTGACGCCTACGTAGGCGGCATGAGGAGCAAGTGGGTACTCGATGATGCCGAAGTCGGCATCTTGATTATATTTATTGTAGTTGTACCTACATAACCTCCATTCTCTCTAAACTGGCTTCATCATATTTCCTATGGTTATCAAAATACACAGGTGAAAGAGAACGAACGATTGAGCACTGACTTTATTTTTTATAATGCGATTATTATGACGCAACATCGCACGTCAGGCAGCTAATGCTGACAGATGTGCGATGTGCCCCAGAGTGAAGAGGTTAAGAGACACCACATGTCGAAAGGATGTGAAGAAATACAGTTTTCCATATAGATGTACAAATATGTGGAATAGCTTAGAAGGTGATACAACCCAAGCTCAAACAATACACAGTTCAAATCTAAATATGATAATCAAAGATATAGATTAGGTTGGCACTATACATGAATAGGAGTCTAAGTATGTTAGAAAATTAGAGAATAGGAGACAAGACCCAATGAGCATTGCTCCTTTCCTGTATACTACAATTAGGTGAATTAGGTAGGTTAATACACACACACACACACACCGAATACAAAGGAAACCAGTTGTTATTATATGGGATGGGTAGTATGTGGTGCTCGTGTGATCGGTAAAAGCAATCCAGTTCTTAACAAAAGTACAGTTTTGGCAAAATGGAGAAAGAAAAAGAAGAAAGAATAAATAACGAACCAACGAAAAGAGGACTGGCTATAAGTGTAGTGGAAAGTCCGAGAGGTGTCATCCCCAAAAGACATTGTTTGATAGATATGCCAAGGAAAAACCAAAGGTGGGAGAATAAGTTTTTCGGGGTTTCAAAGAATCCCAGGTGAAATAGGTAAAAGCTTAGATATAGAGAAATTAGGTATAGTAATGCATTAAGAAATTGTGAAGTAAACGACTTAATGGAAGAAATCATAGATTTGAAATACAACTAGGTAAGTGCACACACATTTATGATCACTCCCCATTCATTCCTATCTTTTTTACATCCAATGCCCCCTTTACCACATCCACCCACCTCATTCTTGTTATCTCCCTCAAGTTCCCTGTCCACTTATAATTCTAATTCTTTTTGCTAATCTTCCTTTACTCATTCTTTCCATATGCCCAAACCATCTTAGCATTCTTTGATCAACTTTATCTGCATCTCAGCAGTCTCTTTTCAACCTTATCTGCCAGTTCTTTCCACACGCACTCTCTGCCTCACCTCCACATTTCTCACCCTATCCATCCTTGTAACCTTAACCATACTTCTTAAACACTTCATCCTACAATTAGGTAAAAACATTTAAGTTCTCCTTTTCTGCTTCCTTCAAATTCCAAGACCACAGAGTGCCTTCTATTCCCTCCCATCTTCCTCATGTACTGTCTTTGTGCACTAAAGTATTTACTCCTTTAAACATGCCCATTCTTCCTCTAGAAATACAATTATTACTTTTTTTCATCTAGTGAGCCATTACGCACAGCCCAAGATGGCACAGCAGGGAAAAGAAATATTTTTCATCCATTTCAATAGGTTCAGGTGTTTTTCTTTTTTTTTTTGCAACTAAACAGATTAATTATAATTGCGTGTCTTACCTCTTTTGGAAGCATGTCCATGAAGATCAACGTATAGGAAGAGCCCAGAAGATACCTGAGTTTCGTGGGGTACTGGAGCTGGTGTAGAGAGGTTTGGTGTAAATGCATCAGGAGCTAAAGACATCAGCTCTGTATTCTTCCTTGCACCCTCAAGGGACTTTAATTCCATAGCTTCCTGTCCTGGTTTTCCACTCTCTGCCTCACTCTCACTACTGCTGGCTAAAGTTCTTCCAAACGAAAGGTCTTTATTACTGTGAATACCTTTCTCTATGGATTCTTCACCAAAATGACTAGACAAAACACTGGGGTGTGTGAAGCTCAGTTTGGGTTCAGGTAATGATACAGAAACACTAAGTGAGTCTAATTTCTTCTCTGTATTTACAGCATCTCCAAAACAGGAGAAAGTTTTGGTTACAGAAGACTCTATATCGTATTTACACTTGGTAGTGCTGATAGTGTCACTCACTGTATTACACTTAAAAGATTCATTACTCGATTCTTTCATAAACCCTTGCTGCAACACTTCAAGGGTACCCTTTTCCTGCTGTTCTAACTTTGTGGAAGTACATGCAGAAAACCCAAGTTTGGGGGCCATCAACGATGTGGTGCCTGACCCTGAATTCTCATTGCTGGTCGTTGGAATAAGATTGGAGAAGTCATTGACAGTGGCAAGAGAACCAAACATACTGGTAACTCCAGTTTCTGCTTCACTGATGCAGGAGATATTGGAGCAGTCGTCATGAACGTCTGTGACCTCAAGTAAGTGGTGACACTGTGATGTGGTCGGACCTACATCAGCAGACACATTACTCGAGATATCCCATCCTGAGGCAGACGGTTCATCCAATTCCATAACCGACTGTCCCCGTGTGCGATTAGCAGGAACATCTAAGTTTTTGGATGTAGCTACATCACTAAAGCTATGACACGTGTCTTCGTCAAATACTGGAGGTGTTGGGAGGATTATTGGTGAGTCTGTTTTGGAAGTATTTTGTTCTTCCCCTCCATGACTTTGAGATCCCTGGGGCAAATTGCTTGGGATTTCTCCTTTGTGATGATAGAGTATAACCTGTCGAGCAGCATATATGGTTGGATGATACTGGAGGGATGGGTCAATGTAGACCCGATTGAGATTAACACCTCTCTGGTCAGTTCGGTAATGTCCTCGGACAACACCGTCTGGATTGAGTATAGGGATCAACTTGAAGACAAATTTATCTCTTAACTTTACAGCACGAGGATCATTGCTTAGAATGAAATTGAGAAATCCATTGAAGACAAAGCTGGAGGGTGTTTCTCCCGGATGCACTCGGGCAGATACGAACACGACTTTCTTATTTGGAAACTTAAAAGGTCGTGGATTATTGACCTCAGGGAAAAGTCCAACCAATCGAGCTTCTCTCTCAAGCGCTTTGTCCAAGTGGGAACTTATCGTTAACAGATCTAATCTCCACCCATCAAGCGACCTGACGAGTAACTCCCGATGATAATAGAGGGAAGGAGAGTCCTGGGAAAAGCGTTTATCGATGGAATCTAGCAGGTTCTGCATTTCGGTATATGTAAAAGGGTACGTAAAAGCATACTTCGTCAGAGTGCCAGGAATCTCACTCACAGTGTGTATCCATGAGATAACTGTATTACTTTCTTCACTCTGAAATGTTAATAAAAAAAAATTATCATTAATTGTAAATTGATAGTTATATAAAAAAAATTGTATGCACAAAAGAACAATCATTTATACAACCAATTAATTTTACCAAGTGTATGAGCATTATAATCAGGGGGAGAGGGACTTTTGGTACATGGATGCATGTAAATATATATATATATATATATATATATATATATATATATATATATATATATATGTATAAATTTACACTTCTATGTATGCACGTATGTATGTATTGATAATATACTAGGGAAAAGGAGACAGATATAAATGTAGTAGTTTTTCAGGTATTAGTACATAAATAATGCCAGCTCTGAATTAGAGCATCTATTACATATAAATAGTAATTACTACATACATACATATACCAACAGCTTTTCCCCTTACAAGGGAGGTAGCCAAAGTAAAAGGCATAAATCCAATTCCACCCACTTCATCCCCACATACTCCACTCCCATTCACCATCCCTCCCTCCCTCTTTTCTTGGCTCCTCCTGCCCTGGGTCAGATGCAATGTAGCAAGAAATAGCACATCCACAGCAAGGCTGCTTCATTTAATCAGTGATCCCCTCTCTCCATCCCCTCATGCAGAAAAAAAGACGGGGAGAATTTCCTTCAGGCTGCATCAAAATATCATTCACACGTACACCCTCACCCCCATCCCCCACCCACTCCCTTCCATGCATCACAGCATCAGCAACCATTCTCCACTCACCCCTATCTTCTATCATCTTCCTTTCTTCCTCAACAGATGATAATTCCTAACAACTGAAAAAGTCTTTTATCCACTTACTCTGTAAGAACATTTTTCTTTAATACGTTCCCATCGAGCAGAAGCACGTCCTGGAACTACATAGCACTGCTGCATGACAGGCTGCATCCCTTGGGAATAAAGCTTGGATTGCTTGTTCAAATTCATTACATTCAACCTAGCTCTTGTCCCTGGTTCACCTCCTGATAAGAGAAATGTAACAAATGAACATTTTACATAACTGGGAATATGAGCTTTACTTTAACAAAATTAGTATTGACAATTACATTTAATATTAATTAACATACGATATACACCTGAATCCAAGTTTAATTTTGAGACAGATTTTTGAGAGAGAATAAACGGGGTTGACCTATATGTGTACAATACATTTGTTATGTTGAAAAACGTATATGCATATGGTAAGGAAGAGTGGAAGGTGGAGGAAAACAAGTAAATTTGGAGTGACTGAGCAAAATCTGGTGTGGCTGTATTTTTTAATTAATAAGGAAATGTTGGAGTGGGTCAGTATGCACAAACACAAATTTAAGTATAAAGCAAGTGCATACTACAAAGAAATAGTCCCATATTAAGACAACAGTTTCACCACAGAGAGATACATGGATAAAGAGGAAAAGGAGAAAAGGTAGGGAGGTGCTTAGAGTAAATTGCTTAAATGAGAAAGGAAAGAAGAAGGAGTACAAGAAGCTGAGAGAGGAGTGGGAGGGAGTGAAGGATAGAGTAGAACTAGGAGTGGATGAGGAATGGGGATGTTTCAAGGAGGGAGTCACAAGGTGTGAAAAAATGGTGGTGTGGAACAAGGCGGACAGGAGGAAATAGAAGGAAGGGTAGTGTGAGGTGGGATGATGAAGCAAAGAAGGTTGTAGAAGAGAAGAAGCAAGCATTCACAATTGGTTACAAAATAGGATGAGAGAATCATATGAGAGGTACAAAGAAAGAAAAACAGAAGTAAAGCATAAGATTAAGGAGGCAAAGAGGAGAGCAGATGTGAAATGGGGTAAGAGTATGACAAAAAAATTCTGAAAGTAATAGAAAGATGTTTTGAAAAGAAATTAAGAGAAGAAGAGGAGGCGAATTAAGTAGAGAAGAAAAGGTAAAAGATGCAGATGAAGAGATGGTAATGGAAGAGACGGCAGTAAGAGGAAGATGGGCTGAGTATTTTAGAAAGTTGCTAAATATGAAGGAGGATAGGAAGGGAAAGGTAGTTGCAGTGGGAAGCACTAGGAAAATGACAATGATGAATGAGGAAAATAGAGGAGAAATAAGGAAAGATGAGGTGAAAGCAGTTATTAAAATGATGAGAGCAGGTAAGGCACCTGGGTTTGATGGGTGTCATGCAGAATGTTTAAAAAAGGGAGGTACAGTGATGGTGATCTGGCTGGTGAGGTTGTTTAATGTACACCTAACAGAGAGTAGAGTGCCAGAGGACTGGATGAGTATCTGTATAGTTCCATTTTACAAGGGAAAAGAGGACAAGTGTGAGTGTAGTAGTTTCAGAGGGATGGTTTGTTGAGTGTAGTTGGGAAGGCTTATGGGAAGATTTTGATTGAGAGAATTAGGAGAGAAACGATGTGGGTTTAGGACAGGTAGGGGTTGTGTAGATCAGATTTTTTTTGGTAAAGCTTTAGGAAAAAGTAATGATGTTTTTGGAGCCTTTATAGATTTGGAAAAGGCTTATGACAGGGTAGATAGGGAGGCACTGGGGGAGGTATTGCACATATATGGGATAGGAGGAAAGCTGTTAAGAGCTGTTAAGAGCTGTCAAGAGTTTTTACAAGAGTAGTAAATGTGAAGGAGGATAGGGAGGGAAAGATAGCTGCAATGGGAAATGCTAAGAAAATGACTGTGTTGAGTGAGGAAAATGGAGGAGAAATAAGGAAGAATGAAGTGAAGGCAGTTGTTAAGATGATGAAAGCAGGTAAGGCACCTGGTCTGGATGGATGCCATGCAGAATGTCTAAAAAAAGGAGGTACAGTGATGGTGGACTGGTTGGTGAGGTTATTTAATGTTTGCTGGAGAGAGGGTAGAGTGCCAGAGGACTGGAGGAGTGCCTGTATAGTTCCACTCTACAAGGGAAAAGGGGACAAGTGTGAATGTAGTAGTTTCAGAGGGATTAGCTTGTTAAGTGTAGTTGGGAAGGCTTATGGGAGGATCTTGATTGAGAGGATTAGGAGAGGAACAGAGGGAGTAATTGGTGAGGAACAGTGTGGATTTAGGACAGGTAGAGGTTGTGTAGATCAGATTTTTGTGGTAAGACAGACATGTGAGAAAGCTATAGGAAAGGGGAAGGATGTTTTTTGGGCCTTCATGGACCTGGAAAAGGCTTACGACAGGGTAGACAGAAAGGCACTGTGGGAGGTTATGCGGATATACAGGATAGGAGGAAAGCTTCTGGGAGCTGTCAAGAGTTTTTATGAAAGTAGTAGAGCTTGTGTCAGGATTAGAAAGAGAGAGAGTGAGTGGTTCGAGGTAAAGGTGGGACTTCGTCAAGGATGCGTTATGTCGCCCTGTCTGTTCAACTTATACATGGATGGGGTAGTGCGAGAGGTAAATGCAAGGGTAGTGGGTCAGGGATTGGAGATGGTTAAAGAAAATGGAGAAAAGTGGGAGGTGAGCCAGCTGTTGTTTGCGGACGACACTGCGCTTGTGGCAGGATCGGAGGAGGGATTGAGGAAGTTGGTGACAGAGTTTGGGAGAGTGTGTGATAGAAGAAAGCTGAAGATAAATGTGGGTAAATGTAAGGTGATGAGATGTACAAGGGGTGAAAGTGGCAGTAGTCTGGAAGTGAGCATTAAGGGAGAGCGACTGGAGGAAGTGGATAGTTTTAGATACTTGGGTGCAAATGTGGCAGGAAAAGGTGGAGTGAAGGTGGAGGTAGAATGTAGATTGAGAGAAGCGAGTAAATGCCTTGGTGGATTCAAGAGTGTAATGAGGAATCGACATTTGGGAATGGATGCTAAGAGGAGACTGTATGAAGGAGTGATTGTGCCAACAGCACTGTATGGGGCAGAAACATGGAACATAAGAGAGGAAGAGAGAAGGAGTTTGAATGTGTTTGAGATGAGGTGTCTGAGAAGTATGATGGGGGTTACTAGGCTGGATAGAGTGAGAAATGAGGAGGTGAGGAGGAGAACAGGGGTGGACAGGGGGTTGGGAGATAGGGTTGATGAAAGAGTATTAGGATGGTTTGGACACATGGAAAGAATGAGTGAAGAAAGACTAGTAAAAGAGGTTATGGAAGGCAGATGTGGAGGGAGTGAACATAAAGGGACATCCTAGGATGAGGTGGATGGATGGGGTGAAGGGGGCTTTGGGGAAGAGGGGAATGTCTGTTGAGGAAGGACGGGAGAGGACAGAAGATAGGGGTGAATGGAGAATGGTTGTATATGGATGATGTTGTGATGCATGAGGTGGAATGGGCAGGGGGATGGGGGTTGAGGTAGTATGTGTGAGCAAAATTTGACGCAGACCGAAGGGATTTCTCCCCGTCTTCTCCTTTATGCATGGGGGGACAGAGAGGGGGGGTCGCTGATTTAATGAAGCGGCCTTGCTGTAGATGTGCTGTGTCTTGCAACACTGCTTCTGACCCAGGGCAGTGGACAAGGTGCAGGGATGACCCGTCATCCAGGAGGTGCTAAGATGAGAGGGAGGGTGGAGGGGTGTGGAGTGTATTCAGGGATGGAATGGGTGGGAATGATTTTATGCCTTTTCCTTTTTGGCTCCCTCCCTTGTAAGGGGGAAAAAGCCTTGGTATATATATGTATGATGTAGTAGAGCCTGTCTTAGAATTAGAAATGGAGAGTGAGTGGTTTGCGGTAAAGGTGGGAATTGACAGGGATGTGTTATGTCGTCCTGGCTGTTCAATTTATACATGGATGGGGTGATGCAAGAGGTAATGGGCCTAGGATTGGAGATGGCTAAAGAAAATGGAGAAAAATAGGAGATAAGCCAGTTGTTGCTTGCTGATGACACTGCACTAGTAGCAGGATCACAGGAGGGATTGAGGAAATTAGTGATGGAGTTTGGGAAAGTGTGCAAATGAGTGAAGTTGAAGACAAAAGTGGGTAAAAGTAAGGTGATGAGATGTACAAGGGGAGAGAACAGCAGCAAATTGGAACAGAGTATTAAGGGAGAGAGACTGGGGAAGTGGATAGCTTTAGATACTTAGGTGTGAATGTGGGAGGAAAGGGAGGAGTGACGGTGGAGGTAGAATGTAGATTGAGAGAAGCAAGAGGTGGTGAATGGAAGGGGAGTGTGTGGGGATAAAATGGGTGGGAGTGGAGTTATGCCTTTGACTTTGGCTACCTCCTTTGTAAAGGGGAAAAAGTTGTTGGTATATATGTATATATATATATATACATATATATATATATATATATATATATATATATATATATATATATTGAATAAAAAATACTGACAGAATTTTGAATGCTGGTGGAGAAAGAAACAAGGAAATAGAAGGATAATTTATTGCTTATATTTCAACCTCGGTGTCTTTATCAAAGCTTACAACATTTGGTCACAATTGGAAAAAATATACGCACACTGCCTTCATCTCACAGGCCACCTAGGGCAGCTTAATGCCAAAGTTTTATTATTTTCTAAAATTATTACATGGCTGGTAATAAACTCTACCAGGTGCCCGTGAGATGAAGGCAGTGTGTGTATATTTTGTCTGATTGTGACCAAATGTTGTAAGCTTTGATAAAGACACTGTGAGGTCGAAACATCAGCAATAAATTCTCATATAAATATAAATATATATATATATATATATAAATATATATATATATATAAATATATATATATATATATATGTATGCATGTATTATTTCAATGTGGGATGATAAACTGAATGTAGTTGTACAAGCAAGGCTCCTGTCTTTTCATAATCATCTAATGATGCCTAATGAAAGCATCATATGGTTAACATCTTACTAGGTATTATACATTACTCTCCTAAAGGTAATAATACATCACAAAAATGTTCCTTTGAATTACCTTTGATGCCAAAGAAGAACCATGTTCGATTGTTGTTTTCAAATTCAGTCCCAGCACAGTCTGGCCGAGTCCAGAGGCAAAATTCATACTGCACTGGCAGAGATTCCTGACCAACATTCCCTCCCGATAACGATGATACTTTGTGAGTTTTTCTACCACTTCCATGAGCTGTCGAGGATACTGATGATGTCGATGTAGTTGAACAAGTGGAAGCACCATGAACAGAGACGGTTGCAGCTGTGCTTGTGCTATGACTTGAAGCTGAAATTTAAAGTTGAATCAAGACTCCACACAAATATGGGTTTTTAAATAATCTACTCACCCAAATATCAGGAAATATTTTTTTTATGTATATTAAGAAACTGAATCATGAAGAACTAGGAAACTAATAAATTTAAATCATCCTTATGTCAAAGAATGTGAAGAGATGTACAAGGGGAGAGGATGGTACCAAACTGGAACTGAGTATTAAGGGAGAGAGACTGAAGGAAATGGTTAGCTTTGCATACTTGGGTGCAAATGTGGCAGGAAAGGGAGGTTTGGAGGCAGAGGTAGAATGTAGGTTGAGAGAAGCAAGTAAATACCTTAGGGGATTAAAAAGTATAATGAGAAAAAAGACATTCAGGAATGGATGCTACAATGAGATTATAGGAAGGAGTGATTAAGTATACCTGTTGTGTATTTAACTAGCCATATTATATGGGAAGGGGAGCTATGCTCATAGTGACCCATCTTTGTATCTCTCAGCATCTAGTTTGTTCTTAAATTCTTGTATGATTTTTTCACACACTATTGTTTCATCCAATTTGTTCCAAACATCCACTACTCTTTGTGGAAAACTATTTTTTTTTTTTTTTAGATCTCTTCTATAACTATCCTTTTTTAGTTTCTTTTCATGTCTTCTCATTTTTCTTTTATCCCACTTTAATAAGTCTTCTCTGTCAAGGACCTCCATGCCTTTCATGATTCTATAAATGGCCAACAGATCTCCTCTTTCTCTTCTTTGTTCCAGGGTTGGTAGTTCCAGTTTAGACAATCTTTGTTTAATCTTTGTTTGTATGTCATTTTTGAAAGTGTTGGTGCCATCTTTGTCATTGCTCTTTGGATTATTTCTAATTTCTTTATATCCTATTTAATACTGGATGTCCATAGTGTCACAGTGTACTCATTCATACACACACACACTATTTTAAAGAAATAATGGATCAATTAACAAACCTTGATGTTAGGAAATCACACGGCCCAGACGGAATTGCAAATTGGATACTAAAATTAAGAACTACCGTAATGGACAAAATATACAACATAATAAGTTGCTTACTCAAAGAAGGAAAAATACCAAAAGACTGGAAAAATGTGTACATTGTACCAATACATAAAGGAGGAAACAAAGAAGAACCAACAAATTGCAGATCAGTCTCTCTTACAAGCACTAAACCCAAAATTTGTGAAAAAATTATCGAGAATAGATGGATAAAACACCTGGAAGAAAACAATATAATAAACTTGAGACAATTTGGATTCAGACAGGGAAGATCATATACAGCAAATTTAATCTGTTCCTACTCAAGACTAATAGATATAATACAAGGGATGGATGGGCTGACTGTGCTTTCCTAGACTTACAAAAAGCCTTCAACAAAGTACCACACAAAAAATTATCTAAAAAAATTGAAAAACATTGGAGGGATATATGGTAACCTACTAAACTGAATGAAGGATTTCCTACATGGTAGAAAAATGAGAGCAGTGCTCAGAGAAAAACAGTTTTCCACATAGAGTTTTGGACACTTGGAACAAACTGGATAATGAAATGGTATGTGCAAAAACCATTCATGAGTTTACAAGCAAACTAGACACTGCGAGATACAATGGTGGGACACCACGAGCATAGCTCCCCTTCCCGCAAAATACAACTAGGTAAATACATAGCTCCCCTTCCTGTAAAATACAACTAGGTAAATACACATACAAACAAAGACTGGATAAACTAAATCTACCAACCCTGGAACAAAGAAGAGAAGAGGTGATATGCTAACCATCTACAGAATTATGAAAGGGATGGAAATTCTTGATAGAGATGACTTACTAAAGTGGGACAGAAGAAAAAACAAGAGGACACGAGAAGAAACTTAAGAAGGACAGTTACAGAAAAGATCTGAAAAAGAATAGCTTCCCACACAGTGATAGATATCTGAAACAAACTGAATGAGGAAACAGTGAGTACTAAAACTATACAAGATTTTAAGAACAAACTGGATGTGGAAAGATACAAGAGCAGGTCACTATGAGCATAGCTCTCTTCCCATGAAATACAACTAAGTAAATACAACTAGGTAAATGTACATGCACATGGATGAAGGTGAAGAATGTTATATGAACTTCTTTGCAGACAATGCAAAAGTACTAAAGAGAGTAAGTGCAGAAAAAGACTGTGAATCAATACAGAGAGACCTGGACAAGTCTGGGAATGGAGCCAAAAGTGGAAAATGAACTTCAACATTAAGAAATGTAATATAACAGAGTTTGGAAAAAGTAATAAAATAATATCAGGACAACATAAAATTGGTACAAAGGAAGTAAAGAAAGCTCTGAAAAGGACCTAAGAGTAATTATCACCAAAGACATGCCCCCTAGACAAGCAGGACAATATAAAATTGGTACAAAGGAAGTAAAGAAAGCTTCAAAAAGGACCTAGGAGTAATTACCACTTAAGACATGTCCCCAGACAAGCATATAAACAAAATAGTTGGAGAAACCTACAATTTACTAAGATCAATAAAGGTGGCTTTTAATTACTTGGATGAAGTAATGGTAAAAACAATACTAGTCACTCTAGTAAGACCAAGATTGGAGTATGCTGCAACACTATGGACACCCAGTACAAATAAGAATATAAAGAAATTAGAAAGAATCCAAAGAATAACGACAAAGATGGCACCAACACTTTCAGAAATGACATATGATCAAAGATTGTCTAAACTGGAACTACCAACCCTGGAACAAAGAATAAAAAGAGGAGATCTATTGGCCATTTACAGAATCATAAAAGGCATGGAAGTCCTTGACAGAGAAGACTTATTAAAGTGAGATAAAAGAAAAACAAAAGGACATGAAAAGAAACTCAAAAAGGATAGTTATAGAAGGTATCTGAAAAAAAAGTTTTCCACACAGAGTGGTGGATGTCTGGAACAAGTCAGACGAAACAATAGTGTGTGCAAAAATCATACAAGAATTTAAGAACAAACTAGATGCTGAGGGATACAAAGATGGGTCACTATGAGCATAGCTCTCCTTCCCATATAATACAACTGGGCACATACACACACCTAATGCCCTTTCTTCCTTACAAAGATGTTGGCCGAGTCAAAGTGCACACCTACACGATTAACAAATAAGCCTTTTTTTTTTTTTAATATTTTCCATATCAGCACCTCAGGGATGAAAAGTCACCCTGTCCCCTGCCACACCGAGTGAAAATTCAATTCAAAGTGCAACAGTCCAAACTTAAAAAAAAATCTAAATAATTCATATCAAAAGAATTTCAATTACCTGACCATCTTGGGTCAACCAACTCCACTCGAGCCAGGTTTCCTGACTCGAAATTAGAGGTGAAAGTGAACTGGCCTATGGTGACCTCCATGGTGCCGCAGTATCTCCTCTCACCACATAGATGTGCAGCCGTCTGTGCAACGTATCAACCTCCTTGGTGAGCCGTCTTCATCAGAATCTAAATGCAAGACAAACTGTTCTGCGGCTTCTGAAGAATTTGCGAGTGACAGCCACTCCTAGGGGTCTTGGGAGGTGATGGCAGCAGCAAGGGCTTCAGCCACTGCAACTCCATACATGTGGAGGTCCAGAAGAGGAGAGGCTGTGCAACCTCGCAACTGTCACGTTCCACCCATACTCCCTTATCCTAGAAAAAATAAAAAAAAAGTGAATAATAAATCTTCAAGAACTGGCACACTTTTACATATTCACCATAACAAAAATTTTGTAAAACTTCTTTGATGAGTGCACTATATAATAATTCAGTATAAATATATACTGCACTGAATACCAGTTTCCAATTTTCAGGAGGTAATTATAAAAAATAATACACTTTTGAAGCACAATGAGAAAAATACAGTTTAAAAGGTAGAATTCCTCAAAATATTAAGCCTGATAAGATACGTATCAAATACAACAGTTAACTTATTTTCTTATTTGGTTTAGCACTTTACAGTTCATTATGGTGAATTGTACTTGGCAAGACCAACTATATCATTACTGACATTAGTTCCTTCTATTAACAGTAAATCCAATCTTCCTGGGGCAGCTTCTCATCTACACTGTTTCTTTGATCCATTATATCATTCACTGATACTGGTACATTCAACAGTACTTTCTCTCAGAATTTCTTTTCTATATGGAAAAATGACTGCATAAGTGATCAGAATCAACACCATGCAAGGAGAGGACCTTTATCAAATGTACACTGTACTCAGTCACAGAATACAACCTCTAACTTATCTATACATCTCAGAATGAATAAGGAAAGGACACTACCATAGGGCATCCCACAGGGTACCACTTAAAGTCTTTCTCATTATACGAATTTGTATTTTGCAGTCATCATTTTAGGGACTTTAGTCACACCCAAACCAGACACACAGCATTCTTTCATAACTGGAGATCAATCTCCACTCAGAAACAGAATGCTGACAATTTTCAGTATCTATTAGCCTTCCTTTATGCTATCATTCTTAAATCTCAGTTTCACCAGTTTTTACAATTCCGCCTCCTTGGATAGAGATGCTTGGTTATCCTCAATGAAAAATTAGATACCATGAGTCTTCACTCTCCTTGATTCCCACTCCACTATATTCATTTCTTCATGATTAAATTCACCAACCAAAGCCATTGTTTGTTTATTCATTAATATTTTTCAATCATTTTGTGCAGGTACATTGGTGAGTGAAACAGTACCTCTTTACATTCAGCCATACTCCACACTTATTTCAGATCGGACATAAGCCAGTGCAAAGTCTCTTATTAATCATCTCAAATCCTATTTTCATGTACATTTCTTCAGTTATATTTCCTTCTGTTTCCACATCACCTACTGTTTATGTTTTTCTTTAATGTTACCATCACTCCTCTCATTTTTTCTTGAGACAAAAATCATCACCATTATCACAGCAACAAGTAATATGTAATCCCTCAATAAAACTGAAAATCGAGTTACACTGGGCAAGGGCTATAAGGTATTGACAACCACCACTGCCTTTTCATTATTATTTTCAATGTTGCTATATTATTTTGAGTTGATTAGTTACCAAAGAAAAGTCAATAGTACTGGACAAGGACCATGGGAAGTAGGCACTTGGCACTGTATAGGTTATTAAAAGTATTCCCATATGTTTAATAAGCTTTTAGTAACAACTCTACAATAAAAAAATAACCATGTCACTACATATAACTACTAGCATTGAATAATATCAACCCTGCGAAGCTAAAATCTTTCCCCTTCATACATCATAGTCTGAAACTAAGATTGTTTTTGTAAGATTTCATATACTGGTACTGGTTACTATAGTTCAACTTCTATTTTTTTTTTTTTTTTCAAAAAAACTCATACATATAATAATGCTTCCATGATCTACTCAAGCAACTAGACAAAGAAAGCAGATTGAATGAAAAAAATGAAATACAAGGATAAATTAAGGAAATTAAAGAAAAAAAGACTTGGCAGTGGTGAGAGCAACTTGGTTCACTGAAGAACATGAAGCTATGGTAGTAAGTAATTAATAAGCTAGTGACACTTATAAAGGGAAATCTTAGTGTACTAATAAACCAGGTTTATCATAAAATAAACTATTGAGACCACATCTATAATATATAAACCATGGACACAAAAGTTAGGAATGAATAAAAGACAGATGATATTCAGCACAGGGCCATTAACATGAAACAACTTTGTATCAGTGACAGAGCTTAAAAAGAATTTAGACTATGCCTGGATGTGGAAATAATCCATTACCATCCTCACCACCACTAAAATGCTATATAATATTGTGGAGCTGGCCTTTCAAAGAGATACTTTCATTTCATCAATGAGTCATCTATGTGCTATATGCACATAGGCAACTGTAAAGTGTAATAAACAAGTAAATATCTTCACAGAA
Organism: Oratosquilla oratoria; assembly: GCF_046742065.1. Classification (NCBI taxonomy): domain Eukaryota; kingdom Metazoa; phylum Arthropoda; class Malacostraca; order Stomatopoda; family Squillidae; genus Oratosquilla; species Oratosquilla oratoria. The sequence goes on along the minus strand of NC_134785.1, from coordinate 59,384,193 downwards.
ATATAAACAAATAAGTAATATTGGCTACTCCTTCCATAACAAACATAAAATTAAAATTGCAAGAACAAAAATATATTCTTAACTGAAGGCAGCAAACTGCTGATTTGCTTATAAAAGCTACTCAATGTAAAAACAACAGCTAAAGTAATCCACCGTGACAATTTCTTTCAAAAAATAACAAACAACAGTGTATGTTTTCATATGAACCATTACACTGTAAACAACATCAATGTAACCTAAACAAAATGACAGTTTTCAACATCACTAGATTTCCAAGCAATTATCTACTTCCTTACTGTACAGGCAATGACCACAGCTTTCATCAGCAAAACCTTGCAAAAGAGATCTAGCTCCATTTAAACTTGGCACCCAAAGTTTGTTGGTGTTGGAACTTTCATTGAACTTTGGTCATTTTAAGTTCCCCTGGCTAATGTTTTAATGTTAAACAATTAATTATAGATTAGGTTATTTCTACATTATATTAATAACCTGATGGTTAATTTAAGTGCTTCAAAATGAAGTATTATAAATACAGGAGACTGATTAATAGCATCACAGCATAACATATCATCAGCTGACTCCTAAATCAGCTGGCATGTCATCTGATCAGCTGCTAAAGAAAAACAAATGATGACATCATATTTTTCTCCTTCCCAACTACAATTGGAGAAATGAAAACGTTACAGCCAGTAAATCCATTACACATCTAACCTTAGGGACCTTTCTCAGACTTACCACTGTACAATCAACAACTAATTTCAGGAAGAAAATAGGCACGACAAAATGTAACCATCCTCTTCACAAAAGTAAACAGCAGACAACTGAATTTCAAGTAATTCCCACCAGAGGACTCTAGTGTTTGGCTTGGCTTGGCATCATTTCATTGATTTGCCTAAAAGAAAGAAAAATGTCAGATTGTGATATGAAAGAGAGATGTAACTACTCGTATCTAACAAATATATGACTGAAAAGCAGAATCGCTATCCAAATTTATAAAACCAGTGTTTATATCATGTATTTCACGGCAAACATCTTGTTAAGGCATCACAGAAAACGTTTCTTCCATTTTCTATGAATAGGAATTGCACCATAATGCTTGCAGAAACATGCATGTGCACGTGTTCAGGTACCAATTTCAGATATGTCCACACACATACTCGTTTGCTTTCTTCTAGTCCAGCACAACGGACTGTAGTTCTTTCCCCTAGCGTATCGTCGCTTTAGATTAGATTCAAATATTTCACGTAATTGTGCCAGACTTGCACCTAATATCCGAAGTACATTCTAAAATTTATTCCATTATATTGAATATCAAGCATGAATTGTTATAGATACAAAGAAGATGTTCTGAATTTGCAAATACAAAGTAAATATACAATTATGAGCACAAAAATCTAAGCAAAACATTTTTCGAAGACAGATGAGGATTATACCCAATGCATGGCAACACAGGTTATATTTAATCTGCACTCAAATTAGAATCTAATTTTCAAATGGTACTGACAAATCAAAAGCCAAACAGTGTAACCATCAATAAGTTATTTTGCATTTTATTCATATTTATGGGCTACCAATTTGAACCGAAATATCTCTGAATTAGTTTTCATATCCGAGTGCATGTGGGTTTTGCAATGTTGTCTTTGAGCACTTAAAAATGCATTAAATAATTTTGAAGTACTTCCATACATAGTACTGTACGGCACCACGTTCATACTACACTTCCTTTATACTACAAAAAATTCTAAACAACGATTTCTACAATAATAATAATAATAATAATAATAATAATAATAATAATAATAATAATAATAATAATAATAATAATAATAATAATAATAATAATAATAATAATAATGATAATAATAATAATAATAATAATAATAATAATAATAATAATAATAATAATAATAATAATAATAATAATAATAATAATAATAATAATAATAATAAAAATAATAATAATAATAATAATAATAATAACAATAATAACAATAACAACAACAACAACAATAACAATAATAATAATAATAATAATAATAATAATAACAATAATAATGATAATAATAATAATAATAGTGATAATAATAACAATAGTAACAACAACAACAACAACAACAGCGACAACAACAAAAACAACAATAATGATAATAATAATAATAATTATAATATTGATAATGATAATAATAATAATAATAATAATAATAATAATAATAATAATAATAATAATAATAATAATAATAATAATAATAATAACAATAATAATAATAATAATAATAATAATGATAATAATAATAATAATAATAATAATAATAATAATAATAATAATAATAATAATAATAATAATAATAATAATAATAATAATAATAATAATAATAATAATAATAATAATAATAATAATAATAATAATAATAATGATAATAATAATAATAATAATAATAGTAATAATAGTAATAGTAATAATAATAATGATAATAATAGTAATGATAATAATAATAATAATAATAATAATAATAGTAATAATAATAATAATAATAATAATAATAATAATAATAATAATAATAATAATAATAATAATAATAATGATGATGATAATAATTATAATAATAATAATAACAATAATAATAATAATAATAATAATAATAATAATAATAATAATAATAATAATAATAATAATAATAATAATAATAATAATAATAATAATAATAATAATAATAATAATAATAATAATAATAATACATACATACATACATATACCAAGGCTCTTTCCCCCTTACAAGGGGGTAGCCAAAAAGAAAAAGGCATAAAATCATTCACACCCATTCCATCCCTGAAAACACTTCACACCCCTCCACCCTCCCTCTTATCTTAGCACCTCCTGAATGACGGATCATCCCTGCACCTTGTCCACTGCCATGGGTCAGAAGCAGTGTCGCAGGACACAGCACATCCACAGCAAGGCCGCTTCATTAAATCGGCGACCCCCCCCTCTCCGTCCCCCCATATAAAGGAGAGGACGGGGAGAAATCCCTTCGGGCTGCGTCAAACATTTTTGCTCACACACACTACCTCACCCCCATTCCCCCGTCCAATCCACCTCATGCATCACAACATTTTCCATATACAACCATTCTCCATTCACCCCTGTCTTCTGTCCTCTCCCGTCCTTCCTCAACCGACATTCCCCTCTTCCCCAAAGCCCCCTTCACCCCATCCATCCATCTCATCCTAGGACGTCCCCTCATGTTCACTCTCTCCACATCTGCCATCCATACCTCCTTTACTAGTCTTTCTTCACTCATTCTTTCCATGTGTCCAAACCATCCTAATACTCTTTCATCCACCCTATCTCCCAGCTCCCTTTCCACCCCTGTTCCCCTCCTCACTTCCTCATTTCTCACTCTATCTATCCTAGTAACCCCCATCATACTTCTCAGACACTTCATCTCAAACACATTCAATTTCCTTCTCTCGTCCTCTCTCATGTTCCATGTTTCTGCTCCATACAGTGCTGTTGGCACAATCACTCCTTCATACAGTCTCCTCTTAGCATCCATTCCCAGATTCCTATTCCTCATTACACTTTTTAAACCACCAAGGCATTTACTCGCTTCTCTCAATCTACATTCTACCTCCACCTTCACTCCACCCTTTCCCGCCACATTTGCACCCAAATATCTAAAACTATCCACTTCCTCCAGTTGCTCTCCCTTAATGCTCACTTCCAGATTACTGCCACGTTCACCCCTTGTACATCTCATCACCTTACTTTTACCCACATTTATCTTCAGCTTTCTTCTATCACACACTCTCCCAAACTCTGTCACCAGCTTCCTCAATCCCTCCTCCGATCCTGCCACAAGCGCAGTGTCGTCCGCAAACAACAGCTGGCTCACCTCCCACTTTTCTCCATTTTCCTTAACCATCTGCAATCCCTGACCCACTACCCTTGCATTCACCTCTCGCACCACCCCATCCATGTATAGGCTGAACAGCCAGGGTGACATAACGCATCCCTGACGAAGTCCCACCTTTACCTCAAACCACTCACTCTCTCCATTTCTAATCCTGACACAAGCTCTACTACTCTCATAAAAACTCTTGACAGCTCCCAGAAGCTTTCCTCCTATCCCGTATATCCGCATAACCTCCCACAGTGCCTTTCTGTCTACCCTGTCCTAAGCCTTTTCCAGATCCATAAAGGCCCAGAAAACATCCTTCCCCTTACCTATAGCTTTCTCACATATCTGTCTTACCACAAAAATCTGATCTACACAACCTCTACCTGTCCTAAACCCACACTGTTCCTCACCAATTACTCCCTCTGTTCCTCTCCTAATCCTCTCAATCAAGATCCTCCCATAAGCCTTCCCAACTACACTTAACAATAATAATAATAATAATGATAATGATAATAATAATAATAATAATAATAATAATAATAATAATAATAATAATAATAATAATAATAATAATAATAATAATAATAATAATAATAATAATAATAATAATAATAATAATAATAATAATAATAATAATAATAATAATAATAATAATAATAATAATAATAATAATAATAATAATAATAATAATAATAATAATAATAATAATAATAATAATAATAATAATAATAATAATAATAATAATAATAATAATGATATATGAATGCAGAGAAAACATCGAGAACTAAAAATGACAAAGAGAAAGCGAATATTTTGGCAGAATTTTTCAGCTGTGTTCACACAAGAACCAGAGGGGGAGATACCTTCTCTCGCTGCTAAAGACGTACCAGAAATGCCACCATTCGAATTCACAGACGAGGAAATAGGTAAAGTAATTGACAAACTGCAGAGAGACAAATCACCCGGCCCAGACGGATTACATCCTAGAATTCTGAAAGAAGTGAAAGCAGAGATCATCAGCCCACTTAAGCTTATATATAACTCGTCACTACAGACCAGTAAGATACCAGTGGATTGGAAAATAGCTAATATTACAGCAATATTCAAAAAAGGAGATAGAAGTGAACCAGAAAATTATAGACCAGTAAGTTTGACCTGTGTTATCTGTAAGCTGATGGAATCAATAATACGTGGAAAGGTGTTAGATAATTTGAACAAGTATAAACTAATAAGTGGAAGGGAGTACGGATTTGTGAATGGACGCTCTACGGTGCCTCAGCTGATCACAGTAATAGAAGAATGGACAAAGATATTGGATATGGGAGGAGGATTTCATGTAGCCTACTGCGATTTTATGAAGGCTCTTGATAAGGTGCCGCGCCGGAGATTGATTGAAAAGGTCAGCAGTTATAACATCAAGGGGAAAGCCTTGAAGTGGATTGAGGAGTTTCTAAAAGATCGAAAACAAAGAGTGATAGTGAATGGTGAAGTGTCTCAATGGAAAGATGTGATTAGCGGGGTGCCTCAGGGTTCAGTACTCGGGCCGTTGATGTTTGTTATATATATTAATGACATGCCAGACACTATATTAAACAGTCAGATATTTCTATATGCAGACGATACAAAGATATACAGAGAAATCAAAGGGAGAGAGGATTGCAGAAAGCTACAGGAAGATCTACAAAGAATGAAGAACTGGTCGGAAAAGTGGCTGTTGAGGTTTCATCCAAAGAAATGTAAAATAATGCGAGTAGGGAGGACAGGATTAGAGAATTTTCAATACATAATGGAAGAAGAACTAAATGCAGTGAGGGTGGAAAAAGATTTGGGTGTTGTTGTGGATGATGAATTAAATTTCAGTAGACATTTGGCTGAGAAGATCAATGTAGCAAATAGGATGGTTGGTCTGATTAGAAGAACATTCACTACTATGGATGAGAGTATGTTTAAGAACTTGTTTGTGAGTTTAGTTCGGCCACACTTGGAGTATACAAACCAAGTGTGGTGCCCATACCTAAAGAGGGACATAGCTGCAGTTGAGGCAGTACAGAGGAGAGCAACAAAGATGGTACCGGGCTTGAGGACTCTTACATATTCAGAGAGACTAAAGAAGCTGGGTTTACCAACTCTAATGTACCGAAGATCTAAAGGCGATATGATTGAGACGTTTAAGATAATAACTGGAGTGTATGATGAAGGTGTGAGTGAAAGATTATTTGTGAGGCAGTCTGAGATAGTGACAAGAGGACATAATAAAAGGATCTTCGTACAAAGAACAAGGTTAAACATAAGGAAATATGCATTTAGTAATAGAGTGGTGAATAATTGGAACAAGCTGCCCGAGGGTGTGGTGAATGCTAAGTCAGTGGTGGATTTTGAGAGGAAGCTTGATCGAGTGTGGAAGAACCAGGAGCAGGAATATGATTTTGAAGCGCTAATTGTTAATATCCGCCTCAACCACAGTGACCACTAGACTATGATATAAGAGGATAGTTATTAAGAGCTGGAGCCACAGGCGCATTAGCCTCTTCCAGAAGCCTTCTGTAAGTATCTGTAAGTGTAAATATAATAATGCTTCTGACCCAGGGCGGTGGGCAGGGTGCAGGGATGACCCGTCATCCAGGAGGTGCTCAGATGAGAGGGGTGTGGAGTGTATTTAGGGATGAAATGGGTGGGAGTGTTTTTATGCCTTTCCCTTTTTGGCTACCTCCCTTGGAAGGGGGAAAAAGCCTTGGTATATGTATGTAATAATAATAATAATAATAATAATAATAATAATAATAATAATAATAATAATAATAATAATAATAATAATAATAATAATAATAATAGTAATAATAATAATAAAAATAATAATAATAATAATAATAGTAGTAATAATGATAGTAATAATGATAATAGTAATAATATAATAATGATAATAATAATAATAATATAATAATAATAATAGTAATAATAATAATAATAATAATAATGATAATAATAATAATAGTAATAATAATAATAATAATAATAATAATAATAATAATAATAATAATAATAATAATAATAATAATAATAATAATAATAATAATAATAATAATAATAATAATAATAATAATCTAATAATAGTAATAATAATAATACATAATAGTAATAATAGTGAAATAATAATAATAATAATAATAATAATAATAATAATAATAATAATAATAAAATAATAATAATAATAATAATAATAATAATAATAATAATAATAAATCTATTTGGCAAGGAATCATTATACATGAAATGCAGATAACGAAAAGAACACATAGTTCGAAATAACAATTACAATTGCCGAGGATAACACAAAAAAGCATGTATTGTGGTTAATTACGGAGAATTGTAACTACTATATAAAACTAATTCTTTACACAAGTTAGATACATTATTTTAGATTGTTTGCACACTATAAAAAACGGAAACTTCATTTCAAATGTCGCAAGTTAACAATCCCTTCCAGCAAATGACCAGTGTTTTTTCGTTTATTCCTACACTGCGCTCTCTATCTTCTGTCTTATTTTCTTTTATTTACCCTTTTGTTATATTTATGTCATTTCTTATTTATTCACTTATCATATATCCTGGTTTTATTTTCTAAACTTATTTACCTGATAAAACTAATCAATTTTTTTTAATAATAATCACTTATATTTTTCTATTTTTGTATAATGCTATGAAAATGGTATTTAGTATTATTGTAAGAGAAGTTAACCCGATCATTTAGCTCTTCGTGTATGTTCTGTAGGTGAATTATATCATTATTGCTGGGCGGATATCATCAGCTTTCTTCCGCCTTTCTTTCTGAGTTCAATATGTTACAAGTATATTATAAATTTCCGCCTCTTTTCTCGTATTTTTTCTTCTTATACATATATCAAAGACTTTTCCCCCCTTACACGTGAGGTAGCCAAAAAAACAAAGGCATGAAATCTACTCCCACCCATTCTATCCCTACATACTTCCCTTCCATTCACCAGCCCTCCCTCTTATCTTGGCTCCTCCTGAATGACGGGTCATCCCTGCATCTCACCCACTGTCCTGTGTCAGAAACAGTGTTGCAAGACACAGCACTTCCACAGCAAGGCTGCTTCATTAAATAGGCGACCCCTCTCTCCGTCCACTCATGCAGAAAAATAGAATACGGGGAGAAATCCCTTCGGGCTGCGACAATTTATTATTCACACATACTCCCTCGCTCCCCCTCCCATCCCCCACCACTTCCTCTCCATGCCTCACAACATCACACATACACAACCATTCTCCATTCACCCCTATCTTCTGTCTTCTCCCGTCTTTCCTCAACAGACACTCCCCTCTTTCCCAATTACCCTTTTACCCCATCCATCCATCTCATCCTTGGTCGCCACCTCATATTCACTCCTTCCACCTCTGCCTTCCACACCTCTTTTACTAATCTTTCTTCACTCATTCTTTCCATGTGCCCAAACCATCCCGATACTCTTTCATCAACCCTATCTCCCAACTCTCCTTCCATTCCCATTCTCCTCCTCACCATCTCGTTTGCGCTCTATTCACTCCATCATACTTCTCAGGAACCTTATCTCAAACACATTCAAACTCCTCCTCTATTCCTCCCCTATGTTCCATATTTCTGCCCCCACTGAGTGCTGTCGGCACAATCACTCCTTCCTACAATCTTCTCGTAGCATACATTTCCAAATGTCTATTTCTCATTACACTTTTTAATCCCCCAAGACATCTACTTGCTTCTCTCAATCTATATTCTACCTCCACTACTCCCTTTCCCGCCACATTTGCACCCAAGTATCTAAATGTATCCTCTTTCTTCAGTCTCTCTCCCTTAGTACTCACTTCCAGTTTGCTGCCACATTCCCTTCTTGTACATCTCATCACCTAACATTTAACCACATTTATCTTCAAATTTTTTCTTTCGCACACCTTCCCAAACTCTGCCACTAACTTCCTTAATCCCTACTCTAATCCTGCTACAAGTGCAATGTCGTCAGCAAACAACACTTTTCTCCATTTTCTTTAACCATCTCCAATCCCCGACCCAATACCCTTTCTTTTACATCTCGCACCACCTCATCCATGTATAAATTGAGTATCCAAGGCGACATAACGCATCCCTGGCGAAGTCCCACCTTTACCTCAAACCACTCACTATCTCTATTTCTGATTCTAGGAAGGCTCTATTACTCTAGTAAAAACTCTTGACTACTCTTAACAGCTTTCCTCCTATCCCATATATATATGTATGTGCAATACCTCCCACAGTGCCTCCCTATCTACCCTGTCATAAGCCTTTTTCTTCTCAATCGTGTACTTTCCTCAGTGGTTCTTTCTTTATTTTCATAATTCTTATATTTGATATTAAATACCCTGCGGAACTCTCCACGATCACTATTCATCAAACACTAATGGCGATGCATGATTGATAAACATAATCTTTGACGTCACTGCGAAGCAGATGCCGTCACGGGTATGTTTCAAGAGAATGGTTGAAACAGACGACGTTTTGAGAGCAGGATCAGTAATTTAAAATTGCAACATATATAAAAAAGATAAGGTTTTGTGTCATTTATTTAGCTATTATTGACTTCGTTAAGTACTAAAAACATATTCCGGTAAGATATGACACCTTTCATTTTCAAAGTGGTTACATATTAAGTTCGCCGTCCCTTTTTCCTGATCTCTATCTTTTATGTTATTCCTCCTGTGGTGGGGGAATAGAATGTCACCACCGCATTCTCGCGAAGAATCAACATAAAAGAAGATCTAGAAAAAGGATTTCAAGATAAATTCTAGTAGGTGGATCTTTGAATGTATGTGGATGTGAGACAAGCGAGAACAATAGTGGGAGTGAAGGAGGGAGTGTGTTTCAATTAGGAATATATTAGTGTGTGGTATGAGAAGACCATTTGCAGGTGATGAACCAACTAATTGAGAAAACGACAGAATACAATATACTTCTTTGTTTCGATTTTGTAGATTATGAGAAGGTCTCTGATCTGGTAGAACAAATATCAATATCAAACTCGTTACGCAAGCAGGGTGCAAACGAAAAGATCATAAGATTTATGCGAAAGGTTCTCCTGTAATTCGACTACAGAAAAATACATAAAAGATCAAGATCGAGAAAGGAGTACGGCAAGGAGATACTATATCACTCATATTATTTACAGCTTACTTGGAAGTTTTTCAGAAGGTTAAGTTGGGGAGAGAAATGCTTGAAGATTAATGGCGACTATTTCAACCATCTAAGATTTGCAGATAACATTCTTATTTCGGAAAGAGCGGAAGACTTGCAAAATATGCTGAGTGATCTGAACAAGGAAAGTCTCAAAATTATTTTAGGAGTAAAACTAAATGAATATTCAAAACGAAAGTTCAAAATTAAAAGATGGTGAGATTCTTGAAGAAGTTGAAGAATATGATTATTTTTGCCAGATGGTGAAAGTGACCAAAGATCACGATAATGAAATAAAAAGGCGTATTACAATTGGTTGGAAAGTGTTTGGTAAGTATAATAAAATCCTGATAATTTCTCTATCAGTTCATATAAGTTTATAAAAGTTCTCTATCTGTTTGAAACGTAAAGTTTACAATCAATGCATTCTGCCAGCAATAATCTACGGATGTGAAACTTGGAAACAGACGAAGGCGATGGAGACAACGCTAAGGAATGCATGGAGGAGAATGGAGAGATCTATGATGGGAAAAACGCCGAGAGACTGAAAGAGAGCAAGTTTGGTGAGAGAGCAGACTAAAGTGAAAGATATTGTGGAGGCGGTGAAGGAGAGGAAGTGGAATTGGGCAGGTAAGTTAGCGCGAACGACTGATAAGCGATGGAACAAGTGTGTTACTGAATGGACGCCGTGAGATGGGAAGTGTGGAAGAAGGAAACCAGACAGAAGGTGGAGAGGCTAGATAGAGAAGTTTGCGGGAATGACGTGGCTGAGGTTTACGGTCGTGTGAATCATGGAATGCTATGAAAGAGGCCTTTGTTCAGCAATGGTCTCAGGATAGCTGATTGGCTGATTAATTGGTATGAGGAGAATGTTTGGGAACAGAAAGGTAGTAATTGGTGGAATGTGGAGATGAGTGTGGGGGTGGTGGAGACAGAGAAATGGTGAGAATAAATTGATAGATAAATGAGTAGATAGATAAATAGATAAATAAACAAATAAACAAATATATAAATAAATTGATTAATCAATAAGTAAATAAATGAATATATAAATAAATTAATGAATAAGTAAATATATCAACAAATAAATAAAAACAGCGGAAGCAAAACCCAAGGTCATGGAATCTAAGAGAAATGAAGATGTGAGGTGAGAAAGTGTAAGACTGATATTTTTGAGAGGGAAAAAGGTGAGGTGGGCATGTTAGCTGTTACTGAATGAGGATGTTGTGAGAGGATGGTGGACGATGTATTTCAAGTTGCTGAATGTTACACAAGACAGACAAGTTGTGGCTGTGGCGGCGGGAGACACTAAGAGAATGGTTGTTATTTGGAGTGAAAATGTATAAGGTTTTTACATAAGACGAGGTACAAATGACACTGAAAAGAAAGTGAAAGCTGGAAAGGCACCTAGGTTGTATGGACATCATGTGAGATGTCTGACAGAGGGTGAAGTAGTTATAGTGGAGAGACTGGTGAGACTGTTCAATGTATACCTTAGAGAAGGAAGTGTGAGAGTGGTTTGGACGCGTGCTCGCATAGCCTCAGTAGAGGGACAGAAACGAATGTTTTAGAAAGATCAGTCTGGTAAATATAGTCGGAGGGGTATAGTATAGATTACAGTACAGTATAGTCGGTCGTGTGGTGATTGCGAGTATTAGGAGGGATGAGAGGTAGCAACTCAGGAAGAAAAATGTCTTGTTTAAAAGAAAATGAAGACCTGCAATTTCAATAAATTTAGTTATCTTATGACTTGGTCGTTATCAGGGAATGTAGTACGAAAAGTGTGCGAGAACCACGCCGCAAATGGTCAAAACAAAAGAAGTGGTGGTAGATGGTGGCAGTGTGAGTAGTACAACCAATGTTGGTTTGTTGGGTTAATGGGAATGAGTGGCATTTGCTAAATATATATGAATTAAGTCTTTACAATGTCGTCTGTCTTTTCCATTCATGTATAACATGCGTACCAAGTTGTGCTAATTTTTTTTTACCATGTTTCAGATTATATCATCCTTGTATAATTCTGTTTAACGCAAGTTCGTGAAAATAACAATTCGAAGCATTGTCAATGACAACGATTCGAAGCTCTATGGACTCTAGTGATCAAACCGTTTCATTCCTGGTTTATATCGAGAAAAGATAGACAGTTTATTCATTCATTCATTCATTTACTAACGGACTTGTTGATTCTTTTATGTATCTATGTAAATATCTCCTTATCTGCTTATATATTCCATTAAATGCACATTTATCAATTCATCTATCTTCCTAAACCTAAACAAAAGAATGATTTATAGAAACTGAAACAGAATCACATAAAGATGGCTGTAAGAACATTTTCGCCATATTCCAGGCGTGTTTCCTATTTTGACCCGTTGCAGCATTCAGTCACCCCACCCGACATGACGTCAGAAGAATGAAAATACGGTTTCCTTTGTTGCTTTGCAAATAAAAACAGGCTACTCGTGTGGGAGGACATGCATGCTTCCATAAGCTAAATGGATCAATTGGCGAGATGAAAGAAAGAAAAGAAGAAAAAAAAATATATGTTTTTGGTGTGAATACCCGCTGAAAGGTTATATATACTTGTATACATACACACACACACACACACACACACACACACACACACACACACACACACACACACACACACACACACACACACACACACACACACACACACACACACACACACACACACACACAAACACACATATATATATATATATATATATATATATATATATATATATATATATATATATATATATATATATGCAAGCAATCACATCACCGTGATACGAAAATGCAAATTAACCACAGGAGAAGGGAAACTTGTAGAGTAAGTACTTTCGTAGAAAGTACTTACTGTCTACAAGTTTCCCTCCTCCTGTGGTTAATTTGCATATATATATATATACATATATATATATATATATATATATATATATATATATATATATATATATATATATATATATATACATATATATAAATATATATACATATATATACATATATACATACATACATATATATATGTATATATATATATATATAGATGTATATATAGATGTATATATATAGATGTATATATCAACCACAATACACCTTAATTCTAAGCCATCAACATCGGGTGTCCCGTGTGCATGCACACACACACACACACACACACACACACACACACACACACACACACACACACACACACACACACACACACACACACACACACACACACACACACACACACACACACTATATATATATATATATATATATATATATATTATATATATATATGTTTATATATATATATATATATATATATATATATATATATGTATGTATGTATGTATATATATGAATGAATGACATGCGCCGGTACTGGCGATTCACTTCATATATACAGTATATATATGTTAACATCTGCATATAGATGTAAATACAGGTGTTCTCTGTCATTCATTTTGATGCCTAACACCCAACGCCTGAGATAGAATGAAATAATAAAAATGAAACTTAATGCCGAATGCCCATGCCGTGCCACGTGCCGCGTGCCGGGGTGGTGCCGTGCCACGTGCCGGGGTGGTGCCGTGCCACGTGCCGGGGTGGTGCCGTGCCACGTGCCAGGGTGGTGCCGTGCCACGTGCCGTGTGCCAACAGGGCCCTTCCTCCGGAAACCAAGCCTAGAAACAGATGTGCTAAGCACCCGATAAGGTACATACGACTCAATGGTGCAGTGGTAGCGTTCGCGTTCGCCACTACGGCGGTCCGGGTGCGAATCCCGCCCAGTTCTGAAATAGTTCCAGTATCACTGTGCTGTGAATCGTTACTCCAACTCTCGTGGGTGGGGAGTTGGGGTGTGTGCGTGTAAGGTCGCAGCATTACCCATAGACCGGCCATATACGAGCTCTGAGCTCTTTCGGTAGGGTAATAGCTGTCGATCACGAGTCCAACACGTGATCCAAAGACCAAAGACCAAGTGAATACACACACACACACACACACACACACACACACACACACACACACACACACACACACACACACACACACACACACACACAGATGTATATATATATATATATATATATATATATATATATATATATTGCAAGCAATCACATCACCGTGATACGAAAATGCAAAATAACCACAGATGAAGAGAAACTTGTAGACAGTAAGTACTTTCGTATATTACATCTTTTTTTAGTCTGAAGATGCAATATACGAAAGTACTTACTGTCTACAAGTTTCTCTTCTCCTGTGGTTATTTTGCATATATATATATCATATGTACAGACACACACACATATGCATATAGAAAAGTTGAGATGGGTGCATATGTATTCAACGGGATCATTCTGTCGGAAGTATAGGAAAGGTCCCTGTGAAGGACTCCATTGCCAATGAAATTTCTGGCGTATTTTAGAGATGAAATGCTTATTTGTCTTGCTCAATTAATAAATATCCCCCCTCCCCCCACCCCCCACCGCCCCGATGGTCCGAAGGCTTTCCTGTTGGTATATAAACTGCTTCGACAATCTTAGTGAACTTGTCATAACCTTTATGTAACTTTCGGCACCTCCCCAATTTGGTAAATAGTTTATCTTTTCTATATGAACGACTGAGAAACTGGGCGTCCTATGTACTTTAATGTCGTTTATATGTTCATAAGTTTTCTTGTCTAATCTCCTCGCTGATTCACTATAGTTTAATATTGTGCAACTTTTGCATGGAATTTCATACACGACCCTACTAGCATTTTCCGCGTTTAATATGTTCTCCGATGTCTACCAATTCGTCAATCCTCCTATTGATCATTTTTACTACCTTCATACTTTTTTTTTTTTTTTTTTTAGATAGTTGCCTATTGCTGGTGAAGTTTCAGAAACGGGTACCTATTCAATAATGATAATAGTTTGATAATTTCTCTCCTTCTTTCCTCAATTATAATTTTTTTTTAGTCTACTCTTTAATCCCTCCGGGTATCTGAATTTGTCGAAGGCTTTTATAATATAATCGAACTCCTACTCTAAATATTTTTCAATACAGATCCGAGGTGCCATAAGATAGATAGATAGATAGATAGATAGATAGATAGATAGAGAATATATATATATATATATATATATATATATATATACATATACATATATATGTATATATACATACATATATATATATATACATATACATATATATGTATACATATATATATATGTACATATGTATATATATATATGTATATATATGTATATATATATATATACATCACTATACCAGTTTTTGTCATGCCATCATGTGTAGAGAAAGTAATGCACTAAATCGACTTTTTTCTGTATATTGAGAATTTCACAATTTTTCCTACTCGTCGTACCAATGTATCAATGTAGAGCAATTGTCCGTTTTGTTCCTCCTCTACTGTGAACTGAATATCTCTGTTGGCCGCGTTCAGCATTCTCAATTCATTGTCTATATCTGTGTTTTCGGGAAAGATAGCAGTGACGTCGTCTACATATCTGAACCAGTGCGACCCCCAATCATGAATTCTGCTAAAGTTTTCTGTTTCTAGTAATTCCATGTATAGAGAGGCCATCACTTCACTTAAAGGACTACCCATAGCAAGACCTCTGTGCTGCCTAAACGCCTCACTGTTGAAAGTAAACACTCCTAAGTTAACATTTGGAATGAAACTGTAAATTAATAACACATTTGTAAATGTACATTTTAAACCCGCTATCGGAGAAATAATATTAATTCATTTCCTGTACTTCTGATATTATTTGTCCGACAGTGGGTTTAAAGTGTACATTTGGAATGAACTTACCATCACACCAAATCACGAAATTAGAAAACGAAAAAGCGTCACGGAGTGACAGACTACATTGAAAATGGATTTAACCTGCGTGACAGAACGATGGAATGAGTGATCTACGCTCAAACTTTCTAAATTTAAAACTATCTGAATTATTATCTGTGTTGAACTAACAGAGAGAGAGAGAGAGAGAGAGAGAGAGAGAGAGAGAGAGAGAGAGAGAGAGAGAGAGAGAGAGAGAGAGAGAGAGAGAGAGAGAGAGAGAGAGAGAGAGAGAGAGAGAGAGAGAGAGAGAGAGAGAGAGAGAGAGAGAGAGAGAGAGGTAGGGGAGGAGGAAGTGAGGAGGGAGGGGAAGGAAGGAAGGGAGGGAGTGGATGGTGATTCTAAGAAAATGCCCCAATGAGGTGAATACAGTTGAGTGAATACCCACTGAGTGTGGCGCACTCACCCACATACCCACCACCACACCCGTGAACACAATGGGCGTGAGAAAGGGCGGGAAGGCCCGTCCGAAGACGGCGAATCAGGGTAAATATAGCCCGAAATAGCGTAGCCCTTGGCTTCCTTGCCATGTATGTATGGGCAGGGTGAAGAGCGGGTGGAGGGAGGGGGGAGGGGTGAGGGGGAGGGAGGAGGAGGGGGAGGGGGAGGGGGTACGGGACTGGGTAGAAGGAGAAGCAGCGAGCAACTCACCCCCCCCCCCGAATTCAGTGATCACACTGGGGGAATTTTCCGTTAACTTAGCCGAGGATATCGACGACGTCCAGCAAAAGTGGAGGAAATAGTCTCCAGTTCAGTGATCACACTGGGGGAATTTTCCGTCAATTTATATACGACGTTTATCACACGGAAGGAATTTCCGTCGATTAATCCGAAGAAATCGTCTTTGCATTTGCCATGAGCGCTAGTAACTGCAGATCTATTGAAATTAGTAAACAAACGTCTATTCCAAAGTAATTATTACAAATACAATAATATGAATTATAAGAAATGATCATTCTTTTGGAATGTTTTAGTCCTAAGTCTTGTATTTTTTTTTTATCAAATTTTACTTATTTAATTATCCATCTATCTGTTTTATTCATGTATTTATTTATATATTCATCCATTCATTTATTCATTTATTCATTTCTTTATTCATTAACTAGTTGATTAATATATTCATGTATCTATATATTTATTCATTTATCTATTTTTGTATTCATTTATTTATTTATCTGTTAATTTATTTACTTATGTATTCATTTATTTATTCATAACATTCATTTATATTTTTATTAATCAATAAATTGATTAATTTACTTATTCATCTATGTATATATGTATCTATATATATATATATATATACATATATATATACATATATATAT
>NC_134785.1:59354407-59359407 GCF_046742065.1 Oratosquilla oratoria | reverse complement strand
AAAACGAAATATATTAAAATAAAACAATGAAAAATAAAATAAAACAAAATAAATAAATAAATAAAACAAAATAAAATAAAATAGAATTAAAAAAAATCAAGAGCATAAAAAATCAGAATAAGATAAAATAGAATAAAATAAAAACTCGTCCGTATCGTCTGGCAGAGGTTAGGGCCTGTTCACACCTGCGGTTTGAACCGCGCGGAAACTGCGGCGGTACCGCATAGTCAAGGAAAAACTGCACGGTTGTGTGTGAAGGCCTCATTTGAATTACCTTGTAATTGAACCGCCACGGTTTAAACCGCGGCGGTTGTAACCGCTAGTGTGAACAGGGCCTTATTGTATTCCTCGTACCTACAATCAGATTATTTTATTCATCAAAGGAAATAGCCAATGCAGGACCCCTTCACTATCCCTTGAGGAAACGATGCAATACTCGTAATATGGAGACGATGTCTGTTTTGACTACGTTTTCTTTCAAACTATGTTACTTTTATCGTTATATTTAAGTCTTAGTCTTTCTTTCAAGCTTTGTTATCAGGTTGATCTTAGTGTCATCATCTTCAAATTATCTTTATTATTATACTTATTTATATTTTCATCGTCATCTTTTTCTTCACATTTATGTGTTATATCATCTCTGTATTTTCACCCCTATCGACTCAGACGGCGGGTTAGGGCGCCGTTACTTGCGGCGAAGGTCGAGGGGATGGCGGTTCGAATCCTGCCACCTGCGAAGTTGAACCAAGGGCATGGTTCATTAAATTCCACGCTACAAAGCCCTCCGTGAGGGGCACGGTCCTAGTCTTTCGATAGAGGGAAGTTCCTGACGTTAAACCATATCATCATATATATATATATATATATATATATATATATATATATATATATGTATGTGTGTGTGTGTGTGTGTGTGCATTTGTGTGTGTACACACACTCATATATATGTATATATATATCTATATATATATATATATATATATATATATATATGTGTGTGTGTGTGTGTGTGTGTGTGTGTGTGTGTGTGTGTGTGTGTGTGTGTGTGTGTGTGTGTGTGTGTATGTACAACATTCAGTGTTGTACAAATACTTTCCCGCGTTCGTATACTTACCAAATGTACTATCATAGTGGAGATGGGTTGAACGCAAAACTTTCGTGTATGTGTATGTAACTCGAGCATACAAATATGTAAGAAAAGTTACGTTGAACTTAAAATTCTCTTGATGGTGTAGTGGTCAAGACACTACTAGCACTTGGCACTTGCTGGCCTTGGTTCGAGTCCTCGGGCGTACCACGTTTCAATTTCTGCATGCGCCTCCACGGTATTTCCGATGTTGATGGCTTAGACTTAAAGTGCACTGTGGTTGATAATATATATATGTATATATATATATATATAAATATATATATATATATATATATATATATATTTCTTCATTGATCAGCGTCTACTTGTGTATGACAGTTCATATACGCAGAGGCCCGGAGTCGGCTCCCAACGCCTACGGGTTATTCATAGCCATTCCTGCCTGACCACAGAGGGCAAAGATGAAGGCTTCGACCGCAGGTAAATAGTTCTTGGAGGTCCTCGCGTCTCATCCGTGGAAAGCAACAAGGGAACAAGCAAAAGCGTTGCACGCACGCACGTACACACACACACAGACCAGTTCTCCGGTTAGTGAAAGTTAGCCTGAATGAACGCTTTCGAGACGACCACACCTGTCGTTATTCCCCCCAATAAATATCTCAATTTTGTATTTCTGTTCTTATTTGGTGTTATTTCTAAGTCCTGGCTACTTTAAATTGCGTGAATTTGCGCATACACGCCATTTATCGAGACTGTGTTTACACAGACCTTGCTTGACTCGACTTTGAAAGAAAACGCACAATCAAAATCATTCGAGTCTGGTACAATAAAATTAAAATTAACATTTACAGTTTAGCTCTCAATCCTATGCAAATTATCTAAAGCAAATAAAAAGAAAAAAATTAATACAATATCAAGAGTTCACCTGTATTCTGTACAACTGATCTAAACGGATATTAGAGAACAAAGATAAAATTCAAAATGCTCATGGCATACCCAGGTGGCCAGCGTAGTGTGTACTCTACGCTACATCCTGCTCGCCTTCTTGATATTGGTGAATGTATGCCACTCAGAACATCAATCGCCCACTCGTAGCATCCCCTTCCATCTCATACCCAACCTGAGCTGCCCTTCTGCTCGCTTCTTGTGAGGAAGGAGGAGCGGATGGGGTGGCTAGACCTCTCCCACCTGAGTCATTACTTGGTAACATAAGTAAGGCGTATGGTGCCATAGTGATTGAAATGGGGTAAATTTCGAGTTGATTAAATAAATCGTGTTGGGTAGGATCCTAGAGAACGTTAGACAACTTATTCGTACTCAATGATTAATCACAGGCAACTTTTTAGTCGGCCTAATGAAACATACTGCATAGAACGTGCAGGTAACTTTTTAATGACAACAACAGTTGGCGTATGCTATGTTAACAGAATACTACTTACCAACCTAACCTAACATGGTGACTGTTCACCAAATGTTCTTCAAACACCGTGGTCTATTTCCATGTGGTTCTTCCTCCGTTTCATAATAAGAAAATTGCTTTGTCAGTTATGCCTATCCTTTCCATAGTTATGAAAACAGAGATCAAATCATTCCTCTAGCTCCTCTGTCTCCCCACTGTGGGAACTTACCTTTCCTTGTCTGATCCATCTGCTAGGCCGAGAACTATTTTGGTTCCTATTTTTCACTTTTTTATTATTATTATTATTTTTTTTTTTGGGGGGAGCGGGGCGGTTACGCCCCTGCTGCGTATCTGCGGGGTGGGAATCAAATTTTCGATCAGATTTTTATGTTATTATTTTCGTCCATACATTAAATGCCACTCTTACACTGGTCAGTACACACACACATATATATGTATATATATATATATATATAATATATATATATATATATATATGCACACATACATACATACATACATACATACATACGTGTGTGTGTGTGTGTGTGTGTGTGTGTGTGTGTGTGTGTGTGTGTGTGTGTGTGTGTGTGTGTGTGTGTGTCTTACTTGCGCTAGCACTTAACCTTGTGGGATCCCACGAGTCTGACACCCCATCCTTCACAGTCTCCCTCATATATCTCTCCATCAGGCAGCCCTTGGTCCGTTCCAGGAAGTTCCCTCCGAGTCTTCCCATACAGTACCACAAGCTTTCTCCAGATCCAGCTGGAGATAGTCCACCCAGCCCGGTCTTTGCTAACACATGGATCATCGCTCGTGAGTGTAAAAGTCGATAAACCTGATATTCATGTCTTTTCTTAAGCTGCACGCCTACCCACACGCCCATCCCTCGCCTCCCCGCCAGGCATCACGTCACGTCATCTGTCGCTGCGGTGTCCACGTCACGGACACGGGAGGGGGGGGGGAGAGCGTGACGAAGACAGACCAATCTCATCGCTGCCATGTCCTTCGTCCATCTTGCCAGGTCTTCTCTGGGCTGAATAAAATCGCTTGGCGACAGTTTTTTTCTTTTAATATTATTTTTTCTAGCCATGAAAATTCAAGTAAGGTATATCATTGCAGATAAGGAGTTAACAGATGAGTGTATTTATATATGTGTATGAATGTTTGTCTGTGTATATGTATATATGCGTTTATATGTTGGATGTATATATACATACACATATATGAGTATATATATATATATATATGTATATATATATATATATATGTATATATATGTATATATATGTATATATATATGTATATACATATGCATGTATGTACATATATATATATATATATATACTCGTATATGTGTATATATATATATATATGTGTGTGTATGTGTATGTGTATATATATATATATATATTGTATATATATATACATATATATATGCATTTTGTGTATTTATGCGTATATGTACGTACGTATATATGTATGTATGTACTGTATATATTCAAGAATATATGTTTGCAAGTATGTATGCATGTACTGTATGTATGTATGCATGTATGTGTGTGTGTGTGTGTGTGTGTGTGTGTGTGTGTGTGTGTGTGTGTGTGTGTGTGTGTGTGTGTGTGTGTGTGTGTGTGTGTGTGTACGTTTCAACATGGTTAATAGAACTTAAGTCTGTTTCGATAGTCTTGAGATAGTTTGTTTCTTCCTTTGGTCAGAAACGGTCTGGTCTGGCAAAGACCAATTGACTCATATTTTCAGATGATCAGTCGCCGGTTGTTAGGTCTCCAGATGTAAAAAAAAAATGGAAGTTGTCAAAGAGAGATTTTGGGGTCGTTCCGGGCACCGAGTGCCAGGCCCTCGGGACTGCCCTGAGTGTTGATGAGACGTGAAGACGTATATCGGGGAGATGATTCTCTCTCTCTCTCTCTCTCTCTCTCTCTCTCTCTCTCTCTCTCTCTCTCTCTCTCTCTCTCTCTCTCTCTCTCTCTCTCTCTCTCTCTCTCTCTCTCTCTCTCTCTCTCTCTCATTGCCCATCTATGTGATATTTGATTTTTATATATCTTATATATAGTAACGGAAGCTACAATTTATAGAACAATGAGTATTACTTTTTAGCGTTACAACAACGATTTGAATCGATTCTATGACACGTGGCAACAGCGTTTTATTCCACATTTATTTATTTTATAATTTATAGATAGTGAAGGATCCTATATAGTGCAATGAGTACCACTTTAATAGGATTACAACAACCTCTACCTCCAAAATTGGGGGCTAACCTGGATTTTGTTAATGTAGATGACGTTTTGAGTGTTACCTGAATTTTGTAAATATAGATGACGTAAAAACGTATGTATTCTGTGGCACGTACACGATGATTTTGTATATAAATTGAATTATGTGTTCTCACTTCAGTTTCTTTCAAAGTACTGGGCAAAAGTAATATTCAATTTTACACTTTTAAAGATTTACCCTCAATAATGTGTTGGATCCTTCCAATTATTCTCA
>NC_134785.1:59309407-59349407 GCF_046742065.1 Oratosquilla oratoria | reverse complement strand
ATTTTAGATTTGGATGTCGAGATTTAGTCGATTAGAATGTTTAATACTCTTCAAATAGTGTCGGACAAAGTAAGTAGAATTTTAAAAATGGCGGTTGTAGTACATTAGCTCCTCTACAGATGGCGGTTAACGTCAGTGACGTCATGGTCTAGAGGCAAGGAGTGTTGGTCGAAGTGTGTGATGTGAAATGTCTAAAGACAATTTATTAAGTAGTGTGTTATGGATTGCACAAAAGTGAAATATTAGATAAATTTATTGAACTAGTTTTTAAGTTTAATTTTTTCATGTCTAAACGAAGATAAACGTGATAGTGCAAATATCGGTGGTTATATTTGTGCCCGTGAATCATAGGACTGCTGCTGCTGCTGCTAATACTGAAAGCCCTGCCCACTTTTTAAACTACTGTTTAACCATATATATAAGTTAATATTACGACAGGCTAAGAAGGAATAAGCCTATTGGGAATTGGATATATGCAATGGTGCTCTGTGTTTCGGCCATAAAGAGAACGAAGGCGTGGGTGGAAAACCGTGTTTGCCTCGCTTTCATTCCCCAGCAGCTCATGTAACACCTCTTCGACTGTTTCCAAACATTTTTATGAACATACGTTGGCTACGTAATAAGTATTATACACATATTACAGCGCTTGGAAATATCTATGAACTGTAGGAGTCGCTTAGAGTTTGGAAATTATCAAGTGACTTCGGCGGACGAACTTTGAGGGGAATGTGACATGTCAGTGAGAGTGAGTGATATTATAAACAGGAAAATGGGAGTACATATTCATTCATATATTTGTTAATTGCTTCTACCACGGTGTTATGAAGGTAGAGGATGTACAAAATAATTTGTAGAAGTTGTAAACACACTGGTTAAAAGTATTGTTTTTGAGTAAATTGTACCAAAAAGTTGAATTATACTTTTGAGTCTATTTTAAATTCATTAATGTAAGGAATTATTCCAGTAGGTAATGACACATTTTATGCATGCTCCAAAAGTTGATTTTATTTTATTTTTTCTGAGTGAAATTTTTTGTGCGTAATTGAATTTAACAACTCGTGTTTTAGAGTAGGGGTATTATGGGTATGTGAACAATTTTTGTTCATATCGGAGTTTTGGTATATTAAGTCCAGAGTGTTACTACCAATACAATACTATCACTTTTGCTATTTAATTTTCAGAGGTGCTTGGTTAGGGTATTTTAGGTTAGGACACAGTTATTGGTAAACTTTGATTGTTATTTGCACAGTACCACTATAATATTCAAATAGGCACAGGAATCCTGGAGACTTGTCCACAAACACAATTTCATCCCCACCCTTCCAGTGCTAAATGCAGGAAAAAAAACAATGATTTGCAATAAAGATATGATACGTATGAAAGCCCCCATATTTTATCAAAACAAGTTTGGAAAAATATATTTAACAGGAAAATAATTATACTGTTTCATACTGCACATTTACATATCACCATACTAGTGGAGATACTGATTGAATATGTATTTTAGCAGTAGTGATGAATTTTGAAGTGGTGATTCTTGTCATAAATTACTAAATTTTGGTTACATGTGTGAGCACAATAAGCCCCCTTGTATATTTGGTATTCCTAACATGTTTGGATATTTATTCTGAAAATAGAAAAAAAGATTTATTTGGTTATAGCAGTATGTACTCTACTGTTATGCTTTCTCATTGCTTTTGCACTGCATCTTTCCCCTTGTTCAAAGGGTCGATGAAAGATACCTGTAAGTGCTATTCTTGCAGGATGGATGTCGGAGAATCATTGCCCTTCTGTCTGTCTTTAATACTCGTTGTCATCCCATTTAATGGGTCAGTTTCAACCCATATTCTCTTTTTTTTTCACCTGCCTTCAAATTTTTCTATCAGACTTGTGGTTACTTCCTTCAGTTTCACTTTCTATCTTGTGGGAATGGCCAATGATGATGGGATTAAGGGACAGTGATCTCTGGAAGGTTCTAGTCATAAACCAAACACAGGTGGTATGGAACAAAAGGTTGCTTTGCACTAGGTTCAAAGTAGCATTGCAGTTCAGCAGCCACCTATACAACTGAGTACCCCTTTCTAGGATCTCTGCACACTTTAGATGGAGAAGGGGGATAGAAAAGATGGTCTGCATATAGCCCAGTTCACACACACCCAGCCCAACTGGGTAACTTCTTGGGGGTGGAGTGGGGGGTCACCTTCAGATGTGGTCAGGGTAGAAAGTATGTGTTGACATGTCCAACCTTCATATGAGGAAGGTTATTATTATATAATGGGACATAAGAAGTAGGTTCTTGTGTATGTGTGTGTGTTTTGCTGGGAATGGGTTTTTTCTTTTATGCTACAGGTTGTGGTTTTTTTGTGATTTAGTTGATGAATAGTTAAAAGTTCTTGCATAATGTTCTGTTGCATTTCTTTAGGAAGGATTTGATTTTCTGCATGTACTGATAGGGAAGACCAACAATGGGGTACTTGGGAGACAGACTTCAAAAGGGATCCTCTCTAGTACCTTTAGAACCCATCAACACCCTTATCTTCATCTAGATGTGAGGGTGTTGATAGATTGTTTCTGGACTAGCCCCCAAAGTCTTAGATTCAGCAGTATATTCTACACCCATTCATAGTCCATTAACCCATTGGCCCAGGTCTCTTTGTGACTTTTGGCTCCCATTAGATTGGCCCAAAGGTCACTCAAGGAAGAACATCAAAAAGTATTGGAGATATTGATTTTCTTTTACCGATTGTGTGGGTTGTAACTTGTATAGCAAGACTGTATGCATGATTCTTTGATGATGCTATCGGCTTGTGTGGTGGGCAAGCAACGTTTTTACTTTGTGTCTTGTATTTCTGATTGATATATTGTTGTATTCTAAAAATTTATAAGTTTTCTGATTTTTCAGATGAATTACTTGTGAAATCACTCAGATTGGAGAAACAGTAGCTGTCATAATGAAGAAACATCTATACGTTTAGATATAGGATATGCTTAGATATTTGAAAGCAGTTCAAACTGCTGTCCCAAATGCAATGAGGGAAAAGAACAGAATCGGCTCTTGAACATCCTGTTTAAAAGGAATTCAGGGAAAAGTGTCTTAAACTTGACCTGTGGTATTTTGTGGAAGCTGTACAAGGATAGTAGGGCTGATTTCTATTCAGACATCACTGTACCACTTCTGCAAGGATAGCAAAGAAGATTTTACTGTTTTATGTTTGCTTAAAGCCGGCAAGTTGAGTACCTTTGGACATCAGCATCCTCCCCTTCCTCCAGCAATGTCGGAGGAAGAGGACAAACCACCTGCACCACCTGTACGCCTCACCTCTACCAGGTAATGATAAATGCTGACGTATATTGACAGTACGCTGAGTGTGACCATATATGTATATCGGAAAAATAAAGCTGGGGTTTGCTTTTATTTGATCAGCTTGTATTCAATAACTGGAGATGACAAAGTAATGAGTTAAATTTGCATAGTAGGCACATCAGTTTGGTGGATTTGTTATTGGTTATTTTCTATTTTGGTTTTGTGTACCAATTATTCCTCATATCATGGTTTAGCACAAATCAAATTGTTACAGTCAATATTTCATTAACAAGTTGTAAAGTGCGGCTAGAGGGACTGACAATGAGGACCTCCACAAGGTGATCCTGCAAGAAGGATGTCATATTCCTACTGCCCATCTTCTTACCTGTCAACTTCCTCACTTCCATTTGGAGGTACACGCCCTGAGGGGTTGATGTACTGTCTTTGGCCGGGGACCACACTCTCTCTCTCTATATATATATATCAACTTAATCTCTATTTCCTTCATCTTTAAACACAAGGAGAACTGACAACTGGTGATTGCTCCCATCTTCCTACTTTCAGCTGGTGACATAGAAACAATCTTGCACTAATGCAACACAGACAGTTCAAGGTTATAAGTTCAAGGCTTCTTCCCAGAGAGATCTGTGTTAGGGCCTGGGGATCATTGGCAGCTGCTGTAGGGCTGTTTTTCCATCAAACAAAATATGAGGCAACAGTTGAAAGTGACTAGAAGTAATGAAGCCTAAACCTAAACTGCTGAATAAAGATTTAAGATTTAAAACTGAAACAAAATTGCAGCAAAAGCAGTAACATAAAAAGTAGAAAAATGCTGCACATGGTTTGGTTTGGGGGTGGGAGGTAGATGAAATCTGCTGAGGTACAGTTGGTCATCATAAAAAAAATCAGTCTGTATAATATGTTTTTATTTTTTGTCTTCAAAATTTTGCAAACAAAATTCTTGTAATATTGATTCAATTTAACATGGCCAAAATGCAAATACACATGTACTGAAAGGCACTTTTTCCCTTATTAGGAGAGGTTGACAGAATCTAATCCTACACTCACCCTACACCCCAGTCCACCCATCCAAAAACCCATTCACTGTCTCCCATCTTAGCTCTGTGTAGATAAAGGGTCATCCCAGTACCATGCCCACTGCCTGTGACTGACACGTCATCAAATGAATAAATTAGATAATACCCCTTATGCCGAATCCTAGTTAATTTCAACTATGGGTGTTGTCGTGGCACTTTTGTGTTTATTCAACAAAAGACATTAGTGTGCAGTTTACTATCTTTTGTTGTTAGTGTAATTACATACAGCATTAGGGCCTTAGCTGAATCAGGTGGGCCAGCATAATGACTCTTCTTTCCACACACTCGCCTTATATCATCTAGGCAATTATAGTGAGTGGCTGTGCATATGCTCTCCACTTGTAATTTTGACTGTGATTCTTATTTCATTTTATTATTATTATTTATTTTTCTTTTTCTTTTTGAGTTTCAATTTTATAACTATACCTTTTGAATATCCTTTGTCTATTGTTGAGCCTTTAAAATGGCACAACTAGATTTTAGTACAAAAGCTGGAAATTGTTCAGAGGCTGAAGCAGGTGCAAGCATATTGTGTTGGTCTGCTATTATAATAGGTGGAAAAAACAAATGACAAATGTATGGAGGACTTCAAAAACATTGAAAACTGAAAGAAATGTGTGTAGGGCAGCTGTGTATGTGTGAATTGGCCACCCTCCTTATAAGAGGGAAAAGGCCTTTTGGTATGTTTGTTCCTTTAACTCTGCTGTTTGGTAATTGATTGAAAGACAACAGTGATTACATACATACATATACCGAAGGCTTTTTCCCCCTTGCACGGGGGGTAGCCATTACTTTATTAATTTAATTTTTTAAACGTATGATTTTGTTTTGCAGCAGGGCAGAGCCTGCCATGGCAGTTGACATGCGGCCATTACCCAAGGAGCCCGAGTCAGAAAAGAAGAAACACAAGAGCCACAAAGGTGGAAAGAAGCATAAAGATGGCGACAAACCAAACATCTCGTATCCCACCAACTTCGAACACACTATACATGTGGGATTCGACGCGGTGACGGGAGAATTTACGGTAAGCGGGCGCTGTACAGGAAGGAAGGTGTTGAAAGGACAAACCACCCTACAAGGCTATTTGGGATGATAGGTCATATTCATGCCAGGAACAGCTTCACATCGATAGTCAGAATTTGTTCTCAGTCATATTAAATTATTCAGTAACAGAATTTTCCTTTAAATATCTCCATCAATGCATGGATGTGATCCCAGTCCTGAAGAGAAAATTAGTTTTATTTTTTATGTTTGTTTTCCGAAGGACCTAGCACCAATCGGTAACGATAATTCAATTGGATAAGTTGTATGCAACTCTTGTACCCATAAGTGAATAGATCCTGCTGTGCCCATCTACTAGCAAGCTGTCAAGTATGGCAAGCACACAGACATTTAGGTACCCCCATGGAAGACTGTGGGCAGATTCCTTTTGCAGGTTTGCGTAGGTTCTCACAGTCTTGGTTGTGTTGCGACCAGTACTTGTAATCCATTTTGTTTCATCTGCCTGGTTTGCACCTAACCTAGGTTGATACATTAAATCTAATTGCTCTTTTTGACAGTTAATTTGCTTGTTGGGATGGCGGGCAGGTGCCTAGTGTACACGAATTTGTAGTGGTCTTGTAGCCTAGTAGCATTTAGTTCACTAGTGAAACGTTTTATTATTCATAGGATTAAAGCATTATCGAATTCAAAATGGTTTAGACAGTATTTGAATTCATAAAGATATTTTTATAATAGATTATTTGATCAAATCATAGTAAAGCAATGATGTTTCAAGAAGATGCCATGCTATAACTCTTGACTTAGCATCTTAAATAAATCATAGGTTTTGCAGAAGTGCATTCATGATTATGTACTTTGTTCAACATTGGCTAATACTGAAGTAGAGGTAATACAATGAGTAAGTGGCTAAATTTTGACCATTGGTGTGCACAGGGTTGACCGTTGGGCCCGACCATTTTTTCTTTCATGCAGCCCTCAGGGGAGAGTAGCAGTTGCAAGGTGCACTCATTTCCTCTTGGTTTCTCTTGTTGCATTTCCTCTTTATTCCTTTTGCACAGTTGGCCTCTTCATGCCTCTTTTTTTCTGTCAAGCTAAGACAAACATCAGTTTCACTCCTCCACATGAACACGTGTTTGCACGCACTGTGGGGTGAACACCGGCACACACGGAAACACACATCCACCAATATGCACACAGCAATGCTTATACAAACTGCACACAGAAACATGCAGCAACAGATGCACACAGTAACACACATGCACAGTATCAGTCCCTCTTCTGGGAGGAAAATAGCTGATGATCATGAGTCCAGCACGTGATCTAAGACCATAGTGAATTGCACACACACACAGTAACAGATGCACACAGCAACACACATGCATACACACACACACACAAACACAAACACATGCACACACACATGTACACAGATAGCCGTATGAGACTAAAAGCATTTGATCTGCCAATATTGAAGGATCAAAGAGAGAGAGAGCGATGACTTGATTACTGTGTTCAGGTGGGTACAAGTGGTGGACTACATTGACAGAGATCTCGTGATCAAGAAGGGCTTTGTGAAGTCATGAGAACAACTTGGAAAAGAACCACTGTCCAAAGGATGTGAAGAACTACAGTTTTCCCTGCATATGTATAAACTCTTGGAATAGCTTAGATGATGATACAGCTCAAGCAAGAACCGTATATGAATTTGGATATGATAATGGAGAAAAATGATGTAGTTGAAATTGGAGCCATACAGGAGTCTTAGCTAGGTGTAATAATTGGAGAGTAAGGGACATGACCCCGTGAGCATTGCTCCTTTCCTTCCCTTTGCACTTCAAATAAGCGCACACGCACGTGCGCGCGCACACACACACACACACACACACACACACACACACACACACACACACACACACACACACACACACACACACACACACACACACACACACACACACACACACACACACACACACACACGCACACATGAGAGAGAGAGAGAGACACTGAAAGCCACACATCAGTGCATGCACAAACACACACACACACACTCTGGAAGCCACACATCAGCATGTGTGCACACACACAAACACACACACACACACACACACACACATCAGCACACACTCACACACACACATACACATACATCAGCACACACACACATACATCAGCACACACACACACACACACACACACACACACACACACACACACCAGCAAAGACACACATGCACAAACACACACACACACACACATCAGCATGCATGCACACACACCTCAGCATGCATGCACACACACCTCAGCATGCATGCACACACACACACATCAGCACACACACACACACACACACACACACACAAGCACACACACTCACACCACACACACACGCATCAGCACACACACACTCACACACACATCAGCACACACGCACACACACACATCAGCACACATGCACACACACACACACACACACACACACACACACGGACACAGACACACACACACACACACACACACACACACAGACACACACACACACACACACCAGCAAACACACATCAATACACACACATTAGCACAGAGACACACACATCAGCATATATACATACACATGCACACACACATGCACACACATGCACACATCAGCACACACATACATAGCACACACATGCACACACACTAGCAGGCACACACACACACCAGCACGCACACACACACACCAGCACGCACACACACACACCAGCACGCACACACACACACCAGCACGCACACACACACACCAGCACGTGCGCGCGCACACACACACACACCAGCACGCGTGCACACACACACACACACACACACACACACACACACACACACACACACACACACACACACACACACACACCAGCACTCACTGTAAGGCCCTTTATCTCCGTATAAGGGTTGTGGCCCAGCCAAGGCATACACCCACCCTTCACTTATCCCACACCCATTTGTTATCCTTTTTATCTTTGCCCCCTTGTGGATGAAAGGTCATCCCTCTCCCCCTCCCACCACTGCTCAGGTCAGGAGCAATGCAGTGAGACAGCACCTCTATAGCAGAACCTCACTCCTTCATGCCAACCCTCCTCCAACCCTAAAGGCCCTCCTCACCTTGTAAGAAAGGTGGAGTAAAAAAACACATACACATGTATACACACACACATTACACTTACACTTTCTGCACATTAGAACCATTTAAATCTCCCATCTCAACCAGGGAAAAAAGAAAAATGGAAAAAGAAATAATAGTTTTCCTAGTGAGTTTCAGAACAGAAAAGGATGAAATAATATGAAGTGGGAGAAGAGATCGATCTGAGAAAGAAAACACGAAAGAACATTTAATATGGCATGTACAGGCTCAATGATTTGTTATTGTCCAATAACAAAGGGAAAAAATGTGAGATGTTTATGTAGCCCATGCCCCCCCAGAACACTGAATATAAGTACTCACTTAGAGGAAAGGTTTGAACTGTGACAGTTTGATCATGTTGAGTGACTTCAACTGAAACAAGGTGAATTGGGAGCAGTGGGAAGCTTCTACGTGGAAGTGAACATTCATAGTGGTATTGCTAGATTTTACTCTTGTAAATGCAATGAATGAATGGGCTAAGGCCATAACATCAGGAGGAAGCACATCAATGATGTTAGATTTGTTTATCAAAGAACCCAGTATATACTTGATTCTTTAAGTACAAATGATCAAGTAGCATTAATATTTAAAATGACAGATGAATAAGCCAGGGTATGAATTACATAGGCAAGGCAGATACAACTACAGAAAAATTAATTATAATGGTTTGAGGGAAATTCTTGGAGAAATAGATTGGAGATGGAGAAACAAGAAAGACGAGAAAAATATTATTAAAATGAATGTGCCCATGGCTAGTGGAAGAAATAAAAATAAGGAATAGTTTCAACAAACTGGAAGTCAACATAATTGAAAAAAGAATTGTGGCATAGAAGAATTGGAGAAAAAAAATGTAGAATGCAAGAAAAATACAAAAAGCTAGAAATGAATATATGAGGATCTGGAAAGATGAAGACTTTTAATAAGGTTATAAATGATGTATATCAAAATTAACCTAAACTGTTTTATAGGTACATCTATAGTAAACTTAAACACAGGAAAGAAGTTACCAAACTAAAATTAAGAGAGGTCAATACAAAACTGAAGAAGTTAACAAAAAATTTTAGTTAAATTTTTTTTTACAAAGGAAAATGACTGGATGAAAAAGAGAATAGAAATGTTGGGTTAAAAAGGTTTAAACATGGAAATGAAGGAAGTATATAGACTATTGGAGACGGAAGCTTTGAGAGACATGCAGAGAAGAACTGGTAGATGATGCTTGCAGCCCAATTTTGCATTAGAAGAAGGAATAGTCTCCCAAGAATGGAAGAGGACCAATGTTGTACCAATCAATAAAAGAATACGAGTAGGAATACCAGAATTACAGGTCATCATGATAGCTTAATTGTGTGGCAGAACTGAAAGATGGATTAAATGTCTAGAGGAGTCAGATTATGATAAATGATCTATTTATATTTAAGAATGGAGGATCATTTATATCAAATATGGTAAGTTTTAAACACAACCAGTTGATGTACTCCAAGAGAGATATGGCTGTGTTTACTATGTGTACCTAGATCTAGAGAGAACTTTTGACAAGGTACCATGCAAATATATTTTTGTGGATATTGGAGGACTTTGAGGAACCTTCTTGGATTGGATAAAAGATGGAACCAGAACTGGAAACTACTGGTGGGATAAAAAAGAAAATTAAATTGTTGAAAGTAAGAAAAGGCTCTCACTAAATGGGGACTTGTAGCTGTCACAAAAGTGAAGGCAGGAAAGGACCCAAGAATGTTGATAATGAAAAATATATCGCCTTAAGAATTTGTCAAGACTGATTGAAGCACTGATATGGGACTTCACAAGCACAGCTTTTATCTTGTATACTACGTACACACACACATACAGTAGGATAGATGCATATATAGAAAAGACACACACATTCACTCAGTGCACTATCGACATGATAGTTTGGGTGCCCATCATCTGCTACTTCCCTCAGGGTGTGGTGGCACAAACCTACCTCAGAATTGTAGTAAAAGCACTTGTAAATTGGATATAGTTTCTAATCTCACTAATAAAAGCCAAAGTGCTTGAATATATTATCAATTGAATAGTTATATACCCTGAAGAATTAATATTTCAAAACAAAATATTTTCTTTGTTAAAGTAATATAAAGAGAGAGAATATTTTAATAGTTAAGACAGCAGCTGAAGATTAGAAAAAGAAATGGTCCCTCGTTAAAAGAGAGGTGACATTGTTGTGCTCAGTGGGAAAAGTGGATGGAATGACTAGGAAGATTCCTCTATTTGTGTTTGGGTAGTAACAAAAGGTCATAAAAAGATAAACAAAGCACCTGAAAGATATAAAGAAATGTAACTTATTTATAAAGATGTATCAACTTTTGGAATAAGCTAAATGAAATGCTAGTCAGATAATTTCAATTAATTTTAAAGCCAAATTTGGTCATCAAAGATGTGGGACCCCATAGATCAATCTCTTTTCCTGTATATAACAGTTAGGTAAGCTACAGTGACCACTGGGAAAGAAAAACTAAATAAAGCAAGGTGCTTTTGTTTAATTATTTCTTCAGTGCTAAAGTTAGGTAAACGTGTGCTCATATGTGCATGAACACACACCCGCACACACACACACACGCACACGCACACAAATGCACATACAGATTTGCTTATGCTTTCACACATATGCATACACCCACAGTCATGTAACCTCTTTGGTCCCCCTCCCCCTGTCAAGGCTTCTGCAAATTTCATTAATTATGCTTTTGTTTTGGGTTTACTTTTGATAACCTTAACCCTCCCCCCATTTCCCCCATTTTCTGCCCCCCACTAGTGCCCCATTGTGTCATGTAAAAAGCTGCAAATGTGTGGTAGCAACGGGTGGGGACCTGCCACTCCATCTCTCTACTGCACGTTTGTCTCTGTTACTTGTCTGTACAGCACAGAGGTCTTTCATGTACTGAGTATCTAGTTGTACATACCTTTTGTAATGAAATTGTGATGAAAGTGATGTTGTATGTTTGAGAACATCTTCTGCCCCCCGCCCCCCCTCTAACTCTCACCTCTGTACAACTAGAACTGGTCTAAGTCAAAACAGACTTCCCATGTGTATTCATTTAGTTAATTGTTTAGTGTGTAGACATAGAGACAGTACTCTAGCTCTAGATAAAAAAAAAATAAAAATAAATAAATAAAATAAAAATAGATCTGGGACATAAATTAATATTTATGGAATTTGTTCCTGTAGCCTTC
Organism: Oratosquilla oratoria; assembly: GCF_046742065.1. Lineage (NCBI taxonomy): Eukaryota > Metazoa > Arthropoda > Malacostraca > Stomatopoda > Squillidae > Oratosquilla > Oratosquilla oratoria. Next base: position 59,337,631 of record NC_134785.1, on the reverse strand, counting down.
CTGTACCACTGATTTTGATTTGGATGTAGATGCTTGGATGCATTGCAAGTTGTTCCTTGTGTCCCACAACCCAACTAAACCCGAGACCACAAAGAACAATTTACCATGAATCTTAACTTGGCCCCTTCTTACTCATTTAACAAAGAACTGTTTAGAACAGTGAACCAACAATGAGAAAGGTTTGTTGTGGATGCAGGCAGTTGGTACAAGTGTTGACTGATTTATGGTGTCTCCATATCATAGACTAGGAGAAGCAAGGTGTGATATCTTATATATTTACTTTGATAACTTCTTAGGTGTTTTATTGTAACCTTAGAATAGTTCCTGGTCTTACGTCTAATTAGTATGTCTTATGTCTAGATGAAAGTGTGCGTGTATGTGTAAAGAAGAAATAAGGAAGTTGAGTGAACAAGTTGGAGAGGTGATCACTGCATGTTGTAGTGATCTATGAGGATAGTGAATGAATATAGCTGTTATCAAGCACTAGATTCTGGATTATATGATGCTAGACATAGTTGTTAGCTAATTTACTCTTCATAGTAACATAGTTATAGAATATTAGATGTAGTCTTATTATCCAAACAAGCATTTTGAATGGCCATAGTATGTAATTAATTAATTTGACCTTTATTTGATCCCTCTTGTTCATCTTGGTTTCGTTTACCAGGGAATGCCCGAGTCCTGGAACAAATTACTCTCCATATCGAATATCAGTAAACAAGAACAGAAGAAGAATCCGCAGGCTGTGTTGGATGTGTTGAATTACTATGATGCATCCACTAAAGAACTCCAGACATCAAAGTTCATGACAGTAGCCAAGAGCGTTGGTATGTAGAGATGACAGCGAGCATGAGCAAACATGTATAGTGTTATATGATGTTTATTCTTGCTAATTAATGTTATTGCACCAAAAGTTTTTTCAGTTTAACCCTGCTCTGCAGGGAGAGGTGCTGAAATGGGTACTTGAGTCTACAGGAGATGAGTGGTGATTGAATTTATGGGAATGTAAAGAAGTTTTGTTAGGGGGATAAACATTTTGTTGCTTGGATTCATAGTACTGTTGCTTCAGTCAGTGCCACTCAGTAACCCAGTGTATATAGCAGCATTTCTCAACCTTTTACCCTTGTGTAACCTTTAGAATAAATTGCATGTCTCGAGGAACTCCTGCACAAAAAAAAAAAAAAAAAAACCTATACCATATCTTTCTCATTTTCATTGTAATAATAGGTTGGATAGGATGATGTCTATATTACATTATTACAGTAACCTTTTGTGGAACCTTGGGGTTCCACGGAACCCTGGTTGAGAAATGCTGGTATACAAACTCGTGAGCAAGTGGTTGAGAGTTCAATTCCCAGGACCTACTGCATACTTCTTGCAGTGGTTCCCGACGGCCCTGTCCGGGCACAGAGGTAACCCAAACATTGGCCTACAAAAATCAGTGGAATTCCACAACTGATAGGGCTTCCCCTACCAGGGGTTTCTCACTTACCACCTCATGGGAGTGGAATGTTGATTAGCTAGTGTCCACTTTGCATTTTCTTGGGCAGAACAAACCTTTAGTTTAGTTTTTTTTTTTTTTTTTTTCTGAATTTTAGACAAATGATAGGTACATTCAAGTGGGGCTCCTGCAAGACGGATTGCACAGAATCGTCTCCCTACCACCCGTCTTCTAGAGACTATCACCCTTGCCTCCTCCGGGAGGTCCCAAGGAGCTGGCACTTGATATCCAGACTGGACCCGAGATCTGTCCCCAATTTTATTTTTCCTCTGCATTTTCACATAAGGAGAATTGATATCTGGCACTAGCTTCCATCTTACTTTATAAGCCAGTGATAAAGAAATGGTTCCATATTAGTGCATCACAGTATGGGACTGTTTTTGTGTCATCAACTTGTAGTAGTATAGGAGGGGAGTTGATGGTAGTTATCAACCCTTGTGTGAAAAGGTGGAGGAAATACAGTACAACTGATAATGAAAAGATACCTTAGGCCCAGCCTGGAGACGAGTGTCTGGCCCTGGGGGGGCGGGGTTACCTCTAGATCAGTGGTTCTTAATCATTTTCAGTGCCTGTACCCCTTACCTCTAGATCAGTGGTTCTTAATCGTTTTCAGTGGCTGTACCCCTTACCTCTAGATCAGTGGTTCTTAATCGTTTTCAGTGGCTGTACCCCTTACCTCTAGATCAGTGGTTCTTAATCGTTTTCAGTGCCTGTACCCCTTACCTCTAGATCAGTGGTTCTTAATCGTTTTCAGTGCCTGTACCCCTTATCACAGAAAATTTTCTCATACCCCCGTCCAGTATAAAAACAATGTAAACATACGAAAAGGATTAGTAATCCAAACCTTCTTGAGAAATTACGAGATATATTCCATTACTGAACAAAGGAATTTTTTTCATTTGAAATTGAAAATGTCAGTTAGTAGGATACAATGAATGCACATTGTGCTTTCTCATGGTAAATATACAGTACCATTGCACTGGCTATCATGTCTCGTACCTTCAGAGTTGAGGTTTCGTATCCCTTTGGGGGTACAGGTACACCCGAACCACTTCTCTAGATGGAGGCGAGGATCTTGATGAGTTTTGAAGATGGGTGGCATGGACATGATTCTCTCTGACGTCCAACTTGACAGGATAACCACTTGTTCCCTGTCACCATCATTTTTGTGGGTAATGATTAATTAAATAAAAGAAAAGGATTTAATAAAAGCAGGACTAGATAGGTGTAGTTAAGTATGGGAAGAGATCATTGTGGTTTGCCTGTTGGCAGCATGAAATCTGGGTCCAGTCTTAAGTGAAGAAATAGTTTATTGTAGCATCGGTTTTCCCCCCCTTTTCCAGGCCAGGACCCATCCCCAAGACCTAGTTACCATGGCAGCAGCAGCATTACTGGGTACCCGGCTACTCCTTCACCCCACAAGATCTCTGACGCTTCCTCAGGGTCGCCTTCCACCCCTGAAACTTGCTCTGAAGTCAGTGTGAGTTTCCAATGGATGTTCTTTATTTTGATTTTGATTTTGTCTAGTTTTTAGCAGTTTTATTAGTGTTTGTTACTGCTACAACTGCACATTATTTTCGAGTACCATCATCCCCCCCTCTCTCTCTCTCTCTCTCTCCCTTTCTCCCTCTTTCTCTCTCCCTCTTTCTCTCTCTCTCTCCCCCTCTCTCTCCCCCTCTCTCTCTCCCCCCTCTCTCTCTCTCCCCCCTCTCTCTCTCTCTCTCTCTCTCTCTCCCCCCTCTCTCTCTCTCTCTCTCTCTCTCTCTCTCTCTCTCTCTCTCTTTCTCTCTCTCTCTCTCTCCTCCCCTTTCATGTCTTTTTTTTTCTTTTTCTTTTTTCTAGTAAGTCATTGCTTCTTAAATTGCTCATTATTCATCAATGACATGTATCTATTTTTGTGGTAATTTAGAGAAGGTCTATTCATAATTTATTGAGCACAGCATGTTGTTATGGCTTAAATGCTGAGTTTGTTCACCTGTAGTGTAGGAGTTCCTGTCCTAGCATAAGGATAACATCTCCAGCGTTAAGAAGAAAGGACATGGAAGGACAGATATCCTTTCTACCCCATAAGTCCATAAAAGAACTGGCTGTATAAATCTAACATGATACGAACTTACCTTGTTCAAGAAGCCAAATAACACTTTTTTTTATATATATAGCTGTTTTGTATGCAGAAAACAGAACCAGGAGTGGGTTGCAACCATCAATGTTAGTAATTATACTGCTAGCTTGCCGCTTGTGTAATAGCCAGGCCTCTTAATCTATGATTGATGATAGATCAATATACCAAAGGGTCTTTACCCCTAAGAAGGGAGGTAGCCAAAAAATAAAGGGATAAAATCCACTCCTACCCATTCGATCCCCACATACTCCACTCTCATTTACCCCACTCCCTCCCTCTTATCTTGGCTCCTCCTGGATGATGGGTCATTCCTGTATCTCGCCCACTGCCCTGGGTCAGAAGCAGTGTCCCAAGACACAGCACATCCACAGCAAGGCCACTTCATTTAATCAGTGACCCTCCCTCTCCATCCCCTCATGCAGAAAAAGAGAAGACGGTGAGAAATCCCTTTGGGCTATGTCAAATTATTTTTTCACACACGCTCCCTCACCCCCCCCATCCCCCACCCACTCCCTTTCAGCCATCACAGCATCATCCACACACAACCATTCTCCATTCACCCCTATTTTCTGTCTTCTCCCTTTCTTCTCCAACAGATATTCCCGTTTCCAACTGCCTCTTTTACCCTATCCTTCCATCTCATCATAGGTCGCTCCCTGATGTTCACATCTACCTCTGCCTTCCACACCTTTTCTACTAATCTTTCTTCACTCATTCTTTGTATGTGTCTAAACCATCCCAATACTTTTTCATCAATCCTATCTCCCAACTCCCTTTCCACCCACATTCTCCTCTTCACCTCAATTCTTACTCTATCCAGCCAAGTAACTACTATCATACTTCTTAGGCACCTCATCTCAAACACATTCAAACTCCTCTCTTCCTCTCTTATGTTCCATATTTGTGCCCCATACAGAGCTGTTGGCACAATCACTCCTTCACACAATCTCCTCTTGGCAATAATTCCCAAATGTCTAGATCTCGTTACATTTTTTAATCTCTCAATCTACATTCTACCTCCATCTCCACTCCTCCCTTTCCCACCACATTCACATCCAAGTATCTAAAACTATCCCTGACCCATTACCCTTGCATTTACCTCCCACACCACCCCATCCATGTTTAGATTGAACAGCCAAGGTGACATAACACATCCCTGAAGAAGTCCCACCTTTACCTCAAAACACTCACTCTCTCCATTTCCGATTCTAACACAAGCTGTACTACTGTCGTAAAAACTCTGGACTGCTCTGAACAGCTTTCCTTCTATCCTATATATCTGTAATACTTCCCACAGTGCCTTCCTATCTACCCTGTCATAAGCCATTTCTAAATCTGTAAAGGCCCAAAAAACATCCTTACCTTTTCCTAAAGCTTTCTCACATATCTTACCACAAAAATCTGGTCCACACAACCCCTACCTGTTCTAAACCCACATTGTTCCTCACCAATTACTCCTGTTCCGCTCTTAATCATCTCAATCAAAACTCTCCAATAAGCCTTCCCGACTACTGATCCCTTTGAAACTACTACACTCACACTTGTCCCCTTTTCCCTTGTAAAGTGGACCTATACAGGCAATTCTCCAGTCCTCCGGCACTCTACCCACTTAAACATTATATAACCCCACCAGCCAGTCCACCATCACCGTACTTTTATATATATATATAGACATTCTGCATGACATCCATCCAACCCAGGTGCCTTACCTGCTCACATCATCGTAACAGCTGCCTTCACCTCATCTTTCCTTATTTTTCCTCCATTTTCCTCACACTGTCATTTTCTCATCTGTGCTACATCCATGTACATTAAAAGACCCAAACCTTAAGGTGTTGGAAGACTCCTCCCAGATCCTCTTGTGCCTGCTCTCTTTTTTTAACACAGTCCCGTTTTTGTCACCTTTTATGACTCGAAGTGGAAATACTTGGTGGCGGTATTATTTTTCCTCACAACAGGGTTTGGTAAAATGAGAAATGAATATTCATAGAATTGGTACAGGATATTAACAAGAGTGGGGGACATCATAACAGAGGGACAGTCACAGTATAATAAAATATCATCATTTCTCTATGAATAGAGATTTCCTTTACCACAGACAAAATGATGTGTGGCTCTGGTCCGTAGGGACACCCCATATAGACCCTAAAGTATCAGCTGCATGCTACTGAGCAGCTTTCAATCCCACAATAACATGCAGCCAATACCCCAGACAGGGATAGATCAATTTAATGTAGTAAATCCACCCTCCCAGAGAGTACGAATATGTGCATATAGTATATTGGATTCTGCTGTGGAGATGCTATCTTCCTGCATGGCTTCTGACCCAAGTAATAGGCAAGGGACAGGGATGGCCCTTCATCTTTAAGGCGCTAAGGAAAAAAGGGCAACAGATGGGTGTGGGATGGGTGGAGGGTTGGTGCATGCCTTGGCTGACTACCTCCCTTATAAGGGATAAGAAGCCTTTTGGTATATGCATAGATTATTGGATTAGATGAGTTTGTGATACTGTAACTAAATATTTGATTGTAATATCTGGTCACTGAAATGTAAAGTTATCAAACTTTTTTTTTTCTCTAGGTTCCTGAAGAAGAAGATGAAGAGCCCCCACCACCACCAGTGGCCACACGTCCTGAACGCACCAAATCTATTTACACAAAGCCAATAGAGGAGGAGACGAATGCAAATGGGACTCCCTTAGACAAAAACCGAAACCCTCAGGCAGTACCAGCTACAACAACTACAACTACTACAACTACAGTACCAGTTTCAACTAACACAAATACTAATACTAGGTGGGCTCATTGGGCAAAAGTTTACTGTTTCAGAGGAACATAAATTTGGTCATTGTTATCCCCACAATGATTCATTTACTTCAGTATAATAGGATTTGTTCAAAGTCTTAAATGCCTGATGATTGTCGGTGTTTAAAAGATCAATAGTTGTCTGTATGTCATTAATTTTGATTGATTTTGTGGATTACATTTTGTTTAGTGTAAGCACAGCAGTAGAACGAACAGCGGAAAAACAAAAGAAAAAGAAGATGAGTGACGAGGAGATCCTAGAAAAGCTACGAGTAATTGTTGCTGTGGGAGATCCCAATAGAAAATACACAAAGATGGAGAAGATTGGTCAAGGGTAAGTGTTGTTAATTGTTGGAGGTTGAGGTTAATATTGTACAATTTCAGTTTTGAATTTACATGGAATTTAAGAGAGGCAGAAAGAAAAAAAATTGAATCTGAGATGAAATATCTGGGGTTACTAGGTCTTGCAACACTGCTTCTGACCCAGGGCAGCGGGTGAAATGCAGGGATGACCTGGCATCCAGGAGGTGCCAAGATGGGAGGGAGTGGAGTATGGAATGGGTGGGAGTGGTTTTGATGCCTTTGGTTTTTTGGCTACCTCCCTTATAAGGAGGGAAAAAAGCCTTTGGTGCATATATGTACTAGGTTGGATAGTGAAAAATGAGGAGGTGAAGAGGAGAGCGGGAGTGGAAAAAGAGATGAAAGATAGGGATGATGAAAAAGTATTGGGATGGTTTGGACACATGAAAAGAATGAATGAAGAAAGATTAGTAAAAGAAGGCAGAGGTGGAGGGAGTGAATTTAAGGGGATGACAGAGGAGATAGGGTTGATAAAAGAATATTGGGATGGCTTGGACACATGGAAAGAATGAGTGAAGAAATATTAGTAAAAGAGATGTGGTAGGCAGAGGTGGGGGGAGTGAACATGAAGGGGTGACCAAGGGTGAGATGGATGGATGGGGTAAAAGAGGCATTTGGAAAGAGGGGAATGTTTGTTGAGGAAGGATGGGAAAAGGCAGAAGATAGGGGTAAATGAAGAATTGTTGTGTATGGATGATGCTGTGATGCATGAAAGAGTGGGGGTGGGGAGCATATGTGAATATTTTGATGGAGCGTGAAGGGATTTCTCCCCGTCGTCTATTTTTTCTGCACGAGGAGATGGAGAGAGGGGGTCGCTGATTGAACAAAGCGGCCTTGCTGTGGATGTGCTGTGTCGTGCTGCATTGCTTCTGACCCAGAACAGTGGGTGAGATGCAGGGATGATCCATCCAGGAGGACCCAAGAAAAGAGAGAGGGAGGAGTAGTGAATAGAAATGAAATGGATGGGAGTGAATTTATACCTTTGACTTTGGCAACCTTCCTTTGTAAATGGGTAGAGGACCTTGGAATAAGTATGTATATAGTATTATTATTTTATTTGTTTATTTATTTATTTATATTTTTCATTTCTGTCAACAGTGCCTCAGGAACAGTCTACACTGCTATAGAGACAGCAACAGGTGTTGAGGTTGCTATCAAGCAGATGAACCTTTCCCAACAGCCCAAGAAGGAGTTGATTATCAATGAAATATTGGTTATGAAGGAGAACAAACATCCAAATGTTGTTAACTATTTGGACTCTTACCTAGTCAGTGAAGAATTATGGGTAAGTTATTTTTTTGATTGATTTATTTTTTATTTTTTTATTTATTTATTTTCCCTCCCTCCTCCATGGTTCTCCAATCTGTCTCTAATTCTTTTCTCACTCTTACCTTTTCATCTCTTTCCCCACTCCCCCACAGCCCTCCTTTTCTTCCTCTCTTCCAGCTCTTCTACTTCTTCCTTTCTCTTTTGCTTCTAATTCACTCTCCATACTCCATGTAACTCCCAAAGCCTAAGTGTAAATTGAAACATAGGCGACGGAGGTGACCCAGTACAAAACAAAGGCAGACTTCCTGTTGCTGAAAGTACACTTTGAACTTCTCACTTCAAATGCTTCCAGATGTGTTGCTACCTCAGCATTTCAAATGAGAGGGAAGTTCAAACTGTACTTTAATTCAGAAACAGGAATCTGCCTTTGCTGTGCTGCATTGCCTGAGTCCCCTGCATCTCGGTTTCCGCAGAGGTTCCCTTTGCGTACCCCTTCTCCCCTCCCCTATGGCTGAAAAGTCAACTGGTAGTCAGTACAAAATAAACTGTTAATTGTAACATATTACCAAAGGCTGACGGAAGTGAAATTACATCTTTCCTACCTGTGTGTGAATTATTTCTTTTTAAGTGATGCCCTAATTGTTTTCTCCAGGTGGTGATGGAGTACCTGCCTGGTGGGTCTCTTACAGATGTTGTCACGGAAACCTGTATGGACGAAGGGCAAATTGCAGCTGTGTGCAGGTATGTTCCTGTGTAGCCTGTGGCAGTGACACTTTTTTCTGAACATGTCATCAATCACTGTGTGGAGTAGTAGTGTGAAAATGGGAAAGTTAAAGGCAGAGGAGGAATTGTTATATTTTTTCTTATCTTGGATAAAGATGTGCGAGGTTTAAAAAATTAAATCATCCTTTGTGGTTTTTAGGATTTATAATTCAGTAGAATGGCAGCATTTGAAATAAAAAATCTCTGTAAGTGGTGCTGTCACAGCATAGATTTATTGTTCATAAATAACTTGTATACATGTGCACATACAAAAAAGCCCTTTCCACCACAGAAGAGGATGGCAAACTCGAAATATGCATCCACCCTTCACCTATTCCTCCCCATTCAGTATTCATTTTTTGCCCCCCTCCCACCTTAGCACCTTGTGGATTGAGGGTCATCCACATTCCCTTCCACATTGCTTGGATGAAATACTATTTTTGTAAAATATTCATAACTTGTGTATTTTTTTCTTTACAGAGAAGTACTTCAAGCACTTGAATTCCTTCATCTAAATCAAGTTATTCACAGAGATATTAAGTCAGATAATATACTATTAGGAATGGATGGAAGTGTTAAATTAAGTAAGTATTGATGTATAGTCTTACTCCAAGACACAGAAAATTTAAGATTTATTTTATGATGAAATGGTAGGGAGTGAACCAGCTTTGTCTGTTGGGCCCTGCTGTAGAAGTGCTGTATCTTGTTGCATAGTCCTTGACCAATAGAAGGTTACTGACAAGGGTCATAATGCCCACAATCACCTAGGAGATTTGTTATGGACATACTTTAGATCCGTGTTTCTTAACCTTTTACCCTTGCGTAACCTTCAAAATAAATTCCATGTCTCAAGGAACCCCTGCGCAAAAAAATATATATATACCATATCTTTCTCATTTTATTTTCATTGTAATAATAGGTTAGATAGGATGATGCCTATATTATATTATTACAATAACCTTTTGCGGAACCTTAGGGTTCTGTGGAACCCTGGTGGAGAAATGCTGATTTAGATGAATGCTGTCTGGCTCTGGTCCTTAGGTGTTACTCTAAAGCCTCTAAAATATTGACAATATATCACTATGTCATCAATACCTCATGATGTTTCTAATTCAGAATTTTTTTTCATATTACAGCTGATTTTGGGTTCTGTGCCCAGATATCTCCGGAGCAGAATAAACGGACAACTATGGTGGGAACTCCGTATTGGATGGCACCAGAAGTTGTTACTAGAAAACAATATGGACCCAAAGTGGATATTTGGTCCTTAGGTATCATGGCAATTGAGATGATTGAAGGTAAGTGTGAGCAGAATGTTGTGTCAGTAGTTGCCTGTCTATCCATATACCAAAGGCTTCCTCCTCCTTAATCAGGAGGTAGCCAAAGCAAAAGGCATGCAAAGGACAAAGGATTACAAAGGTGGAGCATGCCAGCAGGAGACCTTTTGGTCCATATCAAGGTCGGATGCAAAAAAAAAAATCATAATGATAAATAGATACATACATACATATACCAAGGCTTTTTTCCCCCTTACCAGGGGGGGTAGCCAAAAAGGACAAGGCACAAAAACATTCCCACCCATTTCATCCCCGAAAACACTCCACACACTCCACAGAGGTGAGTGGAGAATGGTTGTATATGGATGATGTTGTGATTGCATGAGGAGGAATGGGCGGGGGGGTGGGGTAGTATGTGTGAGTAAATTTTGACGCAGCCCGAAGGGATTTCTCCCCGTCCTCTCCTTATATGCAAGGGGGGACGGAGAGGGGGGGGTCGCCGATTAAATGAAGTGGCCTTGCTGTGGATGTGCTGTGTCTTGCGACACTGCTTCTGACCCAGGGCGGTGGGCAGGGTGCAGGGATGACCCGTCATCCAGGAGGTGCTCAGATGAGAGGGAGGGTGGGAGGGTGGGAGGGGTGTGGAGTGTATTTAGGGATGAAATGGGTGGGAGTGTTTTTATGCCTTTCCCTTTTTGGCTACCTCCCTTGGAAGGGGGAAAAAGCCTTGGTATATGTATGTATGTATAGTTAAAGAATAAACATACAGGTAAATAGTGTATACATACATACATATACCAAGGTTTTTTTTTTCCCCTTACAAGGGAGGTAGCCAAAAAGGAAAGGAATAAAATCATACCCACCCATTCCATCCCTGAATTACACTCCACACCCCTCCACCCTCCCTCTTATCTTAGCACCTCCTGGATGACGGGTCATCCCTGCACCTTGTCCACAGCCCTGGATCAGAAGCAGTGTTGCAAGACACAGCACATCCACAGCAAGGCCGCTTCATTAAATCGGTGACCCCCCCCTCTCCATCCCCCCATGCATAAAAGGAGAAGACAGGGAGAAATCCCTTCGGGCTGCATCATATTTTGCTCACACATACTACCTCACCCCCCCATCCCCCCGCCCATTCCACCTCATGCATCACAACATCATCCATATACAACCATTCTCCATTCACCCCTATCTTCTGTCCTCTCCCGTCCTTCCTCAACAGACATTCCCCTCTTCCCCAAAGCCCCCTTCACCCCATCCATCTACCTCATCCTAGGACGTCCCCTCATGTTCACTCCCTCCACATCTGCCTTCCATACCTCTTTTACTAATCTTTCTTCACTCATTCTTTCCATGTGTCCAAACCATCCTAATACTCTTTCATCAACCCTATCTCCCAACTCCCTTTCCACCCTTGTTCTCCTCACCTCCTCATTTCTCACTCTATCCAGCCTAGTAACCCCCATCATACTTCTCAGACACCTCATCTCAAACACATTCAAACTCCTTCTCTCTTCCTCTCTTATGTTCCATGTTTCTGCCCCATGCAGTGCTGTTCACACAATCACCCCGTCATACAGTCTCCTCTTAGCATCCATTCCCAAATGTCTATTCCTCATTACACTTTTTGATCCACCAAGGCATTTACTCACTTCTCTCAATCTACATTCTACCTCCACCTCCACCCCACCTTTTCCTGCCACATTTGCACCCAAGTATCTAAAACTATCCACTTCCTCCAGTTGCTCTACCTTAATGCTCACTTCCAGTCTACTGCCACTTTCACCCCTTGAACATCACATCACCTTACTTTTACCCACATTTATTTACTAGGTAAATAGTAGATAATAATGCTTACTTCGTCTGCTGCCACTTTCACCCCTTGAACATCTCACCACCTTACTTTTACCCACATTTATTTACTAGGTAAATAGTAAATAATAATGCTCGCTTCCAGTCTGCTGCCACTTTCACCCCTTGAACATCTCATCACCTTACTTTTACCCACATTTATTTACTAGGTAAATAGTAAATAATAATGCTCACTTCCAGTCTGCTGCCACTTTCACCCCTTGAACATCTCATCACCTTACTTTTACCCACATTTATTTACCAGGTAAATAGTAAATAATAATAAATTCACATATAACTAATAATAGATGAGAATCGGGCAAATAATAATAAACAAACAGAAAAATGATAACTAAAATAATATAAAATAAATGAGTCATTACAGCACCTGCTTCCACCCATTCCATTCCCATCTGCCACCCTTGTTTCACCTCTCATCCCTGTTCCTTGTGGATGAAGGGTCTTCTCCGTCTCCTGCCCACTGCCCTGGGTCAGAAGCAATGCTACAAGACAAAGAACATCCACAGCAAGGCTGCTTCGTTTAATTGCCGACCCCCCTCTGTCCCCTCATGCAGAAAATAGAGAAAATTGGGAGAAATCTCTTCAGGCTACGTCAAAATATCATCCACATACAACCTTTCTTTTCTCCCCCTCCATCCGTTGCATCAAAGTATCTGTACACAGCCATTTACCACTCATCTTATTTCCTGCCTTCTCCTTTCCTTGCTTAACAGTTGTTACCCTCTTGTTCAAAACCCTTCACCCCATCCATCAATCCATCCATCACATCCTTGGTTGTCCCCTCAAGTTGACTCCATCCACCTCTGCCTTCCACACCTCTTTTACTAACCTTTCTTCAATCATACTTTCTATGTGACCAAACCATCCCAATACTCTTTCATCATCTGTATCTGCCATCTCCTTTTCCACCTCATTTCTCACTTTATTCAACCTAGTAACCCCTACCACACTTCTCAGACATTTTCATCTCAAACACATTTAAACTTTTCCTCTCTGCTTCTCTTCAATTCCAAGACTCCACCCTGTACAGTGTTGTATCAGTAGTTGCCTGTCTATCCATATACCATGCAACTTTTACATGGTTTAAGCAAGAGGATGTTCCTTTCCTATGCCTTGCTAGTTTTCCATTTTGTTACTTGTTATGAGGATGAGGGCAGGGGCTGTCAGCATTACAGTGTAGCAGGCTGTGGCACATTAACAAACACTTGAAACATTGCAGGAAAGTTTTTTTTTTTTTTTTCTTTCTTTCTTACCTCAAGCTCTTAGTCCAAAGTAAGAGTTCCTAATGATTGTGGTCTTTTTTCAGGTGAACCCCCATATTTAAATGAAAATCCGTTGCGTGCTCTTTACCTTATTGCAACTAATGGTAAGCCAGAAATTAAGGAAAGAGACAAGCTTTCTCATGTTTTTCAAGATTTCTTGGACCTGTGTCTTGAGGTAGAGGTAGAAAAAAGGTCATCCGCAACTCAATTATTGAAGGTAAGATATGGATATCATGGTACTTCATGGTATATAATAAATTATGTGGGAATAGTGTGGAGTTCATTGTGAATTTTGTGTGCATTCATGTTTTTTATATTTTGTCAACAATTGGTTGGGTGGAGGACATATGGGTGTGTGTGATTGGAAAAATTAAATGAAGGGATAAAGAAGTGAAATGCTGTCATTTATGTAGGAACAAAATTCTTTTAAATTATACTACTTAACTTTCTCCCAAACAATCCGACTTCATTTTCAGCACCCATTCCTGAAGTTGGCCAGACCACTGTCAAGCCTGAATCCTCTCATTGTAGCAGCCAAGGAAGCAGCAAAGAACCACTAATACACTAAGCCAAAATAGATCAATTAATCAATCTGTTGCCCTGGGTCTCTCTTGCTGGAGACCCAGGGCTCCCCAGGATGGATGCTACCTGCAAGTCTCATTATCAGGTCTTTTCACTTTAGATCACTCCCTCGTATATGGATGTTAAGAGTAATTCCAGTAAAGAAGTGAGAACGCAAAGCAGCAGGAATCTCGTGTAATGAAGTTACCAAGCTGCTGGGCCAGTGATTACTATAGTATCCAAGCTTCTGCTGCCATAATGGCATCTATTTTGGGACTGGCTTGCAGGGAACATTTCCCAAATATCCATCATTTGGTCATGATATTGTTGAAGATAGCATTTATACATTTGTGTGGTTTTTATTTGTGTGTATATATAAATGTTTATGTATATTTCGTATGTATATACATACATGTGTTTTATGTTCATTATAATTTGTGTGCACAGATTTTATTTATTTATTTATATATATATTTATTTTTCAATTGGCCTTTACTTTTTGATTGTGAGGGTAGTACTCTTAGGGGAAAGGTAATTTGGATTCTGTAGTCTTTGAGATGTTATATTATATGTATCTTACAGGCTTTTACCTGTCATTGGTTCCTTAAAAGGCATGGATAACTCAATGCTGTTGTCATACTTTAGAATCTGGTTGAATTTATATCATGCATACCTAACACGTTGCTCAGGTGGAAGGCAATGCAGCGATGCCAATGATATCATGATAGAAAAGTATGTGATGGTTACAAGTAGGGAAGTTTGCAGTTCTGAGTCTGACATTTGGCTTGAAACATAATCTACTATGAAATGCATATGGTAAGGTATTGATTATTCTATTTCACCACAAGTGAAGTGTTGCTTACTCAATTGCAATCAGTTTCCCCTATTAGGAGTGCATAGTTTACTACTTACACACAATTCCAGAGATAAAGGCCAATATATACAAAAGGGGCTAAAACAAAGAAAAATATGTATGTACATAGATACAAGGGCATCATTGTCATGTATGTATATGGTAAACTTGTATTTTGGCATTTTGAAAGACAGTGAAGTCAGTAAACAATATTTCAATAATTGCATGGGCAAAAATAGAGTGCAGTTTGTAAAGAAGTGTCATCATTAGAGAGTGTTATAGTCTTGAGCATTCCCAGGTGACTAGGTTGCACATGTCTTGTCTCCCTTCTGCTAGGTGCTCAACTATCTGTTGTTCACATGTAATGTGCAGCCACTTTCCCAGTAACTGACCTTGAGTGTGAGAATACAATAATATAGGCCACTTTTGCAATATGTCACTATAGACAAGACTGAGAAAGTGACACTGGAAAAATTGTCAAGCTGCTTACACAATGGCAATCTTTTGCTTATTGAAATTTAATCAAAAGTGACACTTTCAGGAAATTGAGTGAAAACTCTTATCTAAATACTTGGTTTACTGTATACATAATATATATTTGAGATCTTTGTGTATACAAATATTCAATCTTTTATCCAGCAAGATCAGAAGAGTATAAGATTAAACCTTATGGAGTTGAAATATTTGTGCATGTTAAACTTTGAAGAAATAATAGAGGGTAAAGTTTGATAAACAAAAGACAACAGTTGATGGGCACAGCTGATTGCAACTGTAAATATATTTTCAGCAATTACAGCCTTGTTCCAGCTTACACGTGTACCTGAGTATAATAGTGTTTAAATCATAGTATACTATAAAAATTACGTTTACCGAATGGAATAAGACATTTTGATATTTTCTGGTTATCGTATCGTCGGCATATGGATAACCAGATGTTTGTGCAAAAGTTTACTCCATCAAAATTTATAGATTCTTTGCACCATTCCAAAATACAGGTGCCTATTTTTTTTTTCTCTTTCTCCCATATGTTACACCCAAAGCACTGGTACTTGTTTCCCAGTACAGTAGAAAATCTTCACCATCAGCATTGGATCTAAATAGTTTTACACTTGCATATTCCAAAATGCATTTTCCCTTCCCTCATTGTAATGGAAGACAACATTCAAATACATCTTTCACATTTTATTACAATATTTTAAGCATTTGATAAGTGCAGCTTTTCAATGTAAAGTTATACCTAAATCTTTTCCTTTATTTAGAGTAGTTTTCTTTACTTCATGATTAGTTTTCCTTGTGGCTTCATCTCATCAACAGGGTGTGTGCTAAATTTATCTTTCTTAAGAACCAAGACCTCAGCAAACCTCACCCACATACTGACAGAAATACCTTCCACTAGTGAAAAAACTCATCTCTCTATCCAGCTTTAAAACATTTTCAACACATTGCACCATTATGATCATTGATCTGTGTAATGTTATCTTCAAAGAGAGTACTGGTGAATTGTCAACTTTCCAGGGTTGATCAGTCAATTGCCTTATTTCTTGCAGATGTGAACCTAGAAACTGGTTCAGCCCATGGGTCACTCAGATATTTTACTACACATCTGATGACAAGTAACCCAAGAACCGTAGTACGTGTAAAGAAATTGATGAATAAAAGTATTTATAAATATTCATGTTGTTCATTAGGAGCGACACCTAAACTAACTGGTTTCTGGATAAAAGATTGCATTTGTATCTATGTACACAAGTTGGTATGTATGTATATACATTTTTATTTATCTTTTATTAATTTATAAGATTAATCAAAATTTACATAAACATTTACATATAATACAACTTCTATGTTTGAAGATCCTGTTTTCACACTTATGTTAATTTAAGCCATACAATGTACCTATATGCTTTGGAGGGTTTAGGCATGTTTCCTAAATTCTGCAGTATTTTGGTTTACAAGCTCTTTCCAATGCAATATCTCCTAAACATGCCAAGCCAGAAGACATCAAGCTTTCAGCACTGAACATTGCTGCTCTTTTATGAATTTTAGCATGAAACGTGTTGCTTCCGTACTCAATGATGCATCAAATGATCTGGATTCTCACTAATTGTTTTGTTGGAAAGAACAGCCTCATGGATCTGATAAGATGAAGGTTCTAAGAGCAGGAAGGTTAGCTTTGGTAAGACTTACGGGGCAAGACTTTAGGGAGAGGGTGATGAACCAGAGGTAGGTCTTCTAGGAAATACGTGGCCAGATGAGGGGTTGCCTTGATCTGAGTAAGGTGCTATGATGGGAGGAATGTAGACTTAAATTCAAGAACTAGCACTTGTAAATACGACAATGTTTAATCCCTTCCTCCTAGTGATACTCTTCAGATCTTAAGGCCAGTGCCAATGCTCTTTCAGTTGAGGTGGATGAACTTGGGATGAAATAGGATCTTGATTTATAGAGACGCCGATATTATCCAAGTCTGCTTCCTCTGCCAAGTAAGAAAAAGGCATTAGGTAGAGCAAAATTAATGAAGGTCATTACTAGGTGGAAGAGATTAAGGGTGGTGTGGATAACGATTGATTCTGGGTTGAGATTGGTCTGTGAAGGCCATTAACATGAAGCATTTATTGGGGGTCTAATAGAATTTTATATTAAGATTAATGCACTAGGGCAGCACTAAGATCATGGCAGTGCAGATCCCAAGGATGGAGCGAGCACAAGTTCCGTACGACGAGTCTATGCTAGTGAGTGACCAGAGGCACCTGCTAAGGTTAGTAGAACGAGTTAGCTCAGGCAGCTGTTGCTAAGGTCCCTAATATAAGTAAACTGAGGCAGCTGCACAAGTCCTTGGTAATAGCAGGCCAAGGTTACTGTGGGAGTCCCTAGGATTTTAGTCCAAGATGACTGCAGAAGTTGAGACAAGTTTTGCGAATATGCAGGGCAGGTCCATAGGTTGAAGGATTATGTACTAATGCTAATGAGAGGAGGGATATGCTATAGAAATTCAGCATGACTTTTTATTCAGATGTTCATAGGTGTGAGGACAAAGGCTTGAATTACTTAAAATAACCGAGAGGAGAGTTGTGTAGCGGAAGCTGTATATTACAAATACAAACTTGACTGTATCAGTCAAGCCTTTCAGTGATGCCTCATGAGTCTGTCTCAACTTTTAAGTTCTGCATAGATAAGCAGTTCATCAAAACATCTAAAATGTGTGCAAATGAGCGAGCAAAGTGAATATATGTGCAGCTGAGTAGAAGCTAAGTGTAATGGATTTCTCCATAAAATCCCATAGATTTTGTCGTTATGATAAACTTTTAGACATTTGTGTGTGAAGGGTCACTGCCTCAGTAATAATAATGAAATAATAATAATAATGATAGTAATGATAATAATAGTTTATAAATGACATGGCAAAGACTTGTGCTTGAGGGATTTAGTGTACATAGATGTGATTTTGATAAAGGAGTAACTGAAACACCATTGGAAGGTCAGAGTATAGATGTAGCAAAATATTTATGTTAACCAAAGTTCGATTGAGTTTGATGTCGAGTGTGTGGCACTGTGTAAATGAAGTCTATTAATCTTATCTTTGATACTTGTGTCTTAATTTAGCTCCTGTTAGTCACTTTACAGAACAAAGGGGAAAAAAAGCACTCCTTGTTATGCAAGACCACAATAATCGACTTAAAAGTGAGACAGACTGACACCAGTACGAGTGTCACAATGTATAAATTGTAATATTGGAATTTTCCACCTTTGTATTCCTATCTACATGGAGCTTGAATGAGGGCAGAGTTGTTAGCATTGAAGTGGCAGCATTAAACCATGTAACTACTTAAAGCTTTTTTTTTAAGGTGTTAAGTCAATGGTTGATGTACCTACCAGCTTTCAGGTGTCCTGTTAGCTTTTGGAATCTATTGGTCGGCAGTTTTCCTGACGCCATTAGAACGTATTGGCTC
Organism: Oratosquilla oratoria; assembly: GCF_046742065.1. Lineage (NCBI taxonomy): Eukaryota > Metazoa > Arthropoda > Malacostraca > Stomatopoda > Squillidae > Oratosquilla > Oratosquilla oratoria. The sequence goes on along the minus strand of NC_134785.1, from coordinate 59,319,035 downwards.
TTGGTTATCTGGTCAGCTGTTGGTAACCCTTAGCTGCCCGTTTTCCTGTCAGCCGTCGGTTAACCAGTTGTATTCTTGACCTTTTTGTAATTCTGTTGAAGTTTATAAAGCATGATTAACATAATCTCTTAACTTGGAACATGCAAAATGTTTGACTATATTAAAGACATGCTTCAAACTAAACGTGGAATAGGTCATCCTATGCCTTAAGTCTTCAAACTGGGCTGCCGACAGCTGAAGGTTTTTAGCTGACACACCTGCACTGTGATGGTAAAGCTCTCAGTAACTTGAAAGGGTAAATATAGTGTATAGGTTAGTTAGTCGAGCACGTCAAGCAGCCAGGTCACATATACTGATCTGGGTGATCAAGAGTCTCATAAATCAACTTAGAATTAGCCCAAACTCAGTCCTGCTTACCAAATCTTTCCTGGATAGGGAAAAAACCTGTTTCCTGTTTTAAACAGTGGTCAAGGTGTTTGTAACATTTAAATGAATACCAGTCTTTCGGTGAGATGCCTCATGTCTTGTGGCCGCACATTTCACCCACTTTTTACCATTGTTCCATGCATGGCAAGTGGTAAAAAGTGATGAGATCAAACTCGTGATATGTGCAGCGTGTCTCACCACATCATGCCTTGCAAGATGCCTGGAGGGCGACAAGTGCTTTTCGTGTGTATGTGTGGTGTCTTTGGACTATAAATTTGTGTGTTAATCTTTCTGTTAACAGTGCAGGAAAATGATTAATGTATTTTGAAGTGTTTGTCACTTGTTGACCATAATGTAGATGGTACGAGACAATAGCATCGGCTACTACCCTTTAATAATGACCTGAGCATGAATTTAGTTTTTTGTGCATTTAAGTAAAAGAATGCACTCCCTTTGTGGAGTTGGTAATCACAACTATCATTGGTATGAATGGCTTGATTGACCCTGAAGATTAAGCATTAAAAAATGTATCGGAAGTGTGAGCCACCTTGTTAGCCGCAGCTCCTTGTTTGTCCAAGCTCAATGCTGACTTGATTCATGAATTGATAAAAAGTATATATTTTCATAATTTCATCATTTTACTTTAGGACAAATGTTTTGGAAGATTACAACTCGAGTCAAAATAATAAAAAGCCGGATTAATGTTCGCCACAATTTTCCTATCACGGCATGGACAGCCAAGAGGTGAACAAGACATCAGGCATACTAATATGGTGTAAATTTGCTGTCTATGCATGATAAAGTCTTCCGTTCAATATCATTTAGGGATACAGGACATGACGGCACATTTGGTCTCCTGTATAATTGAGTTGTTCTCTTTGGTTGACTGAACTGCAAGGGAAAGATCACTGGTGTAGCAATTCTTCTTTTTCTTTGTCATTATTATTATTCCAACTAGTCCTTTGTTCATAATTTTGCCATATTTCTGTCTATTTAGTTAAATGTATTCTTCATTAAACTTCTACTTTCTTCATTCAGTATTGTTAACCTACAATCAATAGTATATCAGTCTACAGTAATAATTGTTGCCTCAAGTTAAACTGACTTGAAAATCAGCCCCCACAGGAGCTGGCAATGGGCTTCAGGCCTTCCCAATGCTCTCTTGGAAATGTGTGTAAGACTGTCACCAGTTTATAGTAGTAGGAGGGAGCCAGTTATTAGCTCTCCTTATGAGAAAAGGGAGGAACTACAGCTGAACTTGAGGGATCCAAAAGTGTCAGGCCCCTTAGGATGTGTAAGCAAGGGTGTGGATGGGTTTTAAAGACTCAACAGGAAGACAGTCTTGATGAACATCTTGCAGGACCACCACTCCCATCAACGGTTCCACTGGGTTGCATGTTTACGAAATTCTCTTGGAGAAAAAAATATATATATATATTAGATATTCCTAAACCCTGCACAGTTAAGTTGTGAGAGTGAGTGTAGTACTGTATACATGTTAATTTGAGGATGGGCAAATTCCTTGGGTCCCAACAGTTATGGCAGTTTGGCAACCATTTTTGTGGTCATTCACTTCTCTCCCCCGTCTGCAGTACGCATCCATAGTCACATACTAAACAGCTCTTCAAAATACTAGTTCCAGCTATCTGCACACTTTTTCTGTAGCCTGGCCTCCATTTATAATTTATCCTACTCTTCATTATTATCATTTCTTTTTCTTTCTTAGATCACTAAGTGGGGTAACTTTGTCTGAAGTTAATAATAAAGTTCCAGCACCTCGCATCAGACAATTTGGCACTAACTCAGGGGAATGGGTGGGTTGACTGGCTGCCAAACAAAATGAAATGAAATAGAGGAATAGTCATTGTCGAGAGTTTCGCCGACTAAACTTGCAGCCTCACCATCATTGGCAGCAGCCCTTGGGCACTTCCATCAAAACAGTAGCAGTGGGAGCAGTTTTTGGTTATTAGCTCTCCTTGTGCAAAAAGTTAGGAATACTGTTAACAAATCTTTATTCTGGTCCTGCCCAGTGACCCTTGGAACTGCACTTCCAGCTGGAAGCAAAGATATGGACAGAGAGCGGGGAAATTTGTGACACGACATTTATATTGCAGGACCACCACGTGAAGACAGTCCCTCACTGGAAGGGGAAATTGTTTGGCCAAATTGTGGCAATTTAATGAGGTGAAATCTTGAGGAGAAACTAAAGCAAAATTGTTGTAGAACTTGTATGCTGGAATTGTTAGGCAAAAATAAGGCAAAATTTTCGTACAACCGTAGAGTTAGCGTAACCTGAAAAATGAATGCATCAAGGACTGGCAGGTCATGAGCAAAAGTGATAGAGATGCTAATGGGTAATTTTATTTATTTACAGTGAGTCCTCCTTATATGGTAATTCTTTATACGGTAAATTCACAGTTTCGGTATTTGGTAATTACTACCCTCGATTCTATTTACGGTAAGAAAAATTCGCAGATACAGTATCCACTAGATATTTGGAAGAGGAAAGATCAAGGAGAAGGTACATCTGCCTACATGTTATAATGGGTTCGGTATACAGAAATTTCAATTTGTGGTAAGGTTTTCAGGAATGCATATGTACCATATAACAAGGACTACTGTATTTAGTTGTTGTTTTTTGGGGGGGGAGGTAAAAAAGTGGCAGCATAGTACTTTGTACTTTTTGGGTTATTAACTCGAGTGGTATGGGAGTCCTTACTAGCGGTGCAGCTGACGACGTGTATGTATATATTTCCTAGTCTAGTTTTACAGGAATTTATTATTAACATATCCCACCTTTACTTTCCTTAGTTCAAAACTTAACTAATGTCTGCTCTGAGCCTTCTTAATGTATAGGGTGTCATTACCCATATGCAAGTCTGCATCTACATTTCGGCGTGTGCAGTGTGTAGGCATATATGCATGTGCATTTCACCTTAGTGTATTCACCTGCATGTCTTCATGGATGACACTGATGGCTTTGGTGTCTTGTGCTCATACTTCTCTCACATTTTAGGCATCTTCAAGTTACTCTGAACATTTGCCACCTCTGCTGGGAGTGCATTCCATCTTAAAATTTTCCAGTTTGGGAAACCATTTTTTCCCAGTCTGTGTTTTGTCTTTGTGTCCTCTCATTGCATTTACTGACCACCAAATGTAGATACTGTATCTACTTTCTATCAATTTCTTCCCTTTTGTGCATTGTTATATCTCTACTTTCTTTTAAAGATGTTATCCAAGGGGTTCTACCCTTCTTCATATGATACATAATGCAGTTCAGGGACCCAGAGAGAGTGTGGTGTGTGTGTGTATGTGTGGTGTATATATATGTGTGGTGTGTGCGTATGTGTGGTGTGTGCGTATGTGTGGTGTGTGTGTGTGTGTGTGTAATTCACATGGTCTTGTATCATGTGTTGGACTCATGATCGACAGCTACTACCCTCCCAGAAGAAAGCTCAGCTCGTATATGATCAATCTATGGGTAATGCTGTGACCTCACACACACCCAACTCCCTGCCCACGAGAGTTGGAGTAACAACTCGCAGCGCAGCGAGCTGTTCCACCAACTCTCATGGGCGGGGAGTTTGGTGTGTATGTGCACGCATGTGTAAACATGCGTGCATTTTACCAAATGCAATATACTAGATAGGATCTATACTTGTGGGGTGCATTATCTTTGCATCTTTATCTACCTACTGTACCTACTTTAAATTAAGGATCAAAACAGCAACCAAATTGATCCCCAGCTTAGTGGACAGACCATATGAAGAGTCTATGCATTAGATCTGCCATCAGTAAAAGAGAGAAGGGGGTGGGGGAATGAATTGCATTGTTTACACGAGTGAAAGGAGTGAATAAATCTGACAGGATATTTTGATTTGGAATAGAAGGGTTTCACTAAGTTATGGAAATAAATTTGAAAAATATGCAGTTTTCTGTAAAATGCATAAACTCCAGGAATTGCCTAAAAGAGGAGAAAACAATTCTCTTAAATTTTAAACTAGATTTATGAATAGAATGAAAAGACAAAACCATACAAACAGGTCCTTTCCTGTAATTTATCAATTGTTGCACCACAGTGGTGGGCAACAGTCCATAGGTCTCTAGGAAGAAACTTCAGGCTGTATTAGTGTGGGACAGTTTCTATGTCTGGCTGAAAATGGTAATGTAAGGGGAACAGTTGATGGTCAACTTACCATGTATGAAAAGATGTAAGAAATACAATTGAAGTTGATAGATATCTTGGGCCCCTCTGGGCTGTAACTCCTGATGGAAGTGAGAGGGGTTGATGGGTTTTGAAAATGGGCAGCTTTGCTATCCATCCTGCAGAAATATCACATGCAGGTACCCATCATTGTTCCCTCCTTTTCTTGTATATCACAGCTAGGTAAATACACATGCTGTTCTAATACATTTGCACTCTTCATGAGGAAATTAATTTTAAAAAGTCTTGAAGACCAACTAAATTGCAAGTGTGCAAGATAGAGACCATGTAATTATAAATTCCTAATAATTGTTGCCTTGAAATTCACTGACTGAAGACCTGTAACTATACAATGATAGACATCAGTCTCCCTCCCCACAAAAAACACACACACACACACACACACACACACTAGACAAGCAAACTAGACACTGCGAGATACAATGGCGGGACACCACAAGCATAGCTCCCCTTCCCGCTAAATACAACTAGGTAAATACACACACACACACACACACACACACACAATCATTAATCTCTCTGGGAAGACGGATTATCCTGTGATGTTGTATTAGTGTGGGACTGTGCTGTTACACAAATTGTACTGTTGCCTCTGACCTATCCTCTGTGAAGGGACATTTCAGTGCCAACTAAGATCTCCAAAGGATGGTCACCACAAATCCACATTTGGGGTGTGCAATACCTTTTCTAGATGCACAAGACACAAACCCCAAGTGATTTGCATAGAATATTTCAATGGGGTATGTTTGTATCTATAGGAACTATATAATTGTAATGTACAGGAAAAGATCAGCACTCAAGGATTCATGTCTTTTTGTCTAGCTTATGCCTAATTTTGGATTCAACGAATTTACTTATTTGTAGTATACAGGAAAGGAGCAATACTTGATGGGTCCCTTCTGCTACTCTACGTATTTATCATACCTAGCCTCAAATTCATGTACAGTTCCAGTTGTATGTGTGTGTATATGTGTGCGTATGTGTGTGTACAAATGTTTATGCATGTGTATATGTGTGTGTGTACAAATGTATATGCATGTGTGTATGTGCATGCACATTTGTGTGTATATGGATACATATGTGTGCATGCATGTACCTACACACTATATTTATAGATAATTGGCACATGCAATTATATGTAGATGTATACTGGCAATGAATATATAATGAATAGTGCCCTGAGAAAAAAAGTACTTTTGTCTCAGATTGTACTTTTGACAGTAATGGTGGCAGCAGTTCCCCCAAAGAGATGCAACCTAATATTATTAGCCTATGGCGTCATCTTGCCCCGTTCCCTCCTCTCCCTGCTCTGCTTTGTACAAAATGAGACTTGAATCTTCATTTTATATACACATAACTGTCGGATACAAGAATAAAAGTATGAATTTTGATTGTGGTATAATTTTGTTATCCTAGAAGTTACAATTTCAGGTAACTAATAAAGTTATGTTTAATGGAACGAGGAATTTTTCTTGCTTACTGGTATCCCAAAACAAAATTGTTTCTCCGGTGATGGTGTCGTTCAAAACATGACGGCAAGAAATCACGGATAAAAATCACTTGGGATGGACTGTCTTTACCCTTACCCTCACCGAATCTTTTTTATGACTCGTTTATATACTTAACGTCCCCAATGCACAAGAGCACGATAATACATGAACATTTAAACCGCGAATACAAACGAAGTCGACCGACCCTAACGAGAACTGTTTGGGATAGGGAGGGTAGCTGAATGGAAGCTTGTCCAGGGAATTCGCGGGTGATGGCCTGCGCGTGAGTGAACCAACGCACCGCCAGCCAACCGGTGTATGATGCCGACTAACTATAGAAAAGATGGTTGGGTGGAGTACGTGTATTTGACCCTGGAAAAATGTGGAAGTTCGAGGACACGGGATTTGACGATTGCCTGGAATGGATAATTTATTTCATTAAATATATTTACGAGAACAGCTGCAAAGGATGACATTGGACAGACGTGACTAGTGAGATCCTACAAGGCTTTGTTGTTGTTATTGTTGTTCCCTAGAATGTATGGTCGAGTAATCCCGTCTCCCTTGGTGGAACGGGGTTTTCCCACAGATCCCTAATAGTGTGTTTCTTGTGTTGTTTGCGTGCATGATTGTGTACAATGCAGTCTTCCATGTGCTGTATAGTATGGGGTGAAGTGTTATATCCTGGACAGTTGTGTGATGCGGTAGACAAGGCCTTAGGACACCACCAATGTCCCTGTATACATTTATATGCTACGAGTGCTGTAGTTACGCCAGCCTAAGCAAATAAGACCAATATCATGAAAAGAGTAGAAAACGAAGATTGCAAATTACCACTAGGTCATCAATGACCCAGTAACTTGTATATAATACAAGAGTACATATACTGGCATGTATTCATATACGTATTTGCTTACTAGGTATGATTTGGACTATGCTCGTGAGGTTACGTCTGTATCTCCAATTATCTAACTTTGCTTTAAACTAAACCATGTCCGCCTGGATTCCATACGTGTGTTTTGTGGTGTATGGGCATTTACACGTGTGCCTATGTGTGTGTACGTGTGTGCGCGCGCGCCTGTGTATGGGTGTGTGTGTGTGTGTATGTGTGCGTGTGTGTGTGAGCCTGTGTGTGTGTGTGTGTGTGCCTGTGTGTGTGTGTGCCTGTGTATGCCTGTGTGTGTGTGTGTGTGTGTGTGTGTGCCTGTATGTGTGTGTGCCTGTATGTGTGTGTGTGTATGTGCGTGATTGTGTGTGTGTGTGTGTGTGTGTGTGTGTGTATGTACGTGCTTGTGTGTGTATGTGTGCGCACGCGACTTAGGGTGCTTGCATGTATGTATATGTACGTACGTATGTATGTATGTGCGTGTGTACGTGCGCACGCATACCTTATTTGGCATCTGCATCCCTGCTCCCATACACTACGAGAATTCCTCTGCAGTGTCCCTACTACATCCCTAGAGTGTCTATCCCCTTGGCACTGACTCATGGAAAGAGAGCGATAAGACAGATAAGATACTGGCAATCTGCCTTGCGGGGCAACACTCACATCTTCCTACGTCTCAGTCCAGTGCCAATCGATGCCTCAGGGCCACGGACACCTCCTTCAGTATCGACATCGAACAAGTTCAGTTTTAGTTCTAAGTGTGACCGCGAACAATATACAGTAGTCGTTGTCGTCGTCGTCTATGGGGAGGACGCGACTCGTGGTGGACGACTGATCCCGCGCCGGGACGATTGCGGTAGGTAACCTCGGTTAGTACTTAAAGTACTTAAATTACTGGATCCCAATATAATCCTTCCTGAGGGATCCACACAACTTCCTTCACAAGACCGAAAACTAGCCAAAGATGCTTAGCGATTTTTGGCAGCAGAGTTGAAGCGATCTCCCGAAGACGAGGAAACAGAATTCCATAAACGTAGGGGGGGACACTGGGAAACGGGTCGAGATTCCGTGGTGCAGTATGTCGACGCGACATGCAAGCTTTGGCGTGTGTCACGAGTGTTCAATGGAGAATGAAAAGATCTTTGTCGGAGGGAGATTGATCCCATGACAAGTGTGTGAACCATAATGGTAACAGAGTAAACTTGTTCAGCCGAAGGACGGAACTAAGTGAACAAAATGTGGACTGGTGTACCGCAATAAAAAAAAAAAAAAAAAAAAAATCTGCCAGAATAAACTATGTAGAACAAGTGTTGTACTCTAGAACATAGAAGTCCAAGTAGAAGCTGATACAGTGACAAACTATTATTTCATGTTTCAAATACATATTGGAACATGCAAATACGAAATATAAACAAAACATAGGTTGCAACAAATCCGAGTCATTATCGATAACAGCGACATCTAGAATGACGAATGAAAACTTCCCTTAAACATGATGCAAATATACAAAATACTATCATGTTGCAGTGTGAAGTAAGTATTATTCTGTAGAATATGGAAATACACAAAATACGAAATTTTATGGTAATATGCGAGAGAATGCAGAACGTTCAATTGTTAACCCGTTCAATACATTATTAGGATTGGCAGACATTTGAATTTCAAATGACTTGATGAACATTTCATTAATTATTCTCATAATTATCATATTATTATCATATCATTATCACTATTATTACATCTATAATTATCATCAACATCGTGATCTGGGTAATAAAATACGACTTATCTTAAAAATTGAGACTCCCTTTGCCTCCGTGTCTGCCCATCGGCTAAATGAAATAATCTGAGATTAGCTAGAACAAAAACATTCGAATTAAGTCGACGTGTTGAACGAACGAATGAAGTTACACAAACAAACCAAACCCGGCGTCGCCTTTTCTTTTATTCCTGCTGCCTCCAGGCGATTCTATTTGCCAGAGGGGAGTGGGAGTGTGTGTGTTGGGAGGGGGGCGGGGTGAAAGAGTCGAGTGATCAATGAAGATCTCAGTCGTTAATGTCGAGTACTGACGACCGTAGTCGTAATCTGTGGAGATTTTTTTTTCTCGTGAACCCCCCCCCCCCACCTTTCCTCCCTCCCCCACCCCACCACGAAAGATACGAAAACCTGGAGATAAGATATTGCAACCTTCCATCCCTCGTTTGCTCTCGGGCCTTAATTTCCATTTCAATTCAATGACATTTAAGCGATTCCTTTCAATAATAATGACACTCTTCATACACTTTCTCATGACTGGCATACTTGTGTGTTGGGGTTTGTTTCGAGATGCAGAAAACTGAATACAAAGAGGCGCGTGTTCATGTACGTGTGTGTGTGTGGGGGGGGGGGATCTGGTGAGGTAATAATACTCCCCTAAAAAAAAGGATGTATGTGGGATAATTACCAATTTAAGTGATAAAATAAGAAGGAAGCATTACCATTCAAGATACGAAAAATACACACATTCAAAAGAGATTAAAAGTAATTTTACATTAATGTCAACCATAGCTATACACGCTACCATGTGTACTACGCTCCTCTAACAATCTGAATAGTTATTA
>NC_134785.1:59266907-59304407 GCF_046742065.1 Oratosquilla oratoria | reverse complement strand
TGCTTTAATTAGATTAATATCAAGTAATGAAAATTACATAGTGACCTTGTACTGCTACCATAGAAGACCTGTATAGTACTATGCAGAAAAGCAGAAAGTCAGAAACTACTAATTTTATTCTACAAAACTCTGCAAGTGAATCTTATACAACTTAACAAGGAAACTCAGTAATTTGCATCATATTGAAATCCATTATCTAATTTGACATGTTTGTATCAATACATTAAAATAATAACCTGTAAATTTGCATGTATCTTATTCTTCCCCCACCCATCCCACTCCCCCCAAAATTAAAGGCTGATTTGTTTAAAAAAAAAAAAAAAAAAAGTTATTTGAAGGAAATCGAACCTGCAAAAACATGGCTCTGGAAGTATCAAAAATGGCTCTGGTAATTAAAAAAAATGGCTCTGGTGAAATAAAAAGAAAAAGAAAAATGGCTCTGGAAAATAAAAAGTATTTTTTCCCTGGTATATATATGTATATATACATATATATATATAATATACACATATATGTATATATATATATGTATATATATGTATACATATATATATGTATACATATATATATATATAATATATATATATATAATATATATATATACATAGATATATATACATGTATATACATATATATATATATATATATATATATATATATATATATATATATACATACATGTATATGTTTATATATGTATGTATATATATATATGTACTGTATATATATACATATATATATATATATATATATATATATATATATATATATATGTGTGTGTGTGTGTGTGTGTGTGTGTGTACATGTATACACACACACACACACACACACATATATATATATATATATATATATATATATATGTGTGTGTGTGTGTGTTTATATATATATATATATATATATATATGTTTGTATACATATATATAGATACATATATTTATATATATGTTTGTATAAATATATATGTACATATATATATATATATATATATATATATATATATATATACATATATATATATATATATACTGTATATATGCTGGTACATTGTGACAAGTTGATGAAGAAGCATAGAGCGAAACCGGTCAGAAATAAACTCAGGAACTCGGAACTAGATCCGTGACTTCTTTTTCCACCATCAACATATATATATATATATATATATATATATATATATATACATATATCTATACATATATATATGTTTGTATACATATATATATATATATATATATATATATATATCACATGAGAACCACAGTTGGAGCAAAATAGATTGGAGACAGGGAATCTATATATTTCTATTGCAAACTGCAATAGTCTTCTGTAGATACAAAGTATAGAGAAGTGAGTGCTACTTAAGTAGCACCCTTGACAAGAAAAGGGGAACATTGGGAGAGGTCTCCACCATCGGCCTCTTCGAAATGTTCATATTGGGTTGATTTTCAATGATAGTTGATTCAACCATTTTTCTCCTGAGCTTGTACTCATAAATGAGCTCAGTTTTGTCCCAATCTAAACAATGGTTAAATTGTTTAACATGTTGGAGCACCGCTGAGCTTTCTTGTCCATACTTGATGGACCGCTTGTGTTCAATCACCACCACCACCCCGTTCTCCCCTCACATCCCCGTTCTCCCCTCACATCCCCGTTCTTCCCTCACCTCCCCGTTCTCCCCTCACCTCCCAGTTCTCCCCTCACCTCCCCGTTCTACCCTCACCTCCCCGTTCTCCCTACACCTCCCCGTTCTACCCTCACCTCCTTGTTCTCCCGTCAACTCCCCGTTCTCCCTTCACCTCCCTGTTCTCCCTTCACCTCCCCGTTCTCCCTTCACCTCCCCGTTCTCCCTTCACCTCCCCGTTCTCCCTTCTCTTCCCCGTTCTCCCTTCTCTTCCCCGTTCTCCCTTCTCTTCCCCGTTCTCCCTTCTCTTCCCCGTTCTCCCCTCACCTCCCCGTTCTCCCCTCACCTCCCCGTTCTCCCCTCACCTCCCCGTTCTCCCTTCACCTCCGCGTTCTCCTTCCAGGACAGAAACCCGAAGTGCTCCATCGACCATGTCCTCCCGCCCGACAAGGAAGCTCTCCGTGTCGGACGAGACCGGATCCAGCCGTCCGAGGTCCCCCAGGGGAGGTCGTTCTCCGGACAGTCTCCAAGTGCCCCGCTCCCGGAGCTCCTCCTTCAAGGTCTCCCTCACCAAGAGCCGGAGCGTGGAGCTTCACGTCGCCAAGGCCAACCTCAAGGCCGACACAGCCTTCACGACATCTGGAGGACATTCTGTCACGAACAAACACAAGCAGATGACCCTGGCTCCTCGACAGGACCCCTGGGAGGCGTTGAGGTTCAGGGAGAACCCACCACGTCCTCCTCAGCGGTTGTCGTCCTCAAGGTGGGTATATCCAAGGACCTTGTTCTATCTATCCCCCTTTCCCCTGTTTTACGACCGTAGGCCAAATGCGGAATAATAAAAAATAAACCAAAAGAATATTTGCAAATATAAGTTAGAAGGGTTGGAGGGTAAGAGGAACGACTACAAGGTTTAAAGATGAAAAACAAAAGGAAATTCGAAACGAGAAAACGAAGATTTAATGCCTTGGAGGGTTTAGGTTAACGTCACGGGTGTACCCTACGGGTAAATTTTTTTTTTGCCAATTTCCTGAAATGGGGGACTCACAAGCCGTTCTCGACACAGGTTCGACGTGGGAGGAACTCCCCCGACGATGGTGGTAAACAAGCCCCTGCCCCTGACGCCCCCGTCGCGACGGTGGACACCCAAACCCAAGGGACACCGCCGGAGCAAGACGCTCCCGGTCATCTCGCTCCCGACCTCCGTGAGGCACATGGTCCACGTCTCCTACGACCCGGACACCAAGCAGCTCCTGGTGAGGGCGGCCGCGATAGGGGTGCTCCACCGGATCCTGGGTCATCGGTCCTGGGCGGGGGAAGGAAGGTGGAGGGAAGGTGGGAAGGAAGGTGGGAAGGTGGAAGGAAGGTGGGAAGGTGGAAGGAAAGTGGGAAGGTGGAAGGAAGGTGGAAAGGTGGAGGGAAAGTGAGAAAGTGGAAGGTGGGAAAGTGGAGGGAAGGTGGAGGGAAGTTGGGAAAGTGGAGGGAAGGTGGGAAAGTGGAAGGTGGAGGGAAGTTGGGAAGGTGGAGGGAAGTTGGGAAAGTGGAGGGAAGTTGGTAAGGTGGAGGAAAGTTGGGAAGATGGAGGGAAGTTGGTAAGGTGGAGGTGGAGATGTGGAAAGGTGGAGGGAAAGTGGAGGGAAGGCAAGGTGGGAGGGTGGAGGTGGATGGAAGGTGGAGGTGGAAGGAAGGTGGAAGTGGAGGGAAGGTGGAGGTGGAGGGAAGGTAGAGGTAAGATGGAGGTGGAGGGGTGGAAGGGAGGTGGAGGGGTGGAAGGAAGGTGGAGGAAGAGAAGGTGTAGGGAGGGAATGGAGTGAGGGAAGGGAGTGAGGGAAAGGCGAGAGAGAAAGCGGAGGGGAAAACACATGAATGTTGAAACTAAAGTGGAGAAACTGACAAAATAATAACAAAACAAATAAACAAAGACGGGGGAGTGTGGGTGGTTACTGTACACCAGCTGGCAGAAGAAGTACATACCTGCTTCCCTACTTCCCTCAGGGTCTTCCGAACAGCTGGGCCATCCAGCTGGCCACCTCGCGCATCACGCCTCAGGAGCAGAGGACCAACCCGGACGCCGTAATCAACGCCCTCAAGTACTACAACAACAAGGTGGTGACTGGAGGAACATCGACCAAGTTCATGTCTTCTGTTCTCTACGGCACCGGCGGCGGCGGCGGCGGCGGCGGCGGCCACGGGGAGGAGGAGGACCTGGAGGATGAAGGTCAGTTCGAACCGCTCGAAGTAGGTCCGGCACGAGAACGTGGTGCCACGTTATAGGCAGAGTTGTATTTTAATTTAAATGAATTGTATAGGTGTGTGACGAGTATATGTAACGGGTGCGTGCGTGTGTGACGGGTGTGTGTGTGTGTGTATGTGTTTGTGTGTGTGTATGTGTTTGTGTGTGTGTTTGTGTGTGTGTTTGTGTGTTTGTGTGTGTGTTTGTGTGTGTGTGTTTGTGTGTGTGTTTGTGTGTGTGTTTGTGTGTTTGTGTGTGTGTTTTTGTGTGTGTGTGTATGTGCGCGCGCGCGTGTGACGGGTGTGTGTGACGGGTGAGTATGTGTGTGACGGGTGACTGTGTGTGTGACGGGTGTGTGTGACGGGTGCGTGTGTGTGTGCGTATGTGTGTGTATGTATATGTGTATGTATATATATATGTGTGTGTGTGTGTGTGTGTGTGTGTGTGTGTGTGTGTGTGTGTGTGTGTGTGTGTGTGTGTGTGTGTGTGTGTGTGTATGTGACGTGTATGTGTGCGCGCGCTCTCGTGTTCAATACAAGTTCGTTAGTATCAGTTGTGCAGCCTTAAAAGAGAATGTACCAAACCAAAGTACCAAATACTTCAGTCCATAAGAAAAAGTCGTACATATTAAGAAAAACATCTTTAATGACAAACAGATAAATGTGGATATGGTTCCTTCTTGGCTGCGTCGCTTCCTCGTACACACTGTGCATCTTACACCCCCTCGGAAGTACTCCGAATACCTTCCACTGACATTTGTCTCTAATCCACTGGGATACCCACTACCCTCACCCACACCCACATCCAAACACTCGTTCTCCGCTCTCTCCCTCTTTCTTTCCCTCTCTCTTTTTTCTCATTTTCTGTTTTTTCTCTCTCTATTTTTCTCTCCTTTTTCTCTCTTTCTCCTTTCTTTCTCACTCTATTTTTTTTCTTTCCATTTCTCTTTCTCTCTCCATTTTCTCTATTTTCATCTATTTCACTATTTCTTTCTCTACTTTTCTTTGTTTCTATTTCTCCATTTCTCTCTCTATTTCTCTTTATTTCTATTTCTCTTTCTCTACTTCTTTCTATTTCTCTTTCTCTTTCTATTTCTTTCCCTATCTCGTTCTCTCCCTATTTCTATATCTCTCTCTATTTCTCTATTTCTCTTTATTCTTATTTTTCTATATTTGTCTATTTTTCTCTCTTTCGTATTTTTCTATATCTCTTTCTCTCTATTTCTTTCTCTATTTCTAATGTTCTCTTTACCTTTCTCTTTCTGTCAACGTCTGCCCGTCCCTTTGTCTCTGCCCGTCCGTCTCTGTCTATCTGTCCGTCTGTCTGTGTCTGTCTACCTCTGCCTGTCTGTCTCTCTCTCTCTCTCTCTCTACGGAGTACTCATGCTTTCTCTCTCTCTCTCTCTCTCCCCCAGACTGCGACTACGCCATCCCGCCGGCCCCCCGCCGTTACTCGCCGCCTCCGCGGCCGCTCTCCATCGTCCGGGAATCAGGGTCGGACTATCCGGATTATGTGAGTACAAGAATCCGATCTCTCTGTCGTTCAGAAAGTGGCCTAAATATTCTCCTATTGGTTCCTGAAACTGTAAACCCTGTTCACGCGAGCAGACGCAAGTGGGAATTATGTTCCATGAGGGACTCGCCGTTTTCGTCTATATGAGACAGAGGCGCTGAACGAGTCCGTCATTGAGGACAATATTCTTGCTTGCTTGCCGACGAGTTGGTGCGGGACTTCAGGGCGAAAACAGTTTAATAATTCTTCTTTCCAGTACAGGGATAATGTGGACAGCGGAGAGGCGGCGCCCGCCATCCCTCGGCGCCCAGAGAGGACCAAATCGATCTACACGAAGCCAGTGGATTCCCCTCCTGCGCCGGTCGTCAAGAACGGCGTGGGGAAAGGTCCGGTTAGTTCCTCCAAGGGCACGACCGATGTCAGGTGAGTCGAGCCACAGTCTGGAAAGATAATTAATTTCTGAGGTATGTTATGTTTTGGGTTAAATCTAAACAACCTTGTTCAAACGAACACACTCGGTAAGTTGACCATAAGGAGAATTAAGTTTTCGGTGCTTCAGAAACCTAGTTTTTGTACCTTTTCCTCAGACATGACTTTCATCTTCAGTGAGTAAAATATGTCAACGCTCAAAACAATTTGGATAGTCTTGGTGTATACAAACAGAAGCCACAATATGTGGGTTAGATTGTTGCTGTGTTCTGAAGAAGCCTTGTCACAGGAGTCTTCGAACTAGACAACGACGACGATGACAATGACGACAGCAACGACGACGACGACGACAATAATGACGACGACGACGACAACAATATTGCCAATAACGACGAAGACAACGAAAACGACGGGCACCAACATAGTAATAATAACAAAACTAAATACACAGAGCACATAACCTAACGCATTGCCTTCTCTTCCATGTAAGCAGCCAGTGCAACTACTCCTCACAAGCGTCCTTCCTGACCAACATGCGGAAGGTGGCGGAGACGCAGAAGCAGGAGAGGGTCAGCTTCGAGGAGGTCCTCCGACGGCTCCGAACCATCGTCAGCTTTGGAGATCCCAGGAGGAAGTACAAACTTCGAGACAAGATTGGTCAAGGGTGAGTAGGGTAGGACAGAACTCCTTGAACGAGGTAGTGGTGGAGGTGGAGTTGGGCGCGGGTTTGGGGGACGAGGGTGAGAGAGAAAGAGAGAGGGAGAGAACAATAGAGAACGAGAAAGAATGAAAGAGAAAGAACGAGATAAGCGAGAAAACAAGAGAGAAAGAATGAAAGAACGAGATAAGCGAGAAAACAAGAGAGAGAGAGAGAGAGAGAGAGAGAGAGAGAGAGAGAGAGAGAGAGAGAGAGAGAGAGAGAGAGAGAGAGAGAGAGAGAGAGAGAGAGAGAGAGAGAGAGAGAGAGAAAGGAGAATGCACAGGAGAACGAGATTGTGCGATGATAACGATTTACAAGATTTATGGCCCCTAGCCAAGCGCCGGAGCCATAAGGACATTCAGCGCATAAGGAAGTCTTCTTATCGACTACTACTGTATTAACTTGTACATACACATACGCTCACACACACATATATACATATATATGTTTATATACATACATATATATATATATATATATATATATATATATACATACATATGCACAAATACTTATGTATACTGGTATGCATTCCTATTTCATAAATAATACAAGTTATGAATAAAGATTAAAATGAGTAGTCAAATTTAAATATTATAATATATATTTACTTCTTTTAAGAATTCAACAATCTGTTCCACTGTAGTATGTTCGTTTAAAAATTCTACTAAGAACTCATCTGATAGTGAATTGGTCCTACGTTGATTTTCATAGAAGAGACATTCTACTAAAACATGTTTAACTGATAGGTCAACACGACAGGTCACTGAGGGACCTGCCTCTCTGCCCCAATTGTCATCAGATATTTAAGGGTTTCAGAAGTGTGACTGATCCGCACCCTAGTTAAAATAATGCTAAATCTCCTGTTCGTTGGAGCCATGACTGTACAGAGGGTCTAATATTCTTTGATTTAAGATTACTTGTCAAACTAGACCAGTGGTCTTGCCACTGGTCTCTGCAGAAAGATCTAATAATATTTTTAAAACCTGGAATGGGGATTCCCATGCTGGAACAGTACTACGAGATGTACGAGAGAACGAGAGTGTACGAGAGAGAGAGAGAGAGAGAGAGAGAGAGAGAGAGAGAGAGAGAGAGAGAGAGAGAGAGAGAGAGAGAGAGAGAGAGAGAGAGAGAGAGAGAGAGAGAGAGAGAGAGAGAGAGAGAGAGAGAGAGAGAGAGAGAGAGAGAGAGAGAGAGCACGAGAGAGAGAGAGCACGAGAGAGAGAGTGCACGAGAGAGAGAGAGAGAGTGCACGAGAGAGAGAGTGCACGAGAGAGAGAGTGCACGAGAGAGAGAGTGCACGAGAGAGAGAGTGCACGAGAGAGAGAGTGCACGAGAGAGAGAGAGAGAGAGAGAGAGAGAGAGAGAGAGAGAGAGAGAGATAAGAGAGAGAGAGAGATGACCATGCCTCTCCTCACTGTGATCGCAAGTTACAGAACAACATTACTGTGTTGAAATAGGCAAGAACCGTTTAACCAAGAGAATGGCTAACGAATGGAATAGTCTTAGTAACCACACAGTGATCGCGGAGACAATTGGTTGTCTTAAGAGAAAACGAGAATTTCACAGGAATGACAGGTGGTAAGGGACATGGAACTACCTAGTGTAGACCTTATGGTCTCTTGCGGTCTCATCCATTCTCATGTCCTTAGGTTCTTCCTTTCCCCGTCCTGTTTAGAGCCTCCGGCTGCGTGTACACGGCCATGGAAGTGGCAACGGGAAGCCTGGTCGCCATCAAGATGATGAAACTTCGCCAGCAGCCGAGACGCGAACTGATCATCAACGAAATTATGGTGATGAGAGAGAGCAGACACAAGAACATCGTCAACTACCTGGACTCGTACCTCCTGGACGAGGAGGAGCTGTGGGTGGGTAAGCTCAAAGGGCACCGCAGGAGGGTTATACTCGTGGGTCACCGGTGGGTTTTTTTTTTAGCCTTTTGGAGAATGTCGTGCAACACGGGTGATCGGAAGGGCAAGTGGTTGGAAGGTTGGAAGGATGTGAAGGTTGTAGGAAAAAGATATTTATAGCAGTGGGAGACAGTTCGAGATTACAAGGAAAACTTGAAGCACTCTGAAAACCCAAACTTCCGCCATGACAGTTCACTAAAAAATAGACAAATAAAAGAATAAAAAATAACAAGTAAAAAATAAGCATGAAAACACTAAACATGGATGTGTCAGCATGTAAAGGTGGCAGCACACTTGGTATTTCTTGCTAGCATGCTACTTACTTTTGCTACTTCGTTTGAATAGAAACAACTTTAGTTACGAAATGTCAATTTACAATAGCGTTAAATCTAGGTGCACGTCACACTGTTCTTACGGAAGTCTGCAACAGTGGTTCTTAACCTTTTCCCTACCACGCCCCCTCTAGGAACTGTTCTTTTCCTCCACGCCCCCCCCCCTTGCATCTATAGACCTCCCCCCCTTGCAGGGAGGTTGGGGGGGGGTCAATACATTGGAAAGCTTGTATGCCTGGGGAAACTTTTGAAAATAGAGTTAGTAACGACGATACTTCTGGATCATCTCATAAACTTACCTCTACATTACTGACCCATATCTTGTCAAGAAAACAACACGTAACTTGTCGAATTTCTACTCTTCTCCTGAGCCTCGTGCGCCCACCCCCCTGAAAATCACTTGAGCCTCCCCAGGGGGGGGGAGCGCCCCCAAGGTTAAGAATAACTGGTCTAGAACATTGCCTAGTGTACTGACACCTTAAACTTCACTTAATATCCAGTTGCATTGTTGCACACTTGGTTGCAAACTGCGCATCTGTTGCAGGTTGTCATGGAGTACCTCGCCGGAGGCTCGCTGACCGACGTGGTGACGGAAACCTGCATGGAGGAGGACCTCATAGCTGCCGTTTGCCGGTAAGTCCTCCTCGAGGAAGTCCCACTCGAGTAGTTCCTTTTCACAGACCTCGAACCATGA
Source organism: Oratosquilla oratoria (assembly GCF_046742065.1). NCBI lineage: Eukaryota > Metazoa > Arthropoda > Malacostraca > Stomatopoda > Squillidae > Oratosquilla > Oratosquilla oratoria. Next base: position 59,294,976 of record NC_134785.1, on the reverse strand, counting down.
AAGCACTTTGCCAGCTTAATCATGCCCAATAAAAAAAAAAAAAAAAAAAAAAAAATCGTTCTGTTCAGAAGAGGTCCTCTTTGCACTGAGGTGCCAAGACAGAAGGTGAAGGGGGCGCTGGTTTGAAGAACAACCCACAAACGAGCCACTTCAGCCACCGGTACCAGATACGTTATTGTTGTAATTTACCAGCGCTTGTATTCTGTCAGATACACGGACATGCGCTACTTTTAAATGGACAGGACAGGCATAATATATTTGCATACGACTTAAACCAGCCTGCTACTATCTCACTTTCCCTCTTTTTTCTCTCTCTACTTTCAGTGAAACCTTGCAGTCTCTTGAATTCCTTCATCGAAACGGTGTCATCCATCGTGACATCAAGTCTGACAACATCATTCTCAGCGAGACGGGAGAGGTCAAACTAAGTACGTTTTGTGTGCATATGATGATGAACAACTCTCACAGGATCTGTGTTCATTCTACTTCCTTGCATGTTGTGTCTTCCCAAGTACACAACGTTATTCAAATCTTGTCATTCTTTGAGTATCAGCTATACAATTTGGGATACATAATACTCACCTACAGTATTATCTATATTATACAGCCCATGGGGATTGGTGTGCCACATTTAAAGTGTCTGTTCTGGCTAAAGTCACAGGGGAGGGAGGAGGGGGGACACGAGAGGGAGGAGGGGGACAGGGGAGGGAGGAGGGAGGCACGGGAGGGAGGAGGGGAGACAGGGGAGGGAGGAGGGGGAAGGAAGAGGGAGAGGGAGGGAGGGAGGGAGGGACACGGGGAGGAAGAGAGGGAGGGGGAGGTACGGTAAGCAAGAGAGGGAGGGAGGGAGGGAGAGAGGGAGGGAGGGAGGGGGAAGGAGAGGGAGGGGGAAGGAGAGGTAGGGAGGGATGGGGAAGGAGAGGGAGGGGGAAGGAGAGGGAGGGGGAAGGAGAGGGAGGGAGAGGGGGAGGGAGAGCGAGGGAAAAGGAAAACAGACACACACAGACACACACATGCAAACAAACGCGCACACGCAGACACACCACACGCAGACACACATACGAGTACATACATACACACATACATACACACACACACACACAGTGTGCACCCCGTGCACTGTACCCGACACCGTGCTGCTAACTGGGTCCTTGACTTGGCACAGCCGACTTCGGGTTCTGCGCACAGCTCTCGGCCGAGAAGTCCAAGAGGACGACCATGGTCGGGACGCCCTACTGGATGGCCCCGGAAGTCGTCAGCCGGAAGCAGTACGGCCCCGAAGTGGACGTCTGGTCGCTCGGCATCATGGCACTCGAGATGCTCGAAGGTACGAACCACAGCGGAGGTCAAGATAACGGTAGTACAAACCCTGCCGCCAGCAAGTTGGACCAAGGGGAGGGTTGATTAAATTCAACGCTACAAAGTCCCCCATAAGGGGCAGCGTCCTAGCCTCCTAATATGGAGATTTAACAACGTTAAACTGGATAATCATTATATATTTTTTCAACTAGTTGTAGAAAGGAAAGACTGCTTGGAATGCATTGTAGGTCTAGAATTTAACCACTAGTGTAATTGTGCACTGCCCAGGATCCCCCCACGCACTGTCACTTGTCTAGGAGTAATCATCAACAAACTTTAATTTTTATTTTACATACATTTCTTTTTCATATTTTTTCGTTTCTTCAGGTGAACCCCCCTACATGAACGAAAACCCACTCCGAGCTCTATACCTGATCGGCAACAACGGGAAACCGAGTCTGAACAACCCGGCATCCGTCTCGAGGCTCTTCAAGAACTTCCTCGACGCTTGCCTCGAAGTCGACTCGAAGAAGAGGCAATCTGCGACTCAGCTACTAAAGGTATACTAAAAAATGTATGTGTATGTGCACATTTCCACGCTTCATTTCCCTCCCGTTGCAATGGTCAGCAGTTTCCCTTTCTCTCCGTTCTTGCAGACCCCACCCCCTTTTCACACCACAAGTCACTCCTCCAGCTGACATCCCAGATGTCAGTGCTCCCGATCTCACCATCGAACTCACGAAGTCCTCTGTCTCCCCAGCACCCGTTCCTGAAGAGGGCGTGTCCTCTGACCAACCTGAAGCCTCTCATCGACGCCGCCCGTCAGTCCATAAAGGCACAGAAGGAGTAATCCAGGTTTCTCAGCGGTCTCAGTGAGAACTGGGACTTTATCGACCGAGACCCCGCTCAGGACGGCCCGGCTGGTTCTGCAGAAGACGTTGGCCATGTCGAGGCTTTTGACTCAAACAGAAATTCTCAGACAGATCTCCCAACTACAGATACCCCCCCACCCTCCAAAAAATAAACATCAACGAACAAATAAACAAATGAATAGACGAATAAAACAAAAACAAAATAAAAAATCTGTAGATAAATAGAACAATTAAACAAAAAACAAAAAATATCCAGGGCCCTTATCAGTGAACGCGGGTGGACGGGGAGCAGCGTCAGTTGATTTCAGGGTCCGACGGTTCTTCCTCCCTCGTATGACGTCATCAGAGGCGCGCGCGCATCAGTGCACCTCTTTATGGACATTTCTCCGCTCAAGGCCATCTTGTAATTTCGAAATAAAAAATCAAGACCAAAGCGACTTTTTTTTAAACCTTTCTGTGTTGGCGTGATCGGAAACGTGCTGGACTCTGATTCGCTTGGTTGTGGGTTCGAATCCCATACCTTTCTTCGATTCCCTGCCCCAACAGTCAAAGAGCATAGGGCCAAGGTGACTGCTTCGGCCGCAACTACGCGTTTCCTGGTTTGTAGAGGTGGTAAAGTCCCGCTAGACAATTGTATTCAGTTAGGAGAACCTTCTTCCCCCCTACACGGCGAGGGGGTGGTTGGGGAGGGAGAGGATGTTGAGCTGGGATAATATCCCCCACCTCCTCCCGGACCCAAAGCGCCGAATGAAATCACTGGCCTTAGCTAGAATAAAGTCTTAAATGTGTTACAGTACTGAATGGAGGGGGATGTTTGGTCCCCCATAACAGCCTTTATTTATTCTGTCTACCGCTAATTCATTTCATTAAGACAGAAGGAACTCCTTCCCTTAGTCCAAAACCCCGTGTGGAACTTTTTTTTTTTTTTATCTATCTACTGCTCGGTGCGATTTTATTCGCCTCGCGTGGGGCTCACTCTAGACACTATATATATATATATACCAACAAGTCTCTTCACCCATATAAAGGGAGGTCGCCAGCCAAGGCATGCACCAATCCCAGTCTCAATCATTACCCATTTCCCCTTTTATATTAGCTCCCCTTGGATGAAGGGGACCCGCTGCCCGGGTCAGAAGCAATGCAGCGAGAGACAGCACCAGATAGTGTTTAGCATTCTGCTGCTGTTGTCACCAGGTTGCTTTATTCAATTCCAAAGTAGACCTCTTCCTCCTCCTCTTCCACCTCCACCATGGCCGGCCACCCACTTTTAGTGGGGAAGGCTCAATCTTGCTGGAGCCGGATCTCTTCAACGACCAAGACGTGTCCGAAGTTTCTAACGAGACCGCGTCCCGGGTTCTTGTCCAGCTCTGCTTCAACAGGTTCACACATGCATTTGTAGTTTTACCTTGAAGCCTTCAACACTGGTATCTATCTCCCTTTTCTTTAAGGATTTACTTCATTCTTGTATACAGAAAAAGAGCAATGTTTGTGGGATCCTGTCTCCTACTCTCCAGCCTTAAATTCATGTATGGTTTCAAACGTACGCGCGCGTGTGTGTGTGTGTGTGTGATTCACCATGTCCTTGGATCACGTGTTGGACTTGTAATCGACAGCTATTAACCCTCCTGTATGAGAGCTCAGAGCTCTATGGACAATGTTGTGACCTTGCACACAAACAAACCCAACTCTCCGTCCACGAGAGTTGGAGTGCTAAGTTGCAGCGCAGTTACTGAAATAATTTCCGCCCCGGGCGAGATTTGACCTCTGACAGCTGAAATAGCAGTTGCGAACGCTACCACTGCGCCGTCCAGCCGTGCGTGTTTATAATTGAATGTGTGTGTTTAAGTCTGCGTGCGCGCGATTCACGGTGGTCTTCATCTTTTATCACGTGTTGGTCTCGTGATCAACATTTCCCGATCCATGGACAATCTTCCTAACATTTTTCAATCAACTTTTTCTATTGACAGTTTCACTATGATCTCCCATTTATTTTTCATTCTGTACCATAAGATACTCTGCCTATATTTACATGCATTATCTCTCTTTACATGATTCAACACATTCTTGGATCACGTGTTAGACTTGTGATCAACAGCTATTACCTCCCGGATGAGATCTCAGAGTTCATATACGGCCCGATCTATGGGTAATGATGTGATCTTACACAATCACAAACAACTTAACGACCGAAGGTGGAGTACCGACTCGCAATTCAGCGATGCTGAAATTTTCAGCCCTGGGCAGGGATCGAACTATGATCTATGAATTGGCGGTCGGGTGCAGTAACATCACACCATCGAGACTGTTTAGGTCTTATTTGTAGTATACAGGAAAGGAGAAACAGTCGTGGAGCACAAAATAATCTCGGGTACACATTGTTTATATGTTTGACAGTTTTCTGAATTTGAGTTCCTGATAAAAAAATAATAATTCGTTTATTTGGAACTATCTGATATGGATTACTTGTACGTAATGTAACAAAAATTGTGAACAAAAATATATCGTGGATTTGTTTTTCTATTTTTTTTCTGAAAAGATTGACCCAATTATAAACAATGGAGCAAACTGTAAATTATACTACCATACACAACACCTGGCTATCATCTTAAAAAAAAATTGGTTTCTTTTTCGTTTTACTTCATCTAGCATCTATATTGAACAAGAACCATTGCTCATTAGCAGACAAAAAAAAAAAAGTTTGACATTTTAAAAACAAAATTCTGCACATCACTCCCTAAGCTCCCTTGACGGCTGAATATTTGAAGTCGTCGTCGACTTGGCTAAGACCGTTGGAGCGTTGCCAGTTTCATCCTGGTTCCTCTGGATATTCCCCGGATTCCGTTGGACCTACAGCCAGAGATCTTCCTCTCAACCCAATCATTACATACCCAACCCGACTTTCAACTAGAAATAGTGGTAATTTTTTAACAAGTACACACCTACGCGCTATAGCAATAGCAAATGAATGATTAATTTTGTAAATTATAATACATCACCGTAATATGCGGTTTTCTTGGCGGAAATCAATAACAAAAAAGTTGCTAAAACAGATTTATTAACGAACGAATTCGCGGCGGTTGAATGATACGCTATGTCTGTTTTGATAAATGCAGAGGTCGAAGAAATGCAATTATGATAAATTCTTCTATTCTAACCTAACCTACGTAACCTGATCTATATCTAATTACTAGATACTTGACGACCTGATTATTATTGTACCTCGGGCAATGAACAGTCGACGGCAGAACCCCGTGTTCTCTCATAAAATCCAAGAAAGCCCTATTGTCTTTGTAACAGCGCTTATTAACGTCATCTGGAGTTGGAGAACACCCGATCTACAACGTGAAAGCCATCATCTGAGTCAAGGTCTAAGTAAAGAGGTCTAATCGCTGGAGTAGTTCTGCGCAGCTTCTGACGTCATTTAGATGCGTCCATTTTCTCTTTGTGATACATTGAAGAAAACTGTGAAACGCCAAGGATGACAGGAACTATAATATTTTATATATTATATATATATATATATTATATATCATATATATTATATATTCATATATATAGACAGGAACTATAATATTTTATATATATTATATATATATATTTTATATAATATTTGTCAGAATATAAATAATTGAGTGGAGCGGTGCGAGCGAAGGCGACGTCATTTTCGAACGACGGACCAACTTCAACTGACAGCTATAGGACCCGCTAACCCCACTTTGAACAGCCAAGTGACGTTCACGGGCTCGCTGCGCCAACTCCCTCGAAATTCGGTCGGAAGTGGTTAGACCTTATATTCTTAGATCTTGATCTGACTGACTGGACTGGACAGTCGACAACGTCTTCTTCTGAACTGTATCCTAGCGGCTTCGTTCGTTAGTAGATTTGCTTGTAGCAAGGTTGTGTTATTTATTTCCGCCAAGAAAATCGTATATCACGTTCATGTATTATAATTGACAAAATTTATATTTAAATTTCTAATGCTATATCGCGTAGGTGTGCACAATAAATAATTATCTTTTTGTAAGGTACAATAGATAATTAATTGAACCCAGCTCACAACACTACTACATAGCGTTTCGGATGATCAAGTTCTTTTGTATACTTATATTTTATGGATTTATACTTATCTGTGGTGGTGGCACTGGTATCTAAACACTTGAAATCAATCCTACCAAGACGACAACTATCAAATCTTAGATAAACGACTGAAGAAAAATCTTCCAAGAAGACAATTGAAAAATGGAATATACTTTAGTTGCAGATGGCGAGTGATTTACAAGAGCAACATGATAACATCGTTCTAAAATGGAGATATTCAAATAAGGAAAAACTGTATTGAACGACGTCTATCGACACCATGATTACTGCATACCCTGCAGTAAAATGTAGAACATTTATTTTGTTACTGATATACCTTTGGAAGTTAGTTTCGGTGCCAAATGCACATGGATTCTGTGACAGTAAAGGTGACGCTATCAAGTAACCAGTCATGAAAAAACATATTATTCACGAAGATTGATATACTTGTAAGCTTGTTTAGAAATACATGAAATCAAAATTTCTTACAGTACTTTGAATTTTGTGTGTAAGAGCTCACAAAATGTACAACGGTTGTTTGGGTTAGGTCGGTAATTGACGATACCCACCATCTTGGCCTCCGTACCAGCACTGACCATTTCTCTCCTCTGCAGGAACATCAACAAAATCAATCCTAACCTACCCATGTGAACACGTCTTTCTTCGTGGTCATAAAAAAGTAAATAATTACTATTCCCTACACAATTTCTAGGAAAGCTACAAAATACTGGGAACATCTTAAGACACGACCTGGGTACCTGGTATGAAGTACACGACGTTTTCTTCTTTGCAGTCGGCAGGCGCGACACAACACCAAAATACAACAAACAGAAGTCAAGCATTTACTGTCAAATCTGACCTTCCCACGAGTATTCCTCCGCGGTCGAAAAATCAAAATAGAACACTATAAGCCTTGTATTCTACAGAAACTACAAATTTCCCATGCATACACATGGATATAGGATTTAAAATGATAAAATAACCAATTATCAAAGGAACTTACGACAAATAAGGATATGTAAAATTTGTCGATAGCTGAGCAATGTAAACGGACGCATTGAGTACTAATTGTTTCGGCGTTAGATTTGGGGTGTTGTGCGCCCCGAGCCTCTTTGTCGACCTTCTGGCATTATTGTATCCATTCTGTCTATACCCAGACGACTTTATTCACTTTAGTTGTGGTAAGATGGTGGTGAAGAGATCAACATAAAAACATTAATAACTTTCATTAAACATCAAATATGGGATATATACATATATATATATATACATATATATACATACATATATATACATACATATATATACATACATATATATATATATATATATATATATATATATATACATATATATAGACGACATCTTTGTGTGCGTACAGTCAGAAGCCCTTCTCCAGGGATTGAGACTGCGCCTCCAGGAGGAATCTGGTCTTAGCTTCACGACTGAAATGAATAAGGATGGCAAACTCCCTTTCCTCGATATTTTAGTGGACTCTTCTTCCGGGGAATTTACAACGAAGGTGTATAGGAAACCTACGAACTCTGAGAAGTGTTTGAACTACAAAAGTGAGTGCCCGACTAGCTATAAAACCAGTGTGATTAGAGCGTATGTCCGGAGGGCTATCAAAGTGTGTTCTTCCTGGCAGGCTCTGCATACAGAATTGCAGCACATCCGCCAGATTCTGGTGAATAATGGTTTTCCTAATAGTGATTTTGATGTAATTTGTAATAAAATGTTGTGTGACCACCTTTCCCCACAAACATCCCCTAAGCCCCAATTCATTGATATATACTACCATAACATCTTCAACAAGGGTTACAAGAAAGATGAAAAAATAATTAAAGACATCATCACTAAGAACTGTCATCCGGTATCTAAAGATAAGGAAATCCGGGTGGTTGTATTCTTCTCCAACCCTAAAGCTAGTTCATTGGTTATTACTAATAACTTAAATAGTAATACTGAGACTATGTCTAAAACTAATTGTGTTTATGAATTCACCTGTAGCACCGGGAACTGTGTAGCCCGTCATACAGCATATATTGGTTTTACTAGATGTAGTCTCAGTAGGAGAATTACTATGCATTTACAAAATGGGGCTATAAAACATCACTTAAAGAAATACCATAACCTAACAGCCACCCGAGAATACCTAGTTTCAAACACTAGGATTATAGCAAGTAATAGGGATGTACATAAACTTAAGCTTCTAGAAGCTATGTTTATCAGAGAATGTAGTCCTATCATTAATATCCAATGCAACATGACTTCTGTCATCGCTTTGTATAGCAGCACCAAGCTACTACCTAGCATGACCTCTCTCCGAAACCCCCCCCCCCTCCACCTCCTCCTACCCACTCCTTCCATCCTCCCCCCAACCGACCCCGCAACCCCCTAACCCCCCAACCCCTCCCCCAACCCTCGTCTTCTCGTATTAATGAGATACCACCCCCGCCCCCTCTCCCGCCCTCCACCACCACCCAAGCCGGCTAGGTGCATATATATGTCACCAAGCGAAGGGTTTTCTTCGTCATTTCATCATACCTTTAACAATTGTAAGTAACGGTCCCCATCAGCCCATGTATAGTGTTTATTTTATGTGAATTTGCGCATTTATTGATATTTTCTTCTATATTTGTATAATTGGTTAGATTTACATGTTGTTGTTTTCTATATTTCTGTACGTCATTATTATCTATGTTACAGAATTTCCTGAAGATGTCTCTTTGTTAGACGAAACGTTGAAATAAATGAATCATTTTGGCAACTTGGTATATGCCCACCCTCTAAATGGAAGAATATTGGTTAGAAAACTGGAGAATACTCACAAGAAGATCAACAACCTCACTAACGCTGTCGATTTTAACAATGCATGCATACAAGAGAATCTGCTCCCCAGATATTCATATATATATTCATATATATAAATATACATACATATATATATATATATATATATATATATATATATATGTATAAATATACACACACACACACACACACACACACACACACACACACACACACACACACACACACACACACACATATATATATATATATATATATACATATATATAAATGTATATATATGTATCTATCTATATATATATATATATGTATAATTTTATATATACATATATATATATATATATATATATACTCCTTTCCGTCTGAATCTGAACTGAAGTATGACAATAGATTTTGATCAATTAATTTGTATTATAAAGACTGCAAAAATTCATTATACATGATTGTCCACTTTGCACTTAAATTGTACAAGTAGTGTAGTAATTACATGCACTGTACAAGCATCTTTTTAAGCATAAGAATATATTATAATTAGCAGACATGTCGTTTCGACAGTTCTGGAAGGGCACGCAATGCAATTGTTTTTCAATAATATTTTATCTATCTATTCATTTGTGTATTTATTTACTTATCTATTTGTGTAAATCTATCTAAGTAATGTTATAAGTATTGCTTCTTTTACGTGGTGGTAACTTTTAAGACTGGCGGCGTTTTGAGCACTTTCCTCGGGAAAGAATGTAAACAAACAACGTAAATTACTGGCAAACATATTACTAAAATGTTTATCCCGCTGAACCTCAACCCTTGGAACGGTCTTGAAACCGTGTTTGCCTTCTCTAGAGCACAAATACAGATATGTCTGAAACCAAGCATTATATACAGTGATGCCTTAGTCTTGGATATGTCTTACAGCATGTAATTGTCTTTTTTGTAACATCCTTGTAACAAATACAACCTCTGATTAATACAGTGAGGAATGGGATGGACAGGAGGCGAAGGCAAGGGGACATACAAAGGTGAGGGAAGAACATAAGGGGGAGACTGCAAGAGACCATAAGGCCTACACTAGACAGTTCCACATCCATTACCACCAATCATCCCCATCGCCTCGCTTATTTCAAACACTCATCGCCCTCACCTGCTCCCGGAGGTGCGACCTCGGGGACTGGTACTTGGTCTCCGAACTTGGATCATGTTCACTCATGTTCCTCTGACTGACTTACGGGCCAATCCAGTTTAAATGGGCAGTAAGTTTTCTTGTAGAAATGTTCGATTGAAGACCAGAGCTAATTCTGTATCCACTAAGTGATTTTCTCAATTTTCCGAATGGTTTGTTTGTATCTTGAAGGGAAGTCAAACACAAGGCTTCCGAGATCTATGGTGTTATTACAATGAAAAACATAATACAAATTTAAAATACAAGCTTTCGGATGAATCATACAACCATCCTCAGGTAAGTAACAACACAGGGCTTCAGGTAAGTAACAATACAGGGCTTCAGGTAAGTAACAATACAGGCTTCGTATCAGCGGGAGGTAGCCGGACATTAGTTCACTGTATCTGGACGTTTGGCCGTTGTTGCCACGCAGCCTCGCTGTGTAGTTGCAAAGTACTGTGTCTGTCTGTATATTAATGATAGAGGTCTATCGTGCAATGTAGACTCTTTCTAAGATGTGTAGTTTCTTGTTGTTTTCACATCAAGTATTTTTGTATTGCTAACTAAATCTTGTCTGTTTGGAGTTTTGCTGTGTGTTTGTATCATGTGTTTGCGTATACTTCCTTCACGGGCGTGCATTGTAAGTGATGGAATGACACTAGTCAGGAACTATTAGTTGCAAAATCCTGAGTTCAGACCTCCTCTGAATTACCTTGGTATTAACATTTGTTTTCATTTTGGCAAGACATGATTACCATATAGCACGTGACAGCCATGACTTCTGGAACCAAACTTCAGGGCCTAAAGAAAAACACTTGAGCAAATATCGACCGTATGTAAACGGGGAATAGGGTCTATATTGTGACTGTTATGGCCTTTGGAGACCCCCGAAATCTCGTAGAATGCTGGTCTTCATTCACTGCCTGTGTTTCATGTCTTCAGAACACAGTGTTCCACTGTCATTATCTATGACACAGATAATGTTTTGGCTTAAACCAGACAGTTCTATATGGGTTTCACAGAAACCACTAAACGTTTTGGACCCGAAAAATGGGTCTTATAATTCATTTACATATGGGCTAAAAAAAAAAAGTATTTAGGATTATGTTGGCACGATGTATATACTGTATATCTATATTGTATTATATTCTGTGTGTTCTGTATATATAATCTAAATGTTGTATTTATTATTTTTATCAAATGACCGCAAGGCGTAGGCAGAGAGAAATTGGCGGGAAGAGTAGCGTCAGTTTGTCTCGTGACGTCTGTAACAACCGGACGTTTGTCCATTGTGTTCGTGCCAATTGTCTTTATATTATATGTTAAACTGTGCCTCCTTAGTTTCATTAGCCACCCAGAACATTTGGTGGCAGCGTAAACTTTTCTAGTGACTCAATTTATTACAAAGACTAGTACAATTAGTGACTTTGATTTGCCGGCTAGTGTGCGTATCGGTTTGTGGCTCGTATTGTGTTTTCTCCCCATTTTTTTCGTTACAGCTCAGGTATTTTCAGTGACCTTACATATTTATAGACATTATAGTGCTCTGGACACTGTGTCTTCGGTTGTATTTCGGCGCAGGCCGTTTGCCGGCAAGTGATTTTTTTCCCTGCTATATTTGGACATCATCGTCGCCTGTCCTGATTATTGCTCCGTGGGTACCCTCAGCGGAAATTGTGCTTGGATGGTGAATTGGACAGTTTTAGTTGTTCAAGGGATGACAAAATTAAATCTGTGAAGACCGATTATATCGGCATCTCCCGGCTTCGAGACCGCGCGCCGGCCATGTTAGTGACGTCAATAGCGTCCCATGTGCTTTTCTATGTATTGCATTGTTTGTGTCAATGCTTGTGTTTCTGTATATCACATTGTTTACGTTCATTGTCCATGTGATTTTCTGTGTATTGCATTGTTTGTGTCAATGCTTGTTTTTCTGTAAATCACATTGGTTACGTTCATGTCCCATGTCCATGTGGTTTTTATATGTATTGCATTGGTTGTGTCAATGCTTGTGTTTCTGTAAATTATATTTTTCTTATATGTCTGTGTGATTCACTATATTATTATTATTATTATTATTTACATTATTTCATGCTTACGTTAGAGTGTTGTATTTGTTTGGTGTTAGTATTTTCATATGATTTTAAGAAGTGGGACAAAGTTATCTCCCACCATGTCTAAATCGAGGCCTTCGTTTCTCAGTCCGCTAAGCTCATCTGAGCCAATGGGTAATAGGGTAACATTACTGCATCAAAACCCAACTGTGGTGCCTTTTTCAGGGATAGACCCTCATTATAGGGCGGCTGAGTTCATAAGACAATGTGAAGATGCTATTGTACAGTCAAACGTTTCGACGGGGCCTGAGATGATATCCTTTGTGAGGTCCCAGATTGTGCCTCATTCGTTTGCTGCCGAACTCCTCTCGGCTTCGTGTTTAGATCCTAAACTTCTGAACTATGATTATGACACCTTTCGATCTAACTTTCTTAAACTTTTCACAGATAGTCTTGGTGGTGGTGCGTTCCATTGGTGCTTCAAACTGGCTGATACTCTCGTATCCCGACTGGGTACTCTGGATTATCGCCGTGCGCAAGCTCAGGCCAGTATCCTTGCTGTTGAAGCTTTCGAGTCATTGTCCCAGTCGGACTGGGTAGAGAAAGGTAACATTTCTGTGGATAGATTTCGTCTTATTATTGAGTTTCTCTTGTACATCCTTTTTTTGGTGCCTTCTGAGAGACGAGCAGCATCTTCTCTCAAGTATAAGCCTGATGAAACTCTATTGTCTTTTGCATCACAACTTTCTCGTAAACTGGGAGAAGTCCCATCTAGTTCTTTGTGTATTAGCAATGCTCATCAACAGGGTCATGTCCCTTGTTCTCCTCAACTCTCTCAGTCTACAGTTTCTACTCCTAGTTCCCCTCAATCTAGAGTTACACCCCCTCCCCTGTTGTGTACTTTTTGTAACAGGTCTGGTCATTCGAGCGATTTTTGTTTCCGCCGTAGGCGCCAGGTAAACAAGTCAAAACTGTCCCCTGTTAGTAGGAGTGTACCTACTGTTTCTTCTAATCAATCGCATGACCTTTCCAGAGTAGAGCCTCCAGGTAGACTCAGTTATTGCCATATTCATGGTCAGTGTAAACATTCGACTGATCAATGTTTCAAGGTTTTGAAACTTAGGGATGAGACTTCTCACCAGCCTCGTCAATCCCATTTTCCCCAGCGCATGTTTCCCAACCCCAAGAGTTGACCAGCAATGTTCGGTCTCAAATAATTCCTTTTGTGGCTGTTGAATCTTCTCAATTACTTACCTTTCAATTTTTTACTAGGGATAAGCCTCTTTCAGTCACTGTAGATACTGGTGCAGAATGTAGTCTGTTAAGTAGAAAGGCTTACTTTGCTTTGCGAGAATTGTATAATCTCCCTTTATCTCCCTTTTGTAATAATTTGCATTCTGTGCAAGGTTCTCCCTTGCTTGTTCTTGGATCAGTTTGTCTTCCTTTACATTTTTCCTCGCATGCTACAGTATTCAATGTCACTTTTGCTGTTGTCTCTGGCATTGCCCTTAAGTGTGATTGCCTCCTGGGTATTGATGCTCTTACAGCTCATAGCATAAATATTTCTCCTAGTCGCCGTGTAGTGACTTTCTGCAAATTTGATATCTCTGCTTCGGATAGGCCAGTTTCTGTTTGTGATTCTTCTGTGCTTGATCAGTCCGCACATGTGCCTGTCCCAATTTCTCAGCGCTCTGCCCCTGTTGCTCATTGTGCTGCTGTTGTTGTAGGAGAGCATCTTATTGAACCTTCAAGTTCTGTTCGAGTTCCAGTGCGCGTCTCAGGTGCCCCAATTGGGTCTGACGTTCTCTCTTTGCCTGACTCTATTCGTATTCGTCGGCTTGCCCTAGAAGGAACTCTCTCCACTATTCGTGAGGATCACGTTACCACGGCGATGGTAACCAATGTCACGGGTGCTCCTATTTCTCTCTCTCCTGGCAGTCACTTAGGCTCCTTTGAGGTGGTACGCGTTGCTGCTTTCCAGGATTCGCCTATTATAGCAGCTTCTGTTCTACAGTCTCCCCCAACACGTGACCCTGCTCGCGTAGCTTCTGAGCTCGCCACATTTGTAGGCGAAACTGATTTTCCTAAAGAGACGCCTCGTCTCCTTGACCTGCTAGTTACCCACCGTCAGGCTTTGGCTTTACCAGGTGATCCGTTAGGGGTTACGGATCGTGTGGTTCATAGAATTGACCTTCAGCCAGGCACTCGTCCTGTTTACGTCCCCTCTTACAGGTTGCCTCACTCTCGTCGGCTTAAATCCCATTCCTTGGTTGACTATATGTTGAGTGAAGCAGTTGTAAAGTAGTCCCACTCAGAGTGTAATACGCCTATAATCCTGGTGCCTAAGAAGGATGGACCTTTCGTCCTGTGGTTGATTATAGGAAAGTCAATGAGGTCACTCTTCCCGATCATTATCCTCTGCCTATCTTAAGCGAGCTTCTTCAGTCCATTGGCAATGGCAATACAGTGCTCACCACTTTAGATTTAAAAGCAGGTTTTTGGCAGATACCCCTGGAGGAGAAGTCTCGTAAGATCACGGCCTTCTCGACTCCCAATGGGCACTATGAATGGCTTCGTTGCCCCATGGGTTTGCGGAATGCTCCTTTGACTTGCCAGCGTTTAGTTAACTCTATATTTCATGGCTTAATTGGGAATGGACTTTTTGTTTACCTAGATGTTTTGTTTCTTGTTTCCAAAGTTGTGGAGAGCCACTTTTCTAAGTTGTCCATGGTCTTGCAACGTTTTGCTGAAGCTGGGTTGAAACTCAACTTACCCAAGTGTTCCTTTTTCAAGGCTAGTATCCAGTTTCTAGGTCTTGTTGTAGACGAACATGGTATCCATACCACTGGTGAAAAGATCAAGGCAGTCAGAGACTTCCCTGTACCGAAGTCGGTTGGAAATGTACGGTCCTTCCTTGGACTTGCAGGATACTATCGTGCATTCATTAAAGACTTTGCTTCAATTGCTTCCCCTCTCACTCGCCTTCTCAAGAAGGACTCTTCCTTCCAGTGGCGTGATGTCCATCAGACAAGTTTTGATTCTTTGAAGCTTGCTCTTACTGAAGCACCTGTATTGGCTTTCCCTGATTATAGTATCCCCTTTACTATTTGTACAGATGCTTCTGGTACAGGTATTGGAGCTGTACTTATGCAACAAGTAGAAGGATGTAGACCTCATGTTATTGCATATGCTAGTCGCATTCTTAACAAGCCTGAGTCCCGTTACTCTGTTACTCATTTAGAGGCCCTGGCTGTGGTGTGGGCTTTAAAGCACTTCCGTGATATCATTTTTGGATATCCTATTACAGTCTACACGGACCACACTGCTGTCACTCAGCTTTTTCAAGGAAAGAATCTGTCAGGTCGCCTAGCCAGATGGTTCCTCACGATTGAGGAATTCAATCCAACCCTAAAGCATTTGCCCGGGCGAGCTAATCATGTTGCTGATGCACTTTCACGGAATATCCCTGTTGCTGCTGTTACCGTGATTGATAACTTTTCCCTGCAGGATCTGGTAAAAGCTCAGCGTGAAGACCCTGTCTGGTCTGCTGTCATTTATGCTTTGGAGTCTGGTGATGATTCCACCTTACCAGCTTTACCAGTACCTCTGTACCAATTTTCCCTGCAGGACGAAGTTCTCATTCGTAATGTGGAAGTGTTTGAGCAGGATGTGGCGCAGCTAGTGATCCCTGAGTCTCTAGTTCCCATTGTTTTGTCCCTTGCTCATGATGCCCCTCAGGTTGGTCACCCAGGTCGTGACAAAACTCTGGCTATGGCACGGAAGAAGTATTATTGGCCTAAAATGCGACTAGACATTGCCTCTCATGTAGTTCTTGTGCCCAGAACAAAGGTTTTACGAGCACTGCTCCCCTTTTAGAGTACCCTATTCCTTCTCGCCCTTTTCAGACTGTAGCTATAGACCTTTTGCAACTGCCTCGTAGCACACAGGGCTCTGTGTATGTCCTTGTATGTGTGGATCATTTTAGTCGTTTTGTGGTCCTAGCTCCCTTACATAACAAATCTGCACCAGTTGTAGCACATGCTTTAGTTTCCCATGTGTTGTGTCCATACACCACTCCTTCGGTGCTCCTTGGTGATAATGGGGCTGAATTTAAGAACGAGGTTTTGGCAGGCATTTGTGCACGTTACGGCATTAAACAAACTTTTGTTACTGCTTATTATCCGGCGTCCAATGGTCTTGTAGAGAGGACGAACAGGAAAATTTTGGAGATCTTACGTCACCTTGCTAGTCATTTTCATGAGTCTTGGGAGGATTGGCTTCCCCATGTTAGTGCTTGTATCAACAGCACCATAAACGCTTCCACGGGAAAAACGCCCCATTATGTTGTCTTTGGATCAGAGAAACGACTCCCTTATGACATGCTTGACAGTCCTGCTCGTCCCCTCTACAATGTGGATGACTATAGTAAACTTCAGGATCATGTGCTGCATGATATTTATGCGTCTGTTAGGGACAAACTTGTTATTTCCAAGGCTGACATGTTAAAACACCAACATGGTCGTGCTAAGCCTGTGAACATCATTGTTGGGGATCATGGCTTTAGGAGCATGCCGGACCGCCAGTCCAAACTAAATTGTAAATTCACAGGTCCCTTTTTAGTAACAGAACAGCTCCATCCCAACAAATTCAGGGTTTTTGACCCATCTACGGGTCTTAGTGAGATTTGCCATTCTGACAGGCTTAAAAAGACGCAGGTGCCCATACCTGCATTCACCCAACCTCCCCCAACACTCAATGTTCCCATTGTATCACCCATTGTGGGCCACTCGTATCATCTACGTTCACGAAGTGCTAGGCCTTGATGGTCGAGTGAGCCTCTTGTATGTATTTGTGTGTATTTGTATGTAATTGGATTGTGAAGTTTTGTACCCCCCTAACCCTTACTATTGTAAATTGTGTATTTTCTTGGGCGCAGACTCATTTGGATTTGGCGTACCTGTGGTGGGGAAAAAAATCTTTGTTATGTTTACAACTGTTATTTTTCTGCCAATGGTGTTTTGTTCTTCCCATTGTCCTATGTCTCTTGTCTATTTCATGTGTATTTTGTATATTGTGTATTTTGTATTGTTTCATGTTTCATGTCCCGGACGTCCGGCAATTGCCCTATGTATTTTTTTTTAAACTGGCGCCAGTTCATTTACATTTCTTTGTGTATGTATAATTGATTGTGTTTGTATATGTTGTTTATGTATTCCCTTATGTATATGTATATGTATTTATGTAATGTTTTGGGTGTGCTTAAGTTCCATGTGTGCCACACTTCTGTCTGCCACTTGTGCTTATGGTTTGTGTGTGGCTTGTCTGTATTTCTGTTTCTGTTTGCCTCGGTCAGTTTTTCTTGGTTGCTCGGTGTGGGCACCGAGGGCGCGGGCCGAGCGATATGTTGGCACGATGTATATATATCTATATTGTATAATCTGTGTGTTCTGTATATATAATCTAAATGTTGTATTTATTATTTTTATCAAATGACCGCAAGGCGTGGGTAGAGAGAAATTGGCGGGAAGAGTAGCGTCAGTTTGTCTCGTGACGTCTGTAACAACCGGACGTTTGTCCATTGTGTTCGTGCCAATTGTCTTTATATTATATGTTAAACTGTGCCTCCTTAGTTTCATTAGCCACCCAGAACAGGATTTATTGCCCAAACCCTAAGGAGGCGTCCTCCTGTTCTTCATGTTCACCAAATGTCCTACAACACGGCTGAAGAACGAAGAAGGATCATCTTTCCCCGTACTGTGGCCATCTTCACCCACAGGGTCCTCCACAAGTTCACTTGGTTTCGCGTCATTGCACTAAGTAGACTGTAACGGTTCTCAAGTATCACTTAGATCGAGTCCAGTGGTTCCCGATAGATATCCGGAATCGGTCAAGTTTCTGGCTCTTGAAAAAACTTTTGGGGTGGTCGGAGTCTGTCAAAGGAACAGCTTTATGCTGAGCAAACGGGGCATCACACGCATAAGGAGGTTTAAGGCATCACGGAACAATTCTTTTGTCTTGACACAAATTATATATATATATATATGTATATTACATTTATTCAATCTTGTTGATCTTCAGGTGTAAAATCCAGAAGCCGAGACCTCAGCACTCAGATTCGGACGCAGTGACGTCAGCGCTGCACCACTCCGTTTAACACAATATTGTACTTTATGAATTTCTGTTCCGACTGGCGCAAAACGATTCCATTCAACTGGAGGGACGGACTCTGAACAAAACAAGACCTCGATCGAGACCCCGTTTAGCCTCGAACCCGCTTTTAAAGATGACTAAAATCGCCTGTCGTTAGCCAGAACAAAGCGAAGGTCACCCCATCTGGAGAATTCGAGTCAGAAATCTCCTCAGAGCCAGGTACTTTCCGTCACCACCGCGCCATCAAGGACCTGAACCAAAGGGCCGGATGCAGGAAGACCTTCGCTCGATCTCTGACTTCGGCGGCAGTTCGAAGCGATCTTCTTCGAGAGGGGAACGGCGTCTACGTAGACCTCAGCAGTGACCTGCTCCTCGGAGGATCCCCGAGAACTGGGGAAGACTTCGTGGGAAGGGGAGTTCTGGGGAGGGAAGTGGGACGTGTTCAAAGGCCCTGGGACCTCTGAAGGAGAACTCTTAGGAGATCGAGAGTCTCCAGGCGCTGGGGAAGTTTCAGAAAGGCGAGTCTGAAAAGGGTCCGAGGTTTCAGGTGATGAAACCATTGGAGGGACTTCAGGAGCTCCTGAAACCAATTCAGTTATTTCAGGATCTGTAGTGCTTTCGTTGATCGAAGGCGTTTCAGAAGTTCGAGGGGATATAGAGGGAGAAGTTTCAGGCGTTATCAGACTTTCAGGCGTAGGATGTTTTTTAGATGCTAAAGTAACGTTATCCGGTTCTGAAATTTCAGGGAACGTATTACTCCCACGATATGGTGATTCAGCATTCGCTTCAGGTACTAATGGGGTGGCGGTGGAAGCACGTATTTCAGATTTCAGGAGCGTTTCAGCAGGTTTAAGATCTTGATGCGTTAGAGTTTCAGGACTTTCAGGAGGGGTAGGGAATGAAGCGACTCCAGGGGTTGTAGAGCTTTCAGGAGACTGGGAGATTTCAGGATCGGGGAATGTTTCTGGGGTATCTGTAGTCTGTGGGGAGTCTGACTCGTATGTGGAGGATTCAGACTGAGTTCCAGAAGTGTCCAGTGTCACGGCACCAGAGATTGCTTTAGAGATCGATAAAGCTTCGTCAGAAAGAGGTCTTCCTTCGAGAGATCCGGGGGCTTCCTCGTCAGCAGAAGTTCCTCGAGGAAGAGGTTTATCTGAAGGAGGAGGAGGAGGAGCCTGCTGAACAGACATCGGGTCTTCCTCAAAGCCTGGTGAAGTTTCTCGAGAAGAGTCTTCGATGTAAGGAACCTCTGTCATCTGGGAAAGTCCGGAACAGACAGAAACGCCCAGTGGTGCTGAAAGGTGCATCATCCGGTTCGGTTGGCTCCCTTCAGACGGTTCCTCCGACGGGATTTGGCAGTTCGAGGGGTACCTCGCCAGTTCGAGAGTGGAGGCACTCGAAAGAGGGTCTCCATTCTTGTGAGCGCTCGTCTTCTTTCGGGAGTACTTGTCCGTGAGTCCAGTCTGGCGGGAGAAACTGTCCTTGACACTATGATAGATTTGTTTAGATTTCTCCAGAATGAGTCCTCTTTTCTTCTGGTTGTAGATGAAAATGATGAGCACGTAGAGTCCTTGGAAGCTGTCCATGAGGTAGGTGATGTGTCTGGAAAAGAGAAATACGAAATAATATGGAATGCATCAATGCATCAAGAATACAATACTAAGACGTACGTATGTATCTTTTAACCTTCTCTTCTTCAGAGAATATGACTTTTGGAACTGTACTCTTAAACCATTTGTCATTCCTGGCGATCACTGACTACATAAAGATTTTACATAGTTTTCCAGTCAAGTTTATCTGTCTTTGTATATCCATGTGTCTTACATTCTATTTATGTCAATAGACTCATGAGTGTCCCTCTCACGCTCGGACAGGAAGTGTCGAAATGGGCTTCGTTACTACTTGGGCATTTCCTGACCAAGTGCTTTGCTAAGCATAGGCCGATGCAATACTGAGTGTGACAGTCAGTAGAGCTGGGTGTCGCTACCTGTGTAATGTAACCATCAAAACTCCTCAATAGTATTGGAGGCACCCTTTGTTGTACAAATTTGTAATACACAAGCTTTTTTAGAGTGATTTTAATTAAGCTCCACTGATCCTTTTAACATGTAATCCGACATGGACATACCTTACTGGATTATCTATAAAATCTACCGGTGATCTGTAAGTTAGATTTTATTAGTCATTCTTCACACCGTTGCTCTGAATTGTCTGAATCTTCTTGATTACCTTATTGATTTGAGTAACCATTTGCTATTCTGCACAGTTTTGTATCACCAGAAAATTTGGAAAGAGTAGGTTTTAGTCCATGGTATGAATCACTTATAAATGCAATGGACAAAAATGGCCCGCAAACGGAACCATTAGGAACTGCACTCAACAATTTCCTTGCTGAAAAGTTTTGACATTCAGAACGATGTATTATGTACGATTACCTCTAGTGAAAAGGTCAATAGATCAGCCATGTTTTCAGTGCCTAGGAGTGCCTAGGGGTGCCACTATTAGTGCCCTTGGGTGCCAAGGAATCAGTATTAAAAAATGATCCCCTACGAAGACGTTCAATCTCCCAAGTGAACTCTATATATCCCAAATCCCCAGAAGCTTTCTTGGAATCATGTGCATCATATCGTCATCAGATTCACGAAATCTGTAAACTCCTCAGAGGTCTGTGGGGGTGAAGAACTGATGAGGAGGAGAAGGAGGAGGAGGAAAAAGGGGAAAAGATGGGGAGGAGGAGGAGGACCAAAGACGAGGTAAGATTATTGGGTCTGCGAGACTTACGAGAGGACTCCACGCTTGGTGCCGAGCTGTACAAGGAGCATTAAGGTCGTGAGAAGCTGCCAGAAGAAGACCAAGCCCACCTGCTGCCAGAACCTGCAAAAAGGGAAGAACTTCGTTGTCATCCCATCATCTCACAGACGCTGAAAGACAGCAGGACCCAAAAAAAGGTTAAAATAAGTGCGTAAATTAAAGTACTTATTAAGTAGGGAGTGAAAGAAGAATGCTTTCTATCGTTGACTTAACTTCTCTTGTAACTTCAGTGGGTAAAACTGAACCAAGACTAGAGGAAAACCTGTTTAGCTTGAAGGGTCTTAAACACGAATACAATGGCCTTGGTTTAATGACAATAAAGGCAGGATAGTCTCTACATTAAGTCAAAGCCGATGAAACGAACAAGGGCTGAGACACCTTATTGTTTTTGTCTCTCCTCTCCCCCCTCAGCTCCATAAGGACTGCCTCATATGTAGGACAGAAACCTTAATGTCAAGATTTGTGAAGCTTCGATATTGGGTTAACAAGAATAAGTTCCAGGGTTGTAATGAGATCGAACGGCCAGCAGTATGTTGTATCCTCAAGCCCTGAGGCACCACGCGAACCTCCTATATTGTCTGCAGACATGAAAGAGAATATTGTTCTCGGTGACGAACACGAGCATTGGTGGTTTTTCTGTCTTCTGCAGACACTCTATGAGGCTCGTATGGTGGGTGGGTATCAAGACAACTTTGCTTCTATCAGTCTTAGCAAACTAGTTACGGTTACGAGAGACTCGGCTAACGAAAACCATAAAAGATATGTGTGTGTGTGTGTATACCTAACTGCAGTAAACAGGAAAAGATTAATGCTTGTACAGGCCCAGTCCCCTACTCTCTATTGTATCATACGTAGCTGTGTTTGTGTGTGTGTGTGTGTGTGTGTGTGTGTAAAACAATAACACGTAAATAATGATTTTGTGGACATTACTTGACAACGAATGTGCCTGTCTTAAACACATGTGCATATGTTGACGTCTTCATCCCCTTTACATATGGGGGAATGATGGATGGATCAATGTAGACTCTTTTACTCCCGACTTCGTGGGATAGAGAGAGAGAGAGAGAGAAAGAGAGAGAGAGAATGGGGTTACTAGGTCCTTTCTCATTCCACCCCGTTTACTGGTTCTCCACAATAATAAAAGGAACTCAGTGACAGTATTCGTGTCCCACACCCCACCCCACTCACCCACAAACAGGACGTACTTAAACATTACTTCAAGTTCCAAGTGTCCTAAGGGGCTATCACACTGGGCCAAAACGACTTCGGTTACAATATATATATATATATATATATATATATATATATATATATATATTCCAATCTCCAAATACCAAATTATTAAAATCTTTCCGTCATATATATCAAAGCTGAATGACGAACTAAGAGATTCCAAACGTTTGCGAACGCATACTGAAGAATGTCCTCAGAGAAGTCTAGATTTTTGCAAGCGAAATCATATTCTAATGATTCAAACTGAAATTGGAGGAAGGATGTGGGAGGAAAAATACCCCAGTGGGATGACTCCTTTAGCTCCATCCTGTTGACATGCCCACTTACACAGCCACGAAGTCGATCCCGGAATGGGCACGGAATATATCTTGGTGCGCAAAGGGGGCAGGGTTCTCGGGGCCCTCGTTTCTGTCGAAGTCTCCCGAAGTGCGGGGTTCTTCCTCTCCAGACGACTTCTCCCTCATGTCGACTTGGACTTCCCGGCTGCCCTGAATGACGGTGGCTTGGCACCAGACCTTTCTGTAGCGGTGGACGTAGACCATGAGCAGCAAGCAGATAGCCATCAGCGCGGTTTGTGGGTACAAGAAGACGTAGTTCCTGATGCTGCGGTCTGGATGAGGTCAAGTAAACAGTTAAAATGAAATAAGGAAATGAATGCATGATGAATAATGCATCAGTAATGCATCAATGAATAATGAAAGTGATAAATACATAAAGATGGGCTGGAGTACGGTGCATTAATATCATAACATACATACATGCATACACACACACACACACACACACACACACACACACACATATATATATATATATATATATATATATATGTGTATATATATATATATGCTGGTATATTGTGACAAGTTTCTTTTTCCACCTTCATCAACACACACACACACACACACACATATATATATATATATATATATATATATGTATATATATGTATATATATATATATATATATATATATATATATATATGTATATTTATATATATATCCTTCATCCCCTTATAAGGAAGAGAAAAGCGTAGGTATATAATGGTTATGTATAAAATATATTATAACCTATAATGGTTAAATATATATATTATTTGCCCATTATATCTATCTCATTCGCAACGACACATATTAAAACACACACACATATACTATGTATTTTATTATATATGTCGCCAGTTGATTTTTTTGTTGAAATAGATGGAATTGGTCTTTATCATGAAAGGGTTGGTACCCTTTTTCAAGAGGAAGTGGGCGTGGCTTAAATGTTAGGCTTCCGCGAACGGAAGGACCATCGTCACTCCTTCAGGAAAACTCGACAGTCACTCACCTCCAGGTGGAAGGCGAC
This sequence comes from Oratosquilla oratoria, assembly GCF_046742065.1. NCBI lineage: Eukaryota > Metazoa > Arthropoda > Malacostraca > Stomatopoda > Squillidae > Oratosquilla > Oratosquilla oratoria. The sequence continues at coordinate 59,271,158 of NC_134785.1, read as the reverse complement.
ATTTCATTTCCAAGCAATAGTGACATTGAACCCTTCGTCGGTGGGGAGGGGGGAGGGGAGGGGGAAGCGGAGGGGAGAGGGAGGAAGGGCAAAGGGGGAGATGGAGGTGAGAGGGGGAGGGAGAAGTGGGAGAAGAGAGAGAAGAGGGGGGAGAGTAGGAGGAGGAGCAAAGGGGAAAGAGGGAGGGAGGGAGAAGAGGGGGAGAGAGGGAGGAGTGAGAAGGGAGAAGGGGAGGAGGGAGAGTGGGAGGAGGAGAGAGTAAGAGGAGGGGAGAGGGGGATTCGGAGAGGGGGAGGGGGTAGGGAAGAGGGGGTGAGTGGAGTGGCTAAGCAAACCTTGAGGTCAGTGTCTGGAGGCAAGAAGTCGGGTGAGTGGTGGTTCGAGTCCCACTAAGGAGTCAACACGTGACGGCAGTAAGAATATTTGGTCTTACATCCCCGAGATTAGACAAAGGATATCATGCCTGACCAGCCAGCAAGGCTTGTAATGACGGAGGAGAGAGAGAGAGAGAGAGAGAGAGAGGAGAAGAAGAGAGCCGTTGTGACTTCGAGAGCCTCCTACCGTGGGAAGGCACTCTTCTCTCTCTCTCTCTCTCTCTCTCTCCGGAAGTTGCACAGAACTCACCACCGGTCACCGGATGCAGGTAACCAGAAGGACCGGTACGTTCCTGTGTCCTTTACACCTGGGTTACAAAGGATTACAAAGGAAGAGGATACCGACACAAGAGACCTTTTGGCCCATAACTAGGCCGGTTGCTATGAATAGACAGTTAAACGAAGAAACGGATAACAAAGCAAACCAAATCATTGAAAGGCATTACAGCATCTAAGCCTTAGATGCTCATCTCAATGAATCTTAAAACTTCGAACTATACTACATTGCTCTATCTCTGCAGGAAACTGATTCCCTTCGTTGACTACACGGTTGGCGAAGTTGTTTCTACCCACTTACGAATTAAATCTACGTTCTGACAGTCTGAGACCGTTATTTTTTGTTTGTTTCGTATTCTTTATGTAGTATTTCAGCTTTGGGTCTGATTTCAGACCCTGAAGTCCACACACGTCCATTCACATCCAAAGCTTCTTATTTAAGTATCTATCCTTAACCATACAGGTATTCAAATGCGTGAAGGGCTTTAACAAGGATGATACAGGCAAGGTCATCATATTAAGACAGCAGAGCAGGACTTGTAGTGATAGAATTAAATTGGACAAATCTAGGTTTAAGAAGGAAATAGGGAAGAACTGGTTTACCAATAGTGGTTAATGAATGGAATAGTCTTAGTAATTATGTAGTAAACGCTGAAACAACAAATGGTTGTTTTATGAGAACAATGAGATAAATTTATGGATAGGGATGAAAGGTGGTAACTGTCTAGTGTAAGCCTTATGGTCTCATGCAGTTTCACACATCCAAATTTTCTTCCTAGAGAGATTTTTGGAAGAGACCGGAGAACGTTGCCGACGTCTGTGGGGCTGTGGGATTCCATTCAGTGAAATGAGGTATATTACGGTGATTATGATTATCATTATTATCTTTATCATCATTATTATTATTACTATTATTATTATTATTATTATTATTATTTTTATTATTATTGTTATCATTATTATTGTCGTTGTTGTTGTTGTTGTTGTTGTTGTTGTTGTTGTTGTTGTTGTTGTTGTTGTTATTATCATTATTATTATTATTATTATTATTATTATTATTATTATTATTATCATTATTATTACTATTATTATTATTATTATTATTATTATTATTATTACTATTATTATTATTATTATTATTATTATTATTATTATTATCATTATTATTATTATTATTATTATTATTATATTTGTTATTGTTATTATTATTATATTTGTTATTGTTATTATTATTATATTTGTTATTGTTATTATTATTATATTTGTTATTGTTATTATTATTATATTTGTTATTGTTATTATTATTATATTTGTTATTGTTATTATCATTATTATTATTATTATTATTATTATTATTATTATTATTATTATTATCAACATTATCATTATCATTATCATTATTATTATTATTATTATTATTATCAACGTTATTATTATCATTATCATTATTATCGTTATCATTATCATCATTATTAGCATTAATAGCTGGGAGTACTGCCATTATACTTTGTTCAAAATCTACTTTAGCAAAAAAAAAAAAAAAAAAAAAAAAAAAAGTTTTGGAGCTGGAGGGAAACTGACAAGTTGACCTTCCCACGCTTTTTTAAAGTGAGAGAGTAAGACCACGGGTCTTAGACTTCCCTGTGAAATATACGAAGAAAACCTCGAGTTTAAGCTCTAGGCACAGAGAGAGATAGATAGATAGAGAGAGAGAGAGAGAGAGAGAGAGAGAGAGAGAGAGAGAGAGAGAGAGAGAGAAAGGAATCACGTCGTTGTGTGCATATAGACAAGTGTATCTGGTCTCCCATTTCAGTTCGTAATTGGTTTCTGCAAAAATAAGCGCGCTCCCTCGCGCGCGCACACACACACACACATGTACACACATGTACACAAATGTACACATACACACGTAAACACACACACATGTACACACACAAACAAATGTACACACACGCACGCGCACACACACACGTATACATACACATACAAGCGTACACACACACATGTACACACACGTACACAAACACACACAAATGTACACATACACGCACGCGCACACACACACATATGCATACACATACAAGCGTACACACACATGTACACACACATACACATACACACACAAATGTACACATACACGCGCGCGCACACACCTACACACACATGTACATACACACACACACATGTACACACACACACACACACACACACACACACACACACACACACACACACACGTACACACACACACACAAATGTACACATACACGCGCGCGCACACATACACACACACACACACACACACACACACACACACACACACACACACGCACGCACACACACACGTACACACACTCAGCGTTCGTGGCTCACCTGTGAAGAGGCAGGTGCGGTCGTAGATGCGGCTCTGCTTCTGCGTGTCGTTAAGGTACTTGGTCAGGAGGAGAGCCAGGAGCCACTGCAGGAAGGTGAAGCTCAACCCGTAGGCGATGTAGATGAAGACCTCCCAACGTTTGCTCGAAGACGAAGTCTGCATCATCCGGAGGAAGCTCCCCATCGAACTAGTGAGGGAGAGAGGAAGTTCTTGTCGGGTTACCCGGGCGCCCTGCTCTGACGGTCTGTCCCTTGTTTAGTTATTTATATTTTATTTTATCTTATTCTTTTTTTTTTCTTTTTTTTGCTTATTTCTTTCTTTGTTTCGTCTGTCTTGTTCGTTTACTTAATTGTCTGTTATTTGGTTATTCTTTTTATCTATTTGTTATTCTGCAGACATATTTATTTATGTATTTATCTATACTTATGCATCTTATCTATCTATCTATTTATATATCTATTACTTTATTGGTATTTATATATTTTCTATTTTCCTCTTTGTTTACTTTCATCCATTCCTTCATTCTTTCATGTTTGTCTATTCATCTATTTACTTTTCTATTTATTCATCAATATATTTTTTCCTCCAACCTCATTGTGGACCGACAGGCATTCTGGCGGCCTCTTGCAACTGCAACTTGCAACTGCAACTTGCAACTGCAACTTGCAACTGCAACTTGCAACTACAACTGTAACTTTTAACTACAACTTGTAACTACAACTATAACTTTCATTTACAACTTACAATTGAAAATGCAACCTACAAATGCAACTGCAACTTTCAATTGCAACTTGCAACTACAACTGTAACTTTCAACTACAACTTTCAACTTCAACTTGCAGCTGCTACTGAAACTAAAACTTCCAACTTTGAACTACAACATTCAACTTACAACTGCAACTGAAACTTCCAACTACAACTTACAACTGAAAATTCAACTTGCAATTGTAGCTTACAACTGGAACTGTAGCTGACAACTACAACTTTCAACTACAACTTGCAACTGCAGCTATTAACTACAACTTGCATTTTCCAACTGCAACTTGCAAATGAAACTGCAACTATTGCAACACTGCAACTTGCAAATTCAGCTTCCAACTTTTGCAACTGCAACACTGCATCTCACTAAATTCCCCCGAATCCGAAACACACACACACACACACACACACACACACACACACACACACACACACACACACACACACACACACACACACACACACACA
>NC_134785.1:59259407-59261907 GCF_046742065.1 Oratosquilla oratoria | reverse complement strand
AGTTGAGAGCAACTTTTCTTATATATTTGTATGCTCGAGTTACATACACACACACACGAAATTTTGCGTTCAACCCATATCCGCCATGATAGTACAATTAGTAAGTATGCAACGTGGGAAAGTATTTGTACCCCCATTTCATACGTACTGACTTTTCGCCGTCCTCGACACGACGCACGTCGTGCTCTCCAATAACCATGGGTGTCCATGGACGCTTCCACACGTCACGACCACGACCACGTATGAAAGCATCCATCGACACCCATGAATATTAGAGAGCACGACGTCGTGTCGTGGATGGTGCACGGCGAAAAGTCGATACGTGAGAAACGAACATGAGTCCATTCAAGCCGAAATGTGGCTCTGCACAGTGTAATAAAATCATCTGCCGGCAGGAGACTTCGAAACTGTTGACTCCACTTCGGTCGTCTCGAATGTGAATTCGGGGGTCCTCAGGGCCTGTGACGTCACAGCTTCCGGCTCTCCTCCTCCTCCTCCTTAACCTCTCTTTTAATATCCTCATCCTCAACATCCTTCATCTGAACTTCCTCCTTCATCTTAACTCCCTCTTCCTCCTAAAACCCCTCCTTTTACTTCTACAACTACAACCTTTACTACTACCACTACTACTACAACTACTACTACTACTACTACTACTACTACTACTACTACTACTACTACTACTACTACTACTACTACTACTACTACTGCTCTCCTACAACTCTTGTTTCTACTACTACAACTCTCCCTCCTCCTCCTCCTCCTCCGCCTCCTCCGCCTCCTCCTCCTCCTCCTCCTCCTCTGGGCTTTCCCGCCGCCTTCCCACGTCGTCGTTTCTTCTGCGGGTCGCTCCCCTCTGGGACTACCAAGGCTGAGGGTTCAGGGTGAGGAACTCCATGGCAGCCTTCATCCAGACGCAGAACTTTCGTTATAACCTCTGATCTCTTTCGGTACAACTGCGCAGCGGCTCCATTCACACGCATCGACTTTTCGCCGTGCGCCGTCCCCGACATGACGTCGTGCTCTCACATAACTATGGGTGTCTATGAACGTTCTTACATGTGCTCGTAACGTGTGCAAACGTCCATAGACACCCATGGTTATTTGAGATCAGGACGTCGTGTCGTGGACGGCGCACGGCGAAAAGTCGATACGTGTGAAATGAGCTTTACTTGAGGAGGCCTCCAACGACGTCGGTCACATAGAGCAAGAGTGAGGGACGGTCGTCACGTATCCCATGTCCTTATGGTTTGCTGTTTTTCGTCCTGCATGAGAGACCACTTCGAGATTAAACTAAATCCACACACTTATTTTCCATTAGAGAACTTGGACAATTTGTGGCCCACTAGTAGCCTATGGACCACAGGCTGAGGACCAGTGGGCCAGCCCTGTGGTGCAATAACACTGAGGCAATCGAGAAAGTTCTGCTCGAGCGGAAAATACTTTGAGGTTGCGGTTATGGTTCACGCCACTCACTTCTTACTAAATATAACTCTTCCGATTGGCCTGCGAGTTCCCCCTCGGCTGAATAAAATCACCTGGCGGCAGCCAGAACGTAGGTGCGGGGACTCTTGTGGCGGGTAACTAGTGGGAACTGGCGAGGAGTGCGGGATTCGTACCCATAACCAGCACACATATATCCTTTGGGAGATATGTATGTCTACCATGTTGTTTCTTAGTATGATAATCCTTCACTTAACGATGTTTTGGGTTTCTTGTAAACATAATAAAAACTGGTAACTGGAAACATGGTGATCGTCCAAGTGTGCCTCTATATTCATTGGTTGACATGGGCACAGACTCTGTTTCAGGAACCAATGAGATGTGAGGAATGATGTTTTATCAACAACAAGCTTGTTGGCGCATTTCCGCTCAGTTGTATATACACACACACGTGCGCGCACGTACATGTACGGATCTTACACATGAAGATAGATACACGCACACAGGTACGCGCTAACATACACATGCAAGTACACATACATGCATATAGAAACACACACACACACACACACACACACAAACACACGCTAACGAAAAAACAAAACAATCTTTTACCAACAAAAGGAGAATATGGCCGACCAAAAACCCAGCTCAGGCACTCATCTTGAATAGATTTAATTAAATTTTAACTTATTTTAATTTATATTTTCCTATGAGGCGGGATTTGGATGCGCTATGTCATATATGTAAACAAAACTTTGGACTCAATGATGTCACCGAATTGAAGATAGCACGTTGGTCTATACGTACATTTAACCAATTATAAAATATATTCTCAAATACTTTTTTCCATATTTCCTAAAAAAAAAGTACTCCATTCCATATGACGGTATTTTTACTTGTATTTCTTCGTCATTGTCTGTTAGTTTTTATTCAGTTATAATGAATTGTAGTAGTACATGTTTTTTAACTTTAAATTATATTTTGAAATAATTCAAATATTCTTATTCATTGACAAAGTCATAATAGATTTTACATAAAATTATTTTTTTACAGT
>NC_134785.1:59246907-59254407 GCF_046742065.1 Oratosquilla oratoria | reverse complement strand
TAGCATCTCTGATGGTAGTTTCCATTATTTTTCCTACGATTGAAGTCAAACTTATAGGCCTATAGTTATTTGGCTTCTTTTTGTCACCTTTTTTGAATATGGGAGTAACGTTAGCTAGCTTCCATTCTCTTGGGACATCTCCGGATATGATGGATTTCTTGAAAATAATTTCTAATGGAACAACAATATGTACATGTATATGTACATATTTGCATGCATATATGTCACATATACATTTGCTGTATCTATTTGTATACATATATTTGTATGCTGTATATATTTGTATATATATATATATGTATATATATGTATATATATATATAGATATATATGTATATATATACGAGTATATATATGTATATATATATATATATACACACACACACACATACATACATATATATATATATATATATATATATATATGTATATATATATATACATGTACAACACTGAATGATTAGAGATATTTTAACAACCACAATGCACTTTAATTCTAAGCCATGGCTTTGAATTAAAGTGCATTGTGGTTGTTAAAATGTATATATAGATACATACACACACACACACACACACACACACACACACACACACACACACACTTATATATATATATATATATATATATATATATATATATGTATATACACTGAATTGAACACCACAGCATTTTCCCAGTTATTAATTTTCTTCTTAATATTTTCAAGTTTCCTCAATAAAGTTCTAATACTGGGAGGATGAGCGGAAACGAACTTTCCAAAGTTCTCCATTTTAGTTATTTGACGTTTCGACTGCAAAGAGTAATTTTCAAGATACAAGAACAGTTAAGATAACACAATTTACAGATACGTTACATGGTCACAGGAAAAAATTAGAATGTTGCACCCTTAGGTCAAGCGCGATCTTTAAACCTCCGATGACCTGACCCTGGAAGACTTTCTTTTTGTTTTTATTTCTGTCTTCTTTTTTCTATTTTATTATTATTTTTCTTCTTCTTAGTCTTATTGCTGTTGCTATTGTTCTTCTTCTTCTTCTTCTTCTTCTTCTTCTTCACATCTCTCCTATGCCATGTAGCCTCTCTCGTACCCCCAAAATTTGACTAAGAACATTTTTTTTCCACAAGAAAGAAAATGTCAGAATCATGTTCATTAAAACATACGTTAATCGAAGCACTGGTAAACCCAAGTTCCCAAAATTACTTTTTGGCATCTCAGAAATGTATTCTGAAATTTCAGGCCATTATAAAATTAGTTTCAGGTCTCTAGGAAACTAGCCTCGCAATTCTAGGAAACTAGTCTCACTTCTCTAAGAAACTAGCCTCGCGATTCTAGGAAACTAGTCTTGCGTCTCTAGGAAAATATTCTCATGTTTCTAGGAAACTAGTTTCACGTCTCTAGGAAACTAGTTTCACGTCTCTAAGAAAATAGCCTCGTGATTCTAGGAAACTAGTCTCACGTCTCTACGAAACTAGTTTCACGTCTCTAGGAAACTAGTTTCACATCTCTAGGAAACTAGTTTTACGTCTCTAGGAATATAGTCTCACATCTCTAGGAAACTAACCTCACTTCCCTAAGAAACTAGCCTCGCGATTCTAGGAAACTAACCTTACGTCTCTATGAAACTAGCCTCGCGATTCTAGAAAACTAGTTTCACGTCTCCAGGAAAATAGTCTCTCATCTCTGGGAAACTAGTTTCACGTCTCTAGGAATATAGTTTCATATCTCTAGGAAACTAGCCTCACGTTTATAAGAAACTAGCCTCGCGATTCTAGGAAACTAGCCTTACGTCTCTAGGAAAATAGTCTCATGTCTCTAGGAAACTAGTTACATGTCTCTAAGAAAAGTTTCATGTCTCTAAGAAACTAGTTTCACGTCTCTAGGAATATAGCCTCATATCTCTAGGAAACTAGCCTCACGTCTCTAAGAAACTAGCCTTGCAATTCTAGGAAACTAGACTCACGTTTCTAGGAAAATAGTCTCATGTTTCTAGGAAACTAGTTTCACGTCTCTAGGAATATTGTCTCACATCTCTAAGAAACTGGCCTCGAGTTCCTGGGAAACTAGCCTCCCATCACTAAGGAACTATTCTCACGATTCTAGGAAACTAGCTAAGCGATTCTAAGGATCTTACCTCACGTGATTAAGAAACTAGTTTCGCACTCATAGGAAACTAGCCTCACGTCTCTATGAAACTAGCCTCGCACCTCTAGAGAACTATCCTTGTATTACTAGGAAACTAGCCTCGCGTCTCTAAGAAACTAGCCTCACACTGCTTGAAAACTGGCCTCACACGCCTCTATGAAAGTAGCCTCGCACGTCCCCCCTCGTGTAAACGCTCAGGAGGGCTGTGTGGTGACGGCAGAGACCTTTTGTTTAAAAATTGGTTCATAAATTCATGTCACCTTTGTGACGTCATCAGGTTCTCCTCTCCTGAGACCACGCCCACTCCCCCCACCCCCACCCCCACCGGCAGTCATGCGGTCCTGGTGAGTAAATTTGTTGTTGTGTTTGTATGTCTTTTAGGAAGACCTATGGGACCCATTCAGTGTTGTACACATACTTTCCCGCGTTCGTATACTTACCAATTGTACTATCATAGTGGAGATGGGTTGAACGCGAAATTTCGTGTACGTGTATATAACTCGAGCATACAAATATATAAGAAAAGTTGCACTCAACTTATATCTCTCTTGATGGTGCAATCGGTTGTCACTAACACTTGTCACGTGCTAGCTCAGGTTCGATTCCTTGGCTGTACTACGTTTCAATTTCTGCATGTTGGCCTCCTCGAGTCTCTCGATGTTGATGGATTAGAATTTAAGTGTATCAGGGTTGATGAAAATGTATATCTGTTCACTGGGACCAATTCAGTGTTGTACATATAAGTAATAATAACAACAACAATAATAATAACAATGATAATGATTACAGCGAGATGAGGGTATTAATATATAGCGATCGCATAACAAGTTTTTTGGATGACGAATCATCTGTATAGATGCATCGTACCGCTCGGAAAACCTGTACTATCAAAATAGTCGTAAGTCTGACTTCCATGTCTGAGATGGTTATGACTATCTTCTGAATAAAATGTGTCTTGATATCATTCCTCTGAAGAACTAGAAATGTTTAAAATGTTTACACAAGAACAAGTCGGTTTGTTTCGGAAAGGAAGATAAACCATATTGTGTCATGGTCGAGTGAACTGTCACACGTCATGACGTCATGTCGTTGTCAATCAACCGTCATGTCTGATGACATCTTAATTATCGTCTTCGTTAATATTTTTAATCTTCCTGAACAATATACACACACATATATATGCATACATAAATGTATATATCACATATATCTACTTACAGTTGACTACACAGGTTCCGTAGTTGGGGTAGGCTTTGTATTTGACCGCTCTTCCAGGAGCCTCAAAAAATGCCTTGGCGAAGACTGCAGTGCAGAAACAGAGGAACAGGCATCCTTGCCTCTCCTTCAACTTCGGTATGAAAATGTGGCAAACGTAGATGAAGGTTATTCCTAGGGCGCTGACAATATTCCCAATGATACTCGTCTTCCGTATGACGTTTACAATCTTGGCCTCTCCAACTTTGTCGATGCACAGCAGACTTTCAATAGCACCTTTGCCATTAACTAAGATGATGTCACTGCAGTAGTATTCATGTTCGACAGAGTAGCTGCCCAGCTTGAGACGACTCTTTCCATCTGTCGCTTGTTCTGAAACAATAGTGAAGTTCTTCGAGCAGGTCGGTAAGCCCACGATGGTGTTTGTGGGAACGAACGACCCCCATTGCGCTGATTTGCAAGTATGACTGTCCTTGTCGTAGACGGAGCCGATGGGGCAGCATTTCCTGTAGCAGGTCCTTTTGCACCCTTTCTTGGCGGCGTCCTTGTCCACCACCACAGCCTCTTTTTCTGTAGTCTCGTCCTGCTGCAGCGTCGTTGTGTACACGTCGCTTGGCTCCCCCGTGGTTTCCTCCTCGGCTGCATCTTCCTCTTCTGTCACTATGTCTTGCTCAGCTACGTTGTTCGCCTCTGTAACGCCATCGAAGAGATCTGTGGAGTCACTTGGCTCGCTCGTGGTGTCTCCAACCGTGGCGTCTTCTTCTGTCTCGAATTCTCGTTCTGCCTCGCCGTTCATCTCAGTTCGACCAATGTCTGTGGGAACGTCTGATTCCGTAGTGTGTCTCACAGGCTCTGCAGTAGCTGTGGTATCGTTGTGTTTGTTTATACTAACAGACCCTGAAGGGCTTTCGGCCAAACTAGCGCTCACGTCTGTCGAGGAGGACCTACCTTCTGTTCTGTTGAAATACTTCGGGGGAAGAGGAAGACCACCTCGAGAAGCTCTATTCTCGCTGACCATGGAGGATCTTTGATCTGCAGCGTGGAGTACGACCTCGGAGTCAAGGACGTCGTGATTCCCATGCACGCCTAACCCTTCGGTGGCACGACGCCCTCCGATTTCGGAAAAGTGCACCTCGGAGACCCCATACCGACGAATGTCTGTGCTGGCGCTCTGCCCATGGCAGCGGCGGGCTGCGCACACAAGAGCCGCCCACAAAAGAACGCACTTCGGAACGCTAACATTCATGTCGGCGCTCGCACGGAATACGAACGGAACTTTGACAAACAGTGGCGGCACATCGAGTGTGGGGAAGGGACGGCGTCAATTTTTCCTGATATCAATCGAGGAATGACACAGAAGGCTGGTGGTGGGCACTGACGAAGAGGAGAAGGAGGAGGAGGGGAGGAGCGTGTCTCTACTTTCGCATGACCTGTCGTTGCACTGTCAGAGAACGAGAAAAAAATGGGGAGTTCGGGGGAGGACGCTGGCTATCGTCCTTGGGCTTCCGCTGGCCACTAAACGCGCTAAAGGTGCACCTCAACTCCACACAGGTGCCCTTTGGGACTGACCAGGTTGTCTCGCCTGCTGTTTACGTGAGACCCTGTAACCACCACTACCTTCTCCACCGCAACCGCCACCAGTACATCCTTTCCCAGCCGCGTTCACCAAGAATCGAGCCTATGTCGATAAGTCCCCTTCCTTGCCGCTTGGCATTTGTGTCATTTCTTCCTGGCTACCGCCGGGCTATTTCTTCCGTGACATCGTGGGCGGGGTCAAGACTCTTGAGGCATTCGTTCTCATTTTCATCCACCGCCCCACGAACTTCGCCCACCCAGCGACCTCGATGCTCTCGTTTCTCGGCGCTCTCGGAAAGGACGGGGCAGGTGTCCTCTTGACGGGAATGCACAGGAGTCTTCGTCTGGAGGTGGTGAATGTTCGTTCGCGCTTCCTAACTGGCGGCACGAGGCGCATGAATTCGGACTCGCGCCGGGAAATCCAGCGCGTCCCCGCGCACACTAACCCAGACACTGGCAAGAACGGGACTGAGCTTAGTGAGCTGGTGCTGTGGTGGTAAGGCGCAGGAGGCGGGAGGAAGTGAAAGAGGAGGAGACTTAGTAACCATGTAGTCAGCGCTGAAACTATCAGTTGTTTTAAGAAACGATTAGACAACTTTATGGATGGGGATGACAGGTGGTGATGGATACGGAGCTGCCTAGTGTAGGCCTTATGGTCGCTTGCAGTCTTCTTCATTCTTATGTTCTTAGGAGTAGGTGGGACCTGAATCTGGAGAACCTCCTCGGTGACGAGATTTGTATACTGTGCATTTGCGTCTTCCAGATCATGGCTAGGGCGAGGATAGTTCGATCCAGCTAGAACCAACATACTAAGGTTCTAGATGATGCTGAAGTAGGTGAATGCCAGAAATGGGCGGAGGCAGAATGACGCCGAGTGTCGTTCTCATTGACGGGGGCGCCTCGGGAGTTCCATTCACCCCTTACACGTTGATGGGGTCTCGATCGAGTGAGGTGATATTCAGAATGTGGTAGCTCCGTAGATGAAGAAAATAAACATACGTCTCCTATGTCCGCTCCTCTCCCCGGATCACCGAATTGAAGGGGTTATCAAAGGATGAGATGGTCAGGTAATCATTTGGGACAACCTGCATGTTCGTCTTCGGCTACTCTGAGGGGCCGGGGGGGGGGAAGGGAGACGGAGGGGGGTAAGGGGAGGTGGGAGGGGGTGGGGGGTGGGGAGAGGGGTAGTGATTGCTTCAGCGATCCTTCGTAACTGCTGGAACTGGTTGAAGTTAATTTTGTATTCAAGGTCAAGTGGAAGACGGACGAAGTTAGGTCAGTATCCGGGTGAGCAAGGTATGGAGCCTACGTCAGGAGGATGCAGTCCAAAACATTTCTCTTTTGACGAATCAACAACCGGACAAAAAAAAAAAAAAAATGTGATAGTGCAACTTAAGGTGCCGTGTGATATTCCAGATTCTAGATTTGTTGATTGACATTCGTGCTGTTTTTTACATAGATTTTTTTTTACTTTTTTATTTTTATAAGAAGTTGTGTTCTCATTAAATATATATATATATATATATATATATATATATATATATATATATATATATATATGTATATATATATATATATATATATATATATATACATATATGACACACAGGAAACCCACAGTCGGAGGAGGTAAAATTCGAATAAAGAAGATTCCTATATTTCGGCTATCAACTGTAGCCCTCTCCAGGAAAGTATTCCTGAAGAGCGCTACACTTGAGCGCCGAAATATAGGAATCTTCTTTATTCGAAGTTTATCTTCTCCGACTGTGGGATTCCTGTGTGTCATTTACAAATGTGCTACTACATTTCTGTTTAGTATATACTGTATATATATATATATATATATATATATATATATATATATATATATATATATATATATATATATATATATATATATGTGTGTGTGTGTGTGTGTGTGTGTGTGTGTGTGTGTGTGTGTGTGTGTGTGTGTATACATGAGTATTTTTTTAATCTTTTTGACTCAAATTTGGTAGGATACATGCTACTTTCTGAACAGCATAGTAGAATACAACTTAGAACCTGAATAGCATAGTAGGATGCAAACTACACCCTGAACATCATGGCCTAATATATAAAATTCTTGTCATATTTCCCCCTAATTATATGGCCTAATATATAAAAATGTGGGTAAAATGTATAACAAACAGATAAAATTACATATTACTAAAAAAAAAATTGCGTGGACGAGTTGTCCACATTTCTGTGGACGAGTTGTCCAAGTTTGCAGTTTTGTGGACCAGTTGTCCGTTCAGGTGGTAGGATACAGTAGCACCAAAAACGAATACTCTGTAATTGTATCTGACCAGTTTGGTTTCCAGTGAAAGTATACCATAAATGTCAAAGGATTACAAAGGCGGAGCGTGCCGACAGGAGACCTTTTGGTCCATAACTAGGTCGGATGCGAAAAAAAATAAAAACATTATAATATAAATAATATTAATGATAAATAAAATAAATAAATGTATAGGTATAGTTAAATAATAAACAAACAGGTAAATAATAGATAATAATAAAATGACAGATAACTAATGATAAATGAAAATCA
>NC_134785.1:59221907-59244407 GCF_046742065.1 Oratosquilla oratoria | reverse complement strand
CACCCATCCCCACCCCGACCGGCAGTCATGCGGCCCTGGCGAGTAAATTTGTTGTTGTGTTTGTATGTCTTTTAGGAAGACCTATGGGACCCATTCAGTGTTGTACAAATACTTTTCCGCGTTTGTATACTTTCCAATTGTACTATCATAGTGGAGATGGGTTGAACGCGAGATTTCGTGTACGTGTATATAACTCGAGCATACAAATATATAAGAAAAGTTGCGCTCAACTTATATCTCTCTAGATGGTGCAATCGGTTGTCACTAACACTTGTCACATGCTAGCTCAGATTCGAGTCCTTGGCTGTACTACGTCTCAATTTCTGCATGTTGGCCTCCTCGAGTCTCTCGATGTTGATGGATTAGAATTAAAGTGTATTGGGGTTGATAAAAATGTATATCTGTTCACTGGGACCAATTCAGTGTTCCACATATAAGTAATAGCAACAACAACAATAAAAATAACAATAGCAATGATTATAGTGAAATGAGGGTATTAATATATAGTTATCGCATAACAAGTTTTTTGGATAACGAATCATCTGTATAGATGCATCGTACCGCTCGGAAAACCTGTACTATCAAAATAGTCGTAAGTCTGACTTCCATGTCTGAGATGGTTATGACTATCTTGTGAATAAAATGTGTCTTGATATCATTCCTCTGAAGAACTAGAGATGTTTAAAATGTTTACACAAGAACAAGTCGGTTTGTTTCGGAAAGGAAGATAAACCATATTGTGTCATGGTCGAGTGAACTGTCACACGTCATGACGTCATGTCGTTGTCAATCAACCGTCATGTCTGATGACATCTTAATTATCGTCTTTGTTAATATTTCTAATCTTCCTGAGCAATACAGACACCCATATATATATATGCATACATAAATGTATATATCACATATATCTACTTACAGTTGACTACACAGGTTCCGTAGTTGGGGTAGGCACTGTATTTGACCGCTCTTCCAGGCGCCTCAAATAATGCCTTGGCAAAGACTGCAGTGCAGAAACAAAGGAACAGACACCCCTGCTTTTCCTTCAACTTCGGTATGAAAATGTGGCAGACGTAGATGAAGGTTATTCCTAGGGCGCTGACAATATTCCCAATGATACTCGTCTTCCGTATGACGTTTACAATCTCGGCCTCTTCAGTTTTGTCGATGCAGAGCAGACTTTTATTAGCACCTTTGCCATTAACTAAGATGGTGTCACTGCAGTAGTATTCATGTTCGACAGCGTAGCTGCCCAGCTTGAGACGACTCTTTCCATCTGTCGCTTGTTCTGAAACAACAGTGAAGTTCTTCGAGCAGTTCGGTAAGCCCACGATGGTGTTTGTGGGAACGAACGACCCCCGTTGGTCTAATTTGCAAATATGACTGTCCTTGTCGTAGACGTAGCCGACGGGGCAGCATTTCCTGTAGCAGGTCGTCGTGCAATTTTGCTTGGCGGTACCCTTGTCCACCATCACAACCTCCAATTCTTCGAGCTCTTCTTCCTCTTCTTCTGTAGTCTCGTCCTGCTGCAGCGTCGTTGGGTACACATCGGTGGAGTCTTTGGTGTCTTCGCTTGGCTCGCCCGTGGTTTCCTCCTCGGCTGCATCTTCCTCTTCTGTCACTGCGTCATGCTCAGCTACGTTGTTCGCCTTTGTAACATCATCGAAGAGATCTATGGAGTCACTTGGCTCGCTCGTGGTGTCTTCAACCGTGGCGTCTTCTTCTGTCTCGAATTCTCGTTCTGCTTCGCCGTTGATCTCCGTTCGACCAATGTCTGTGGGAACGTCTGATTCCGTAGTGTGTCTCACAGGCTCTGCAGTAGCTGTGGTATCGTTGTGTTTGTTTATACTAACAGACCCTGAAGGGCTTTCGGCCAAACCAGCGTTCACATCTATCGAGGAAGACCTACCTTCTGTTCTGTTGAAATACTTCGGGGGAAGAGGAAGACCACCTCGAGAAGCTCCGTTCTCGCTGACCATGGAGGATCTTTGATCTGCAGCGTGGAGTACGACCTCGGAGTCAAGGACGTCGTGATTCCCACGCACACCGAACCCTATGGTGGCACGACGCCCTCCGATTTCGGAAAAGTGCCCCTCGGAGACCCCATGTCGACGAATGTCTGTGCTGGCGCTCTGCCCATGGCAGCGGCGGGCTGCGCACACAAGAGCCGCCCACAAAAGAACGCACTTCGGAACGCTAACATTCATGTCGGCGCTCGCATGGAATACGAACGGAACGTTGACAAACAGTGGCGGCACATCGAGTGTGGGGAAGGGACGGCGTCAAGCTTTCCTGATATCAATCGAGGAATGACACCGAAGGCTGGTAGTGGGCACTGGCGAAGAGGAGGAGGAGGGGATGAGGAGCATGTCTCTCCTTTCGCATGACCTGTCGTTGAACTGCCGCGTTCACCGAGAATCGAGCCTATGTCGATTAGTCCCTTTCCTTGCCGCTTGGCATTTGTGTCATTTCTTCCTGGCTACCGCCGGGCTATTTCTTCCGTGACACCGTGGGGGGGCGGGGTCAAGACTCTTGAGCCATTCGTTCTCATTTTCATCCACCGCCCCACGAACTTCGCCCCCCCAGCGACCTCGATGCCCTTGTTTCTCGGCGCTCTCGGAAAGGACGGGGCAGTTGTCCTCTTGACGGGAATGCACAGGAGTCTTCGTCTGGAGGTGGTGAATGTTCGTTCGCGCTTCCTGACTGGCAGCACGAGGCGCATGAAGTCGGACTCGCGCCGGGAAATCCAGCGTCTCCCCGCGCACACTAACCCAGACACTGGCGAGAACGGGAGTGAGCTTAGTGAGCTGGTGTTGTGGTGGTAAGGCGCAGGAGGCGGGAGGAAGTGAGAGAGGAGGAAGAGGAGGAAGAGGAGGAGGAGACTTAGTAACCATGTAGTGAGCGCTGAAACTATCAGTTGTTTTAAGAAACGAATAGACAACTTTATGGATGGGGATGACAGGTGGTGATGGATACTGAGCTGCCTAGTGTAGGCCTTATGGTCGCTTGCAGTCTTCTTCATTCTTATGTTCTTAGGAGTAGGAGGGACCTGAATCTGGAGAACCTCCTCGGTGACGAGATTTGTATATACTGTGCATTTGCGTCTTCCAGATCATGGCTAGGGCGACGATTGTTCGATCCAGCTAGAACCAACATAATAAGGTTCTAGATGATGCTGAAGTAGGTGAATGCCAGAGATGGGCGGAGGCAGAATGACGCCGAGTGTCGTTCTTATTGACGGGGACGCCTCGGGAGTTCCATTCACCCCTTACACGTTGATGGGGTCTCGATCGAGTGAGATGACATTCAGAATGTGGTAGCTCTGTAGATGAAGAAAACAAGGAAAGATTTCTTTTTAAGAACACCACATTATGAGGCATCGGTATTGGATCAGTGATGCTCCTAGACGGCTTTCTGATGGGCGATGTGAGGTCAGGTCAGGTCAGGTCAGGCAAATACTGGCGGAGGTGGTCAAGTGACCGTATTGCCCAAACAAGTTGGGAAGCGTGGGTCAGTGCCAGTTATGTGTGGCAGTGGTAAAGCACTGTGAAGGTGGCAGTGTTAGGGAGAAAAGACTGTGGGTGTGGCAGTGATAGGGAAAGACACTGCGAAAGTATTATTTTTCCACCGTGCGCCGGCAAAGGCTCACATGGTATATGCTCACATGACATCTGTTTACAAGACAAATGCCCAACACGACATATGTTCACAAGACAAATGCTCACACATGACATATGTTCACAAGGCAAATCCTCACATGACATATGTTCACAAGACAAATGCTCACGTGACATATGCTCACAATATGCTCACATGACATATTCTCACAAGACAAACGCTCACATGGCATATGCTCACAAGTATTTGCCCAGTTCTACATAGTTAACTTTGTCATTAATATGTGTAAATGCACGCGTGTGTGTTCACCTAAAGGTATTCACCCAGTTGTAATATACGAAGCTGAAACTGTGTCCACCCTGCCCCTCTGCATCCACTCATCAAACTTTGCCTTAAAATTATTTATATCGTTGGTCTGGGTTATATTTTCATCCCAGTTGTTCCATAAGTCTACGTGGAATGCTATACATTTTTTTTTTCTTACTATGATCTTTTGATGACCTTCATCCCATACCAACCAATCACATTTCTCTATTTGCTATGCCAATCTAGGAAGTCACAGAATGTGTGTGTGTGTGTGTGTGTGTGTATGTGTGTGTGTGTGTGTGTGTGTGTGTGTGTGTGTGTGTGTGTGTGTGTGTGTGTGTGTGTGTGTGTGTGTGTGTGTGTGTGTGTGTGTGTGTGTGTGTGTGTTTACCTAGTTGTAACTTACGGGAAGGGGAGCTACGCCCGTGATGTCCCGTCTTTGTATCTCGTAGTGTCTAGTTTGTTATTAAATTCGCGTATGGTTTAATTGTGTGTGTGTGTGTGTGTGTGTGTGTGTGTGTGTGTGTGTGTGTGTGTGTGTGTGTGTGTGTGTGTGTGTGTATATACCTAGTTGTATTTACCTAATTGTATTTTACGGGACGAGAGCTATGTTCGTAGTGACCGGTTTTCGTATCTCTCCGCATCCAGTTTATTCTTAAAATCGTGTATAGTTTTGGCACTCACTGTTTCTCCGTTTAGTTTGTTCCAGACATCAATCACTCTGTGTGGGAAGCTATTATTTTTCAGGTCTCTTCTGTAACTGTCCTTCTTTAGCTTCTTTCCGTGTCCTCTTATTTCTCTTCTGTCCCATTTAAGTCGTCTCTATTGAGAATTTCCACCCCTTTCATAATTCTGTAAATGGTCAACAAATCACCTCTTTCTCTTCTCTGTTCCAGTGTTGCTAGATGTAATTTCTCCAATCTTTGTTCGTATGTGTGTGTGTGTGTGTGTGTGTGTGTGTGTGTGTGTGTGTGTGTGTGTGTGTGTGTGTGTGTGTGTGTGTGTGTGTGTGTGTGTGTGTGTGTGTGTGCATGTGTGTGTGTGTGTGTGCATGTGTGTGTGCGTGTGCGTGTGCGTGTATGTGTGTACGTTTGTGAGTCAGACGTTCGTGGAAAAATTTCGACAAAATGCGTCACCGCGTCGAAATGCCTGACGCGTTAAACCGACGCAATAGATCGATTTGGTCCTCTTTGTCCCTCCTCCTCCTCCTCCTTCTCCTTCTCCTCCTCCTTCTCCTCCTTCTCCAAGGACACGACTCATTTGCAATAATGCACTTCGGGGGCCGAGGATAGAATTGAGATGATTTTTATGACGTCAATCCTAAGTTGACGAGTTAAACACCATAGAGGACGGAGCCTTTATTTGTACGACGTTTCCCTTATTACAGCTTCTTCAAGTACTTGAAGAAGCTGTAATAAGCGAAACGTCGTACAAATAAAGGCTCCGTCCTCATATGGTGTTTAACTCGTCAATCTTGTCGGCAACTGCCACTTTAAAGGAATCCTAAATTGCAGTCTGAATAATAATAATAACAAGGATAATAAAAAAAAGAAGGAGGAGAGAAGAGAGGGTGAGTAAAGAGAAGAAATTGAAGAAGAGGAAAAAGAAAAAGAAGAAGAAGCAGAAGAGGAAAAAGAAGGAGGAGAAGAAGAAAGAGGGGAAACGAACCAACGGTTACTGTTCAGGTAGGAATATGATACTCCGCTGAATTTAAAGGAAGAGAGAGAGAGAGAGAGAGAGAGAGAGAGAGAGAGAGAGAGAGAGAGAGAGAGAGAGAGAGAGAGAGAGAGAGAGAGAGAGAGAGAGAGAGAGAGAGAGAGAGAGAGAGAGAGAGAGAGAGAGAGAGAGAGAGAGAGAGAGAGAGAGAGAGAGAGAGAGAGAGAGAGAGAGAGAGTGTGTGTGTGTGTGTGTGGGAGCGGGGAATGAACTACTCATCTGCAGGCACTACCAAACCATGTGACGTCAGCCCAGCTGCTTCTATGACCTTTGTACAGAATACCAAATCCTTCCTCTTGTTTGTAGAAAAGGGTAAACCATTCCTTTGTCTCACAAAGGCGCAAGTTGGACCTTACTTTGATAAGTGTGATCCGGCTGGCAATATCCTTGGTGTAACACCATGGGTTAAGGTGGTCCAGAGAATCACCATTACTGTACGATACATAGCGTTCAATCAAAACAAAATATAAATTCACTAAAGTTAGTTCAATTATGCCATAAACGCCAAGATTCCTATGCAGTCTACAAGTGGACATTTCATATCTAAATTTAGATAATATTATCTTCATCGATTTCTTTTATCATTACACTTTAGGGGAACGCAAGAACCTGTCAGATTGCCCAAGGGGTACACAGGATCAACCTTTACTATTCCTGTTTTGTGTCCTGTGACGTGATTGGTGAAGAATTTAACGCAGCCAATCAGAGCTCTTGTTTTAGAAGGTTTCGGGTGGGGAGGGGGAGGTGGTCATTTTTATGCAACTGTACATATACCCTTAACACACACATTATATATATAAGTGAAGTAAAGACCCTCCAGTGGGTATACTGTGTCTTGCTACATTGCCTCTGACTCAAGGCAGTGAGCGGGATACAGGTACGACCCGTCATCCACGAGGAGCTAAGATGGGATGGAGGAAAGGGTGGAGGGGAGTGGGATGGCTGAGGGTATGTATGTGTGTGTGTGTGTGTGTGTGTGTGTGTGTGTGTGTGTGTGTGTGTGTGTGTGTGTGTAGCATATGTCTATTGTAAATTACACAGTATGTTCCAAATATTATATCACATACGAGGATCACTTTTGTATTGTCAAATGTATTTATATATAGATTTATTTGCATACTTTGTTCAAAGCTTTAAGAAGAAGAAGAAGAAGAAGAAGAAGAAGAAGAAGAAGAAGAAGAAGAAGAAGAAGAAAAAGATGAAGAAGAAGAAGAAAAAAATGAAGAAGAAGAAGAAGAAGAAGACTGACGTTCTCTCTATGTCTTGAACCCGGAAAACTTCGGCGTGGTTTTAGGTGTGTTGCAAAATCGCCCCTCGTGGGCCCAAAGAACTTCCAAATCTCCTTTGAGCTTCGTCAGCTACTAGAGCGTCCGCCGTCGCTCTAAAAGCTGTAGCATATCTTCCTCAATGCCCCACCCCCTTCTCTCCATGTTCCTCTGACTAGCCACACCATTCCACTTCCTCTCTGTAAGGTGTGTCTTCTATAAACACCACTGCACGAGCTCAAACGAAGCCCGTGGGAGTGACATTTCGATTAAAAAAAAAAAAAAAAAAAAAAAAAAAAAAAAAACCTTCCTTCCTTCCTTCCGGACATTCCCCCCCTCCCAAGAGGGAAGTTACTAGAAGCACTATAACCTTTATATATCGATGAGGGGAGCGGATGTAAGCGCAGGGCACTAACGGGACTAATGACTTTGCTAGAGGAGGAGTTGTCCAACCCTATGGCTCGGTTCACACGTATCGACTTTTCGCCGTGTGCCGTCCACGACACGACGTCGTGTCATGGACGGCGCACGGCGAAAAGCTCTCAAATAGCGACGGCTGTCTATGGACGTTTTTACACGTGGTCGTGACGTGTGAAAGCGTCCATACACACCCATGGTTATTTGTGAGCACGACGTCGTGTCGTGGACGACGCACGGCGAAAAGTCGATACGTGTGAAACGAGTTTTACACTCCGAATCTGGCCGAAGGAAACTTTTGCCGGAAGAGCGAGGTACCACGAGGGTAACGGACACGCTATTGGTTGTGATTCACCATTGTCCAGGACCACGTGTGAAACTTGTGATTGTCAGCTATTACCCTGACAGAGGAGAGCTCAGAGTTCATATATAGTCCGATCTATGGGTCATGCTGTGATCTTACACACACACACACACACGCACACACACACACACACACACACACACACACACACACACACACACACACACACACACACACACACACACACACACACATATATATATATATAAATATATATATATATATATATATATATATATATACATATATCCATCCACGTTGCCCACCAGAGTTGGGGTGCCGGCTTTCACTGCTGTGATGTACTTTCGGCCCTGAGCGTCTACTCGAGCTCAAATCGCTGGTGTGATTCACCAGTCTCGAATCATGTGTTGGACTCGTGATCGACAGGTATTACCCTCCCGGATGAGAGCTCAGTGTTCGTATGATCGATCTATGGATAATGCTGTAAACTTACACGCACACACACACTCAACTCCCAGCCCACGAGAGTTGGAGTAACAACTCGCAGAGTAGCGACACTGAAATTATTTCAGCCCTGGGCGGGATAATTTCAGTATCGTTGTGTGTGTGTGTGTGTGTGTGTGTGTGTGTGTGTGTGTGTGTGTGTGTGTGTGTGTGTGTGTCATGACCCTGTCAACTGAAGCTGAATGAAATTTAGGAGACCCACAAGCAGACCTTCACCTTTGCCCTAAGTGTTCAGACAACCAGGGCAGGTGGCAGTCACCAGTGGCATCTCATTCCAACGCAATCACTACAAAAATCTTTCTTTAGGCTTGTCCGAAACATTCTGGATAATGACGAAATGCAACGAACGCGCACCCTTGGGTCCTATTGACTTGGCAATAAAAGTTTTGCTTTGTTCCATTAGTCTTCGGTCAACGACCTGAGAGCTTCATTCTTAGAAGCGGAAGCGACGCAATGGTGACTTAAATATTTCTTCTGGCGTGATTTTTATTTATTAATCTATTATTTTTTATTTGTTCATTTATTTATTCATTCATTTATCTATTTATTCAGTTATTTATACAATTTGATTTGTAAATCCTGAGGGGAATTAAAACAATCGTGGCTATTTTCTGTCTTGACGGATCTGGGGAAAGTGAAACTCGTTATGCAACTCCAGAGGTTCAATGTTCGACAAATACAATTGTTGTAGTCGTAATGAATAAATGAATAAACAAATAGATGAATAAGCAAATAGATAAACCTAATAAGATGAATAGATAAATGAATATACATAAATATAAACACGAAATAGATAAACAAATGAATAAAAAAGAATAAATAAAAAAATATAATATTTTTTTCTTTTTCAAAACTTAGGTTTATTCGCATTTACAAGCGAGGACAATCAACCAAATTGCAAAAAGACTTCAATTAAAAAGAAAAGTAAATGTCTATTACGAACAAGAAAATGAATTCATGGGTAACTCTAAGCCACATTTTCTTGGAAAAGTAAAAAAAAAAAGTCATTCTTTCCTGTCAAGATGTCGTCGGCTCAGTTCAAATAACAACGAAACAATAACAATAATAATAACAATGATAATATCAATGATAATAATAATAATAATAATAATTATGATAATAACAATAACAATAACAATAATAATAATAATAATAATAATAATAATAATAATAATGATAATAATAATAATAATAATAATAATAATAATAATAATAATAATAATAATAATAATAATAATAATAATAATAATAACAATAATAATAATAATAATAATAGTAGTAGTAGTAATAATAATTACAATAATAATAATAATAATAATAATAATAATAATAATAATAATAATAATAATAATGATAATGATAATGATAATAATAATAATAATAATAATAATAATGAATCACAATGGCAAAAGCCGACAAGACTGTGAGAATAAACACCTTGTGAGATCGAAACCTTTATTAGTACTACGTTTCGCTTGTTACAGCTTTTTCAAGTACAGACATGACACACACTCTGAGCGCATATAAGCCAACAGGGAAGGAACTGGGAGAGGTTATCAGGGAGGGGTGGGTGGTAGGTGGAGGGGGAGGAGGGGGACGGGTGGGACTTGGTGGAGACAAAGGAGGACATTTCGGACAGTTTGTTGAAGTGGACTAAGGGGGACATTTCATACATTTATTTAATGCGGGTAACAGATGGATTATAGGAGGGGCGATGTTAAACATGCCTCTGTTCTGCTCAATGGTTTTGAAGCTTTGAATGGCGGCCGCTTCGAGGCATTTTCTCCTCATCCTGTCTGGTTCACTAAACAGAAGTTCTGCGTTATCCCAATCCATCAGGTGGTCGTTGGTGTTCCGGTGGATAACACAGGCGTTGGTGGTGATGTTGTTCCGGGAATCGTAGCGATGCTCCCGGATCCGGGTCTTCAGGTCACGGGAAGTCTCGCCGATGTATACTTTATCACATCCAGCACAGGGTATGCGGTAGACACCAGCGTTTTTTCCCCACATCTCGTCCTGGCTGTCATTCCTTCTTGAAAGCTCTTTGATAGTTCTGCTGGACTGGCCCACTACCTGAATGTTGCAACGCCCAAGTGTCTACCTCAGAGCTCTCAGAATATGTAGCCCTGAATTCTTAGAGGACGATTTTAGGCACATAAAGGAGGTTTTTCTTAAATTAAAATATCCAGAGTGCATCATCCACCAGTGTAAGAAAAAGGCACTCAAAATAATGGAAGGGCGGGAACCAACAAAAGATCCAGCTAGGAGGCTTATCCTTCCAGCCAGCAGCGTCACCGCCACCCTCACCCGGACACTTGGGCGTTGCAACATTCAGGTAGTGGGCCAGTCCAGCAGAACTATCAAAGAGCTTTCAAGAAGGAATGACAGCCAGGACGAGATGTGGGGAAAAAACGCTGGTGTCTACCGCATACCCTGTGCTGGATGTGATAAAGTATACATCGGCGAGACTTCCCGTGACCTGAAGACCCGGATCCGGGAGCATCGCTACGATTCCCGGAACAACATCACCCCCAACGCCTGTGTTATCCACCGGAACACCAACGACCACCTGATGGATTGGGATAACGCAGAACTTCTGTTTAGTGAACCAGACAGGATGAGGAGAAAATGCCTCGAAGCGGCCGCCATTCAAAGCTTCAAAACCATTGAGCAGAACAGAGGCATGTTTAACATCGCCCCTCCTATAATCCATCTGTTACCCGCATTAAATAAATGTATGAAATGTCCCCCTTAGTCCACTTCAACAAACTGTCCGAAATGTCCTCCTTTGTCTCCACCAAGTCCCACCCGTCCCCCTCCTCCCCCTCCACCTACCACCCACCCCTCCCTGATAACCTCTCCCAGTTCCTTCCCTGTTGGCTTATATGCGCTCAGAGTGTGTGTCATGTCTGTACTTGAAAAAGCTGTAACAAGCGAAACGTAGTACATACTAATAAAGGTTTCGATCTCACAAGGTGTTTATTCTCACAATAATAATAATACATACATACATATACCAAGACTTTTTCCCCCTTACCAAGGAGGTAGCCAAAAAGGACAAGGCATAAAATCATTCCCACCCATTCCATCCCCGAAAACACTCCACACTCCTCCACCCTCCCTCCCATCTTAGCACCTCCTAGATGACGAGTCATCCCTGCACCCTGTCCACTGCCCTGGGTCAGAAGCAGTGTCGCAAGACACAGCACATCCACAGCAAGGCCGCTTCATTAAATCGGCGACCCCCCCTCTCCGTTCCCCTATATAAAGGAGAGGACGGGGAGAAATCCCTTCGGGCTGCGTCAAAATTTTTGCTCACACATACTACCTCACCCCCCTTTTCCCCGTCCATTCCACCTCATGTATCACAACATTTTCCATATACAACCATTCTCCATTCACCCCTGTCTTCTGTCCTCTCCCGTCCTTCCTCAATAGACATTCCCCTCTTCCCCAAAGCCCCCTTCACCCCATCCATCCATCTCATCCTAGGACGTCCCCTCATCTTCACTCCCTCCACATCTGCCTTCCATACCTCCTTTACTAGTCTTTCTTCACTCATTCTTTCCATGTGTCCAAACCATCCTAATACTCTTTCATCAACCCTATCTCCCAACTCCCTTTCCACCCCTGTTCTCCTCCTCACCTCCTCATTTCTCACGCTATCTAGCCTAGTAACCCCCATCATACTTCTCAGACACTTCATCTCAAACACATTCAAGTTCCTTCTCTCTTCCTCTCTTATGTTCCATGTTTCTGCCTCATACAGTGCTGTTGGCACAATCACTCCTTCATACAGTCTCCTCTTAGCATTCATTCCCAAAATAATAATAATAATGATAATAATAATAATAATAATAATAATAATAATAATGATAATGATAATGATAATGATAATGATAATAATAATAATAATAATAATAATAATAATAATAGTAACAATAATAATGATGATGAATGATAATGTTAATGATAATGATAATGATAATGATAATGATAATGATAATGATAATAATAATAATAATAATAATAATAATAATAATAATAATGATAATGATAATGATAATGATAATGATAGTGATAATAATAATAATAATAATAATAATAATAATAATAATAATAATAATAATAATAATAATAATAATAATAATAATAATAATAGTAATAATAATAATAATAATAATAACAATGATGATGATGATGATGATAACAATTAAATGAATTGAGTGTATTTGGAAAATTGTATGACCCAATCTCAGGCGCCACGACTTAAGAATTTCCTGCCAGGTTTGCGGCGACGTTACTCATAAAAGCAGAGAGTGTACTTTGGTTTGTCTCCCGGGAAACAAACAAAAGAAGCTAAAAAAATAATAATTGGGAACGGCGGCATGTCCTCCTCCTCCTCCTCCTCCCCGACGACGGAGGGAAGAATACAAGGAAGCTGACCATCAAATAGTGTAGGAGAGAGAGAGAGAGAGAGAGAGAGAGAGAGAATCACTACCGTAAATCACTACACATAAATAAAATCTGCAGTAAAAAAGAAAAAAAGGAGAAGAAAAAGAAAAAGAAAAAAAAAAAAAAAAAAATAATAATAATAATAATAATTATAATAATAATAATAATAATAATTATAAGAAGAAGAAGAAGAAGAAGAAGAAGAAGAAGAAGAAGAAGAAGAAGAAGAAGAAGAAGAAGAAGAAGAAGAAGAAGAAGAAGAAGAAGAAGAAGAAGAAGAAGAAGAAGAAGAAGAAGAAGAAGAAGAAGAAGAAGAAGAAGAAGAAAGTTGGCAGCAGAGTGCAGCACTGGGCAAAGCAATCACGTCCTGAGAGCGGCGGCTTCAGAAGGTAAACAGAATTAATTCTTAATGGGTCCATTCTCTGACTTCGGAATTACGGTACTAACCTAATTCAACTTCTAATCACACGTAACCTAACCTCACCTAACCTAACATCTAACCTAACCAAACATCACCTCATCTAACGTAACCTTACCTCACCTAACCTAACGCAATCTAACCTCAACTAACATAATATATACTTCACCTAACGTAAGCTAACCCTACCTAACTTCACCTAAAGTAACCTACCATCACCTCACATAACCTAACCACACCGAACCTAACGTAACCTAACCTAACTTAACCTAACCACGGTTCACCTAACCTTGACGAGCTGAGCACTACGAAGAAGAATGTGGATCTACATTAAGTACTAGTTACTATGCACACACGCGATCCGAGTTCGAGTCTCGCCCAAGGTTGAACATTTCAGCATCGCTGTACTGCGAGCCGGAGTTGTGTGTGTGTGTGTGTGTGTGTGTGTGTGTGTGTGTGTGTGTGTGTGTGTGTGTGTGTGTGTGTGTGCATTCACCTCGGATCTGCTGCAGTCTCTTTCGAGACAGAGTGTGTGTGTGTGTGTGTATTCACCTCGGATCTGCTGCAGCCTCTTTTCGAGACAGCCAGACACCACCCTACGGCAGTGAGCTCAGAGCTCATTATTAACAGATCTCTGGGTAGGTCTGAGACCACTCACACTCCACACACCGGGAATGCAAGGTCACAACTCCTTGACTAACGTCCCGTACCTACCCGCTGCTAGGTGAACAGGGGCTACACGTGAAAGGAGACAAACCCAACTTGTCTCCGCCCGACCGGGGAATCGAACCCCGGTTCTCCGGCTTGTGAGGCCAGTGCCTTACCAATCCGCCACGTGTGTGTGTGTGTGTGTGTGTGTGTGTATTTACCTAGTTGTACCTAGTTGTGTGTGTGTGTGTGTGTGTGTGTGTGTGTGTGTGTGTGTGTGTGTGTGTGTGTGTGTGTGTGTGTGTGTGTGTGTGTGTGTGTGTGTGTGTGTGTGTGTGTGTGTGTGTGTGTGTGTGTGTGTGTGTGTGTGTGTGTGTGTGTGTGTGTGTGTGTGTGTGTGTGTGTGTGTGTGTGTGTGTGTGTGTGTGTGTGTGTGAAGAGTAGAATGATAAGTGTTGTCTGCGGGGTTTTTTTCTTGTCACTGGTGTCACCATCAACAAACTTTATCAAAGTGTCCCCATGATTTATATATATCTTTTATAAAACATATCGCCAATCTTGTTGCAGTTTCGTTTTCTTTGTTGCATACCATAAGAGAAAACGTTTAGAAAGCGAGCAACGGTGGCGGCTTTCGTCGATAAAAACACAGACTCTTGGCGTTTTATTCCGAATCACATATAGAAACATCATCATCTAATTGCATTATATGTTTGCTTTTCACGTTAGAGTATAATATTTCTATTGTATTATGAGAAGTAAATACGCCTACATTATACACCTTAATTGTATAGAAAATAAAAATTTTGGGGACATGGCTACGACTTAAACGCATATTTATAGCCGCTGGGAAAATCAGTTTCATGCACAGTTAGGGGAAAGGGGGGAGGTTTGGAGAATGGGGGACTCAAACACCTGCCCTTTTCTCATTCAACAGAAATTATCTTTCAGAAACAAAATAATAAAAACACGTTACCTGCGCTTGATTTTCAGATACAGGTTCAATGCTACTAGATTTTTTATGGTTTATTGGAAATCGAAGGTTTCATTTTTGAAAATTGTTAGGGATGGGGAATGGTCTTTTGCGTTGATCCCCCTATACTTCTAATAGTATGTATCGTGAAAAGACTGGTGGAGAAGGTGGAGTGAGGAAGCTGGCCAGTCATTACACACTGTAGAGCAAATTTATTCTGTATTTACCCAAGTGCTTCTCAGGTATCATGACGTCATATCATTTGAGGAATTCGCGGCGACGTCTAAATTAAAAAAAGATAACCAAATAAATAAATACACAAATAACAAGTAATAAAATAAATAATAGATAGATTAATAAGTTAAATTATACATCAATAGATAGATAGATAAATAAGTAAACAAAGAAAAACGGCTAATGTATTTGCATTAGTGATCCCTTTCAACCGCTCACCCTCACCTTCCAAGGGACTTCCCCTATGAATATTATTGCGATAAAACAAATTAGCCAACGTTCCTGGTGTGCCTGAAAGGGTTATTCGGACTTTCCCTCAACTGATCAAAATTCGCTAGGCGATGGTCAAACTAAAATATGTGGAACACGTCTCCGAAAATCTGAAAAAAAAATCCCCAGGACCTGGCCATTTTATTCAGCTGGGCTATTATCCTCTAACCTCTGATTGATCGGCGGTACCGCCTACCGCCGGATTTTTTTTCGCCGTAAAATCACTATGGCAGACTATTTTGTTTTCTCAACAATTTACATAAAATATCATTTGGTTCGCCTGAGGATGATCATTTTCCTCCAGTATATAAGATTCCTTCCCGAAAGCTACCGGCTGTAAATTTGCTCAAACAGTCGGAGGATAAGGCCTTAAAACGGAGTCTTTATAAACCTAAAGAAATAAAACTCGCAAGAAATTTTCTCTCTCTCTCTCTCTCTTCACATCCAATACATACGAGGCAATGGATAGATAAAACGATGAAATAAAAAAAAAAAGAGCTAAAATGAACGAAATAAGGAAAGGGGCGAGAATACACGTAATTGCAATCCATACCGTCACCTTTGCCTTGTGTGTTCGGATAGCTAGTGCAGGTGGCACTCATCCATTGGGAAATCAAACTCGGGGACTTGTGGGGTCAGGCGAGCGCGAAGCTCAATGCCCCCATGAGGTAAACATTTTTATTATTATTATTATTATTATTCTGAACGTACAGTTGGCGAAACTTCCGAGGGTCAAGTGGACTTGCGTTGTCATAGTTAGTGACGCAATTCAATTTTATTTTTATCTACTAATATGTTTATTTATCTATTTATTTATTCATTCATTTATTTATTTGTTTATTTATTCATTTATTTATTTGTTTATTTATTTATCACGTTTGGCGTCATAGAGCTGAAGGAGACTTATGTAATTGATGTACTTTATACCAATCATAACTACTTATAACACTAAATATAACAAAAAACCTTTCATCCATAAGGAACTAAGATATACAACAAATGGGGAAGAAGCCTTTTGGTAAGTAAAATAACCAAAACTAAACGATTGTGGTGATAGGACATATACTAACTTACGAAAAGGGGAAGGGAGAAAGAGAGATAGAGAGAGAAAGAGAGAAGGAGAAAGAGAGAGAGAGAGAGAGAGAGAGAGAGAGAGAGAGAGAGAGAGAGAGAGAGAGAGAGAGAGAGAGAGAGAGAGAGGGGGGGGTCAATACCTGGAGCAGAGGGGCCCAATCCCCCCCCACACACACACAAATACATAAACACACATACACACAAACACACGTCCGACCCTCGTTGCCAAGGGTCGCTCGCTCGCTCCCAAGTTGCGAGGTCGCTGTGTGAAACCAGGAAAAATTTACAGACGCGATGACGTTTCTCTTTCTCTCTCCCTCCCTCACCCTCTCTCTCTCTCTCTCTCCCTCACCCTCTCTCTCTCTCTCTCTCTCTCTCTTCATCCGGCAAATCTGTACTACGCATTCTAAACTTCCTTTTATCGCTCGCCAGACATTTTCATTCAATTAAGGGGATGGACTAAGGAAATCCCTTTAAATGTGCCCACCTCCTTCCTTCTCCCACTTCCCTTAATTAAAGAAAAAGTCTGAAAATCGATTACGAAATTCAGCATTTGAGCTCTTTATCACCCACCGTGCCTCACTGTCTAGCTTCTGCAACGCCAATCAATCAAGCACTATATCTTCAGTCTGAACGGGGTTTCGGACCTTCAAGGGTACGTTCAACACAGGGGGACGGCCATGAATTAAATCACCTTGCGACAGACATATGAGAAGGGAAGGTGCCACCAGGAACGGAAGGGGCTGCGGTAATGATGGTGTATGTACAAGGATGCAAATGTATACACAACATACACACACACACACACACACACGCATAGATCGGTCATATATGAACTCTGACCTCTAATTCGGGAGGGTAATAGCTGTCGATCACGAGTCCAGCACGTGGTCCAAGAACAAGGTGAATACAGGCACACACATTATGTAGGATTCATTTCCTGCAAAACTCGACAAAGCAAATATGTACACACACGCGCGCGCGCGCGCCCACAAACACCCTGGAAATCCCTTGATCATTAATAGGGAGGTTAGGTACACAGTAGACACACACAGGCATGAAGAGAGAAGGAAAGAGAGAAAAATAACATATAATGAAAAAGGAAGAGAGGAAAAGAGCAAAAAGCAGAGAACGAGAAATGAGAAGAGTGGGAAAGAGTAGACAAAGGGAAAGGAAGAGAGGAAAAGACAGAAAAAAGAGGAGAGGGAGAGAGAGAGAGAGAGAGAGAGAGAGAGAGAAAGATTTTCGTGATGATAAACGGAAGGATTGGGATTTTGCATTCTTCGTTGAATTATATTTGTTATATATTCCTCTTCATCTTAATGCATTAATTCCACCCACAACTTTAATCTAAGGGCTGACAATTTCTTTTCTGTAATGAAACTTTGTCAAGTGAAATCGAGCAGACCTTTAAAAGTGTGTCCTTTTTCTTCTGTATATAACACTGACGTTGAGTAGCGTTAACATTATTCTCAGTTTCAATTTTTTGTTTCCTATTTGTTCATTTTCTGTGCTAAAGGAGGCGTCTATTATTATTTCAGAGCACTTTTCCTGAATAAAGCTTTAATGTATTCACAATTCCCTCCAAAATAACATTTTCATCACTAATTGAACGTTGAATTGGCAGCCTAAATATAGTGTTGTCACATGGGATTTATAAATTGTCTAAATATCAGATTAACAGTAAGACTTTTACCTCTAAAGCCTCTGCAATATCCTTGGACACTTGGTACCGTCCATACAATTGGTGAAGAGGCTGAGGAAGACAGAAAAACAAAAGTGGCTGGGATTTCCTATCCAAAGACGTGTGCACTCCATCTCAGAATCTCTCGGCCGTTCGTGAGGAAATCTTGACTAGATATATTTGACATTTTTTCTTGTATTGGCATCTTGTATTACAGAGCTCATGCTAGCTTTGCAGTTAAAGTTTTATGTGGAGTTTGTTTATGCACCACACAAAACATTGCGCAACTTAACTTAAAAACAAAGCTACACTTCGGTTCAAAGAAAACGACAAATATAGAAAACCTTAAAAATAAAGGATAGATTATATAATACTTCTACGCTATAATACAACGGGATCTATTGTATATATTTGGGAACTAAATATTATCATCTCTATCATAAAATATTCAAATATTTGCATATATTTTATACTAAATACTAACAAATATATATAAACTTTGAAAATACACAAAAAATTCAAGTCAAGACGTAGAGGATTTCTAAAGATCATGTTTATGGAAAAATATAGAAATAAAAAGAAATAACACACCATAATAACGCCAGAAAAAGACAATATTGTATATCATAAATGCATCAAAAGTCCAAAGGTGTATTGACATGTATTAATTTATGAGCTGATAAGTTAGAGGATATCATTTTACGTTTATAAAAGAAAACAGACAAAAAGTAACCAGTTTCCAAATTAATGGAAGGCGATGGGAGGGACACATCTTCACATCAGTCGGCAGCATCCACACTTCTCCCTCCCTGTGACTCACTCGCCACCATTTCCAGTATAGGCAGATTCATGTGGAGCTGCCGAGTGATATGCAAGTAAATATCACCTACTGGTACCTTTTCTATCATACCTCTCCTTGACAACGTCTATGTCTCTTCGGCTGATATTTTCTTCAAGGATAGATCTGGTTATTACGGACGAAATAATAATCCACTATGTAGACAATGGGTCAGGATTCTTTGGAAAAGACTGCCATTTTCTTTGACGGGTAGACCCCATGCAGAACTCAAGTTGATGTCAAATCATATAAACTGTTTCACTACATTGGGGGGATGCCAGTTACTGTTAATTCCTCTACGATTTGATTTAAGTTTGATCTCTTGTCGTCGCAATTTGTTTATTTAAAGTAAAGTTGTTATCTTTGCATGTTGTATCAATTTTTCAAAACCAGATGGCGTGTCAGCGGACCACAATGGAAATAAGCTTACATGTTTTTTTTTGTGTCATCCTCGGCATTTGTAATTGTTATTTCGAACTATGTGTTCTTTTCATTACCTGCACTTCATGTATGTTGATTCAATGACAAATGATATTATTATTATTATTAATAATAATAATAACAATAATAATAATAATAATAATAATGACAATAATAATAATATCATTATTATTATTAATATTGTTATTATTATTATTAATATTATCATCATCATCATTATTATTATTATTATTATTATTATTATTATTATTATTATTACTATTATTATAATAGCGGTTGCCCATCCTGATGTAGATTCTTGGGAACTCTTCCATCTGTCGCGTTGAAGTTTCTCCGTATTGGTTCCAGGCATGACTGAATAAAATCGCCTGACGACAGCTTTCATGAAAGGATAAGTAGCACCCAGTACGGAAGGGGATACTAATATTAGTTTTTTTTTTTGGCTGAGAGAGTCAAATAATTATCTAAAAAGTGGTGTACGTATTGGTATTTTGGTGTGTATGGTTGTGTGTGTGTGTGTGTGTGTGTGTGTGTGAATATTTTGCTTGTACAGCACGTGTATGGTTATCAAGATACTGGGAACGAAAGGGAGGGAGAGAGAGAAATAGAGAACAGAGAGAAAATGAGCGGAGAAAGAGAAAGAAAGGAGGAAAGTAAACGAGTAAAAAAAAACAATAAAAAATAAAGAGGAAAAGTGAGAAAAAGAGAAGAGTGAAAAGAGAGAGAGAGAGAGAGAGAGAGAGAGAGAGAGAGAGAGAGGGCAGCCCTCACACCACGATCACCAACCAACCAACCACTGGGCGAATAAGCAAGCCAGGGGGCGCTTCGCTTCACTAAAATTAAATAAAATGGCCTGGTGATAAAAAAAAAATAAAAACTATAATCTCAAGTTGATCATATATATTGTATGTATGTATGGTATGTATGTATATTGTATACTGTAAGTGTAACCCTTTTGAGGGCACTGGCTTCTATCGCAAAATCACTCTTTTTTCTGTCAAAGCTAAGCGACTCCAAGCGTAGGGGCCTCATCTAGAAAGTACCTAGAAGTCACCTAGACGAAAAGCCTCCATCACTGTCTGGTAAAAGTATGAAAGTGTAACGCTTTCCCTAGTGCCAGAAGGTTCCTTGCCCCAAGGCAAAGGTTGCAGAGTGAAAGGGAGAGGGGAAGGGGGGAGGGGGAGAGAGAAGAGGAGGTCAGAGGGGGAGGAATACACACAAGGAGACGCTAATTAGCTGCGGCCGATACCCCTAATCCTCTGTCGGCTTGGGTAAGTGGCTGTCACTGGTGTAGATCCGTTTTCTTTGAAAGTAGAGGGAAAAATCAATAAATACATAGATATACAAGTAAATGAATAAATAAATAAATATATGATAAACAAATCAATCAATAAATGATAGATAAGTAGACAAACAAATAGATAAATAGAAAAACCAATAAATTAATGAATACATATATGAACAGGTAGATACATAGATAAATTAGTAAACAGATCAATAGATAAAACTATGAGAGTCGAGTTCCACGTTTCCCGCCTTCGTTTCCATGAACACGCGGACGCCATCTCCTCGCCCACCACGGAGGTCGTGTTTTCCGGGTACCTGGCCCTTGTAATCCCCAGAGGGCGAGTTGCCGGGAATCCCTAGGGCCCGGAGAGAGTATAGGACTCGGGCCTGACTGCCGAGCTGGCGAGGCTCCTGCGCTAACGGCTCCGTAGTCGCTGATAGTGCGTGGATGAAGTAGTTTCTTCTTCGACTTCGCGCGATCTCACGCGAGATCGAAAGTCTTCGTGTTCTTGTAGTCCTTACACGAGGAGCATATAGTGTGCATTAAGAGTGTTGTGTTGTGTGTTTTGGTGAAACTAAAAGAGGAGGAGGAGGAGGAGATAGAGTGGCTGCAGAAGTGGAGTGCATTACGAAACATCGTTAAGTGGTTGGTCAAAGACTCCTGAAGAAGGGTAGTACATGGCGAGGGGTACCAGATCCAGCGAGATCGCCAACCAGGTGTCCCGGCTTGTATACTGACGAAGGCGTTGACGATATATAAGATCGGAGGATGTAGAGGACGACAGTGCCGCTGGATGGCCCTTTTGGAGCTCGCGGCCTCCATCGAGTACCACCTCGGAGGAATAGACGTCCTCCTTCGTTTCGACACGTCAGCCTCGAAAACAGCTGCAGCGTGTTGTTTCAGGTGCTATCGACGGTCCTGTGACGACAGCGAAGGCTAGAAGCATGATCGAGTTCCTCCGAAAGAAGGTCGTTTTGTGGGCGGTTCTTGTGTGCAAATGCCTCTGTGCGGAGATCAACTCGGCTACGGACAGTTTAAACCGGCATGAGGACAGTTTACTGCGTGCTCGTTATCAACCTGGCACCGCAGTGCCAAGCGTCCGTAGCCCCGTTCCTCACGCGAGTCCCAAGGACGCTGTTCCGAGCAGAGTCTTCTTTCCGAAGAACCCCGAAGTCCAGAGGTCGTCTTCAGCTGCAAGTCGAAGAACACCTCCTGGGGAAGACAATGGTCATCTGTCGCAAACCACCAGTGGCGTCTCTAGTGATGTCGTTGGAAGTGGCCACTTCACGAGGTCTCGCAGCACTTCGGGAGAAGACAAAAGTGGAGCTCCAACATCGGGAGACGTTTCCTCGGAACCAGGGACGACTTCTGAAGAAGAACCGAGGAGAGAACTAGACGAGATTGTGAAAATCGAGGTGACCACAGGGGCAGGCGACCTACCTCGGCAGGGTAGTGATCCTGGTCATGAGGAGGCTTCAGAAGGAGTCGCTGTCGCAGGACAAGATAAGACTGAGGACCTCGAAAGGACTTCGGAGGAAAGTCGAGAGGAGGGAGAAATAAATTCGGAGGAAAGTCGAGAGGAGGGTGAAAGAACTTCGGAGGAAAGTCGAGTGGAGGGAGAAAGAACTTCGGAGGAAAGTCGAGAGGAGAGCGAAAGAACTTTGGAGGAAAATCGAGAGGGCGAAAGAACTTCGGAAGAGAGTCGTGGGGAAACCGAAAGAACTTCGGAGGAAAGTAGAGTGGAGGGCGAAAAAACTTCGGAGGAAAGTCGAGTGGAGACCGAAAGAACTTCGGAGGAAAGTCGTGGGAAGGAGAAGAAGAACCTCATTGACAGAGGAGGACAGGAAGAAGAACAGACGCTACCTCTGCCAAAGTCCTTGCACACCGTGGCCGAGGTAAGGGAACCGAAGATCGTTGACAAGGACACGGCCAGTAAGAGCTGCAAGAAATCCTGTTTTAGGAAATGTTGCCCTACGGACCAAGTCTTCTATCTAGACACCCACAGGTGCCGGCAGGACTCGAATCAACGCAA